>NC_025703.1:5526823-5574567 GCF_000633955.1 Camelina sativa | reverse complement strand
ACCTTTCACGTTGAGGAAGATTGGTGTACCACCGAACTCAGCTAACCTGACGGAAGCTCGTCGCCGTGTTTTCGATTTCTTTAGAGCTGCATGTAGATCTATCCCCACAATCATGGACATTTACAATCTTCAAGATGTCGTCGCGCCTTCTCAGCTCCGATTTGCAATCTCTGCTCAGATTCGGAACAACGCTCACATCACCGACCCGAAGGTACTTCCCTTGATTTCACTCTGATTAACCCCAGGACAAGGGTCCTCTCTGCGATTGCCGGAGATGGAATCAATTTAGTCTCCCCTAAATTGGTCATACGTCTTGGTAGGATTGGATTGGTTACCACATTGACCCAAAAATGAGCTTTTTTCTTATTTGTTAAGCTGATTTAGAGTTTATTTCTGCTTTGTACAAAAGCTTACACCTTTAACCGTCTGGAATTTAGGGAAGTAGTTAATGCGAACGAAGCCTTGATTTATGGGTAGTCTAATCTTATGAACTATAAAGTGTCTTGTGGATTGGGTGCTGGGTGTTGATTTCTTAAGAGTGAAAAGGTGGGCGCTTTACTGGTTATATTCTGCTTAAGCTTTGTTACCTTGTGGTTCCTTTGTGTCTTGCATAGGAGAGCGAGTCTGTTGTCATCAGTAGACTAAACCCGCTACAACATTGTATACTTCGAATCAAAAATGGAGTTCTTTCTCGTAATATGACTAACAGCGTTGTTGGCTTTTGGTACCAAAGTTAATATTTGTTTTGTTTGTATTTTGAAACATCAATTGATAGCATCTTCTTGAGTATGATTGCAGTGATCTCGGGGGGTCTTTTTTTTTTAGTTGGCTGTCTTTTAAGGTGCTTTTAGAATGCAATATAGTTCTGATTGAGGTGTTTCTTCCGCAGGTAATTGATCTTCTATTATTCAAGGGAATGGAAGAGCTGACTGACATTGTGGATCACGCAAAGCAGCGCCATCACATCATCGGTCAATATGTGGTAGGTGAAGGTCTCGTGCAGAATACTGGAAACAAGGATCAAGGGAGGACTGGTTTTCTCAAGAATTTCTACACCAGCAACTACTTTTGAACTGGTGATGTTTGCTTTTCAAGTTTCACATAAGCTGTACTGGTTATGCTGCTTCAGTTCATGCTCAAGTTTTGCATAAGCCTTGCCAGTATTGTATTGTCGACTTTTGGAAGAAATCTTCTTCCCGAAAATAATTAGATCTTTTCATTTGTATGAGCATTTTCTTTGACTCAGGCTGGTTATGCATAGTACTAGCCAAACCTCTGTGAGATTGTATCTGTGACAGTGTTTGCTGGGCAAATCTTTCTATGAATCCAAGATACACAATATGATGTCTTTTTTTAACTCTCTATATAAATTGAATTGGTCTGTTTGAGATTTGATCATACAATCGAAGTTCCTGAACGGATCCCATCTTCTGTCATGTTCCACCTTACACTGATGACCTATCTGTATTCAACATTCAAAGACCTATGAACATTCACTCCCTATAAACTACACAACCTGATGGCTAAAGATTACAACAAACACCACACTCAAAGTCTTTGGAGATCCCAGAAAACCATTTTCAAAATCTGTAGTCTTCTTTCCCAAAATATTGCTTTTGGTAAGAATCTGAGAAGGCCTTGCTTTGTGATCTCTTCGAAGGAGTATCCCTCCCTATTTGAGTCATAAGATTATGTATAGAGCTTTATTCTTGTGTATCACTCTCTTGGCCGGGCAAGCCACAAGGAACTAAGAGCACGTAATCGAGATGAATAATCATGTATGGCAAGAAGAGCACGAGCTGACTGACGCGTTGTCAACACTCTAAGCATCTGCTGCAGCGTTTGCAGTCTCAAGTTATCAGCCTGCCACCAAGAAATGCCCTATGAACTCCATTACAGACAGATTCCTATATATATGATTTATTTCTTTGTAACAATACATCTCGTTATATATCTCACGATAGTATCCACATTTCAAACGTACCTGGCGGATGAATCCTTCGAGGGTGCCTAACTGCCCCATTGCCATGGCCATCTGACCCATGTAGCTCGCAACATTATCAGATGAAGTGGAACCAAGAGTACCACTGGATAAAGTATCAGCTAGGGATTGCTGTAAACTTTCCATCCCTTGAGATAGCGCATCTTCCGCCTGCTGCGACGTCTGCTGCAAGCTATTTAAGCCCATTACCTGTCGTTCGGTCATGGGCTCTAGCTGATTCGCAAGAAGCTGTTGTGAAAACATAAACATACCGGCTCAATTAAATTGGTCTGACCATCAAAATTTTCTCTGTGAACTTGTAAAGAGATTACCTTGAGAAGTTCGGATGAGCGGAACCCGCCAAGCCACAAGAAACATCTCTCAGCTGGTGTTTTCCACATTCCAGATAACAAGTGGAAGACATCATTTTTAGCTGCATTGCTCTTAATCCTGAAAAGCTCCTCATAGTGAGCCATCACTCCATCTACAATTGTCCGGAGCTCAGTATCACCTGCATGAGCATTCAGAGCAGATCTCAGCTCATTCATTTGCTTGTTCTTTTCTTCAAGCCACCGTGAATGTTCGGCATCAAATGCCAAAGCCCCTGCAAAAAGACAAGTATACTAGATCAAGAACAAACCCACAATACTTACACCTTGCAGACCTCAGCCTACACCAGCGCAAACTATATGAACTTCAGTATTGATATCACCATTACTTTAATTTCTTATCCGAATCATCACTGACTCTTGAAACTATAAACTCTAATAAGCGTTAGCAACTTAGCATATTGCCATGAGATGAACTTAGCATATTGCCATGAGATGACTTATGCTGATAACGAGTAGAGTATATATACACACTTATCTTACCTATAAATTACAAACTAAAAGGATCAATCTGAAAAGTAAAAACTAACAGAGAAGAAACAACCCACCATTTCCACCAGTAGAATGAGCTTGGTCTCCTGAACTTGAGATAAAAACCCCCTAAAATTAAAAAGGAAAGAAAATTATATATATAGAATTTATGTTTACAGAAGTGACAGATACACTGTCATCACAACGAATCTGATAATAACCAGAAAATAATACTCTTTATGCTATCAGGATCCAATGAACAAACCAGAAGGACCTAAGGATTACTTTTAAAGCATTACCATCCCACCTTTAACCAACAAAACTATCTATGACCCATAATTCTGTTACCTCCTCCATTTCAGCTAATCCAAGACTCAACTAACTTGTTAACTGACTATTCGTTATACGTTGAACTGGCATTAGGCGTTGGCTGAGGTCTCTTTTTATCTTCTTTATAGAGAGTTGCTTAAACAGAATCAAACCAAACAAGAAAGTAGAGTTAAACCTGCTGTCTTGCTCTTTGCAACTCCTGCTCAAGTTGAGTCAGCTTTAATCGACTATTCTCCAGCTGCTGAACATACGCCTGGAGGAAATAGTAACTTTTTTAAGGTAATGGCAAATAGACATTCTTCTAGAGATGTTGTAAGAAAGTAAGAGGAATATATAATAAATATCAAAACAAGAACAGATGCAAGATATACCTTCTTTCTCAATCGGCTTTTTCTTGCTGCCTCACGATTTTGAGCAAGCCTACGAAGGGTCTATGGATCAAAATAAAAAGGAAACAGAACAGATTACGAATACGCGCAATACAAACAGCTACTTGTTCATCCACAGAGAAGAATTTTATCACCTTTTGATCCAACTTATCCTTTGATCGGTCACTGGAATCAGACGCAGCAGCAAGCATCATTTGCCCTCTCTCAGACTGCAATTAACATCAGGAATTACTATGTCATTCAAAAATTTTCCGTTTGGTGAACATAAACAAATGATTTGTCCTGTGGATTTGGCTCTACCGGTAGATCGTCCCAAGTTTTACCAAGGGAACCCGGTTCAAGCTTCCCACGAGTGACATTTTCGAGAAAATACAATAATAAAACGATTAGATGCAGATTACGAGCTAACCCCCTGATCTCTATGATCTGTATCGCCATCAGTTGAGACATCAGTCCTTGAACTGGTATCAGCCATATTGCTTTCTATAGTGTTTACTTGATGCAGAGACTATCCACTTGTGCTCCCTTTTGATGTAGCACTTTATGTTTATTTACCTCTAGTGTTAAAACTTTACATTAGAGGGAGCAACGACTGCCAAGAAGAAATGAAGATGAGGGAAATTATTAGATACCAGGGTGAATAAACATTAAACCAGAAGAGAGAAACTAAACACCTTACCAAAACAACCAATACATATGGAAAAGGAACAACCAGTGAACCATTGACTGTGCTGAATGAAAAAATAAACAGTTAAAAGTACCATCTCTTTTGCTACCATAGTTTTATATTATCCATAAAGCATTTGTCTCATCCAAATTAAAAAGAATGCAAAATGGTCCTTACTATTGAACACCAAAGAAAGTTTTATAACAAAGATATAGATAACACTCGAAGGAGCTTTAGAGGGTAGTATATTCTAAAAAGAGGATCAAAGTTCTTTTTTTGTTAGGATCAAAGCTTAGCATCTACAAAAAAACTCTTTTGCAACGAAAAATCAATGCTCTTAGAGACATAGCAAGCAAAGGTAACTGAAAGACATAAAGGAATCTTAAAGCAGGATACTGGAAAAGAGAAATGAACCCTTGATGATTACAAAGATACTGATAACAAGAGACGGAGCTTAAAGGGGATCTGTATAGACAGAGGATCAAGGCTTGGCATCTAACAAGGAGCTCTTTTTCAACGATAATCCAACGCTCTAAATCCTACCCCACAACCACCTAGATGCCAAAGACGAAGAAGAAATCAAGAGTGCAAGCCAAAGCTAATTGAAAGGAGAATAATACTATATGTATGTGTCAGGGATATAAAGGAAAGCGATACAATTTTCGTAGGAAACTTAATATACTGCTAGACGACTCCACTACTAACTAGTAACTAAAATACGCAATAAAAACACTAGCCCTGCATAAAACTATGTTTACCAAAGCAACTCACTGAGGCACCGAGAAGAAAGAAAACCCAAGATAATTCTATCCAACCAAACAAGTAGGTTCCGAAAAGTCGTCTAAGATTGATTAACTACGTTCAGACATTCCTCTTAGCCAATAGATCGAAGTCAACACTAGTGGAATTCATGTAAATGCAGAGACAAAAAGCTGCCTCAGTTTGGAATTTAGGCACACTCACAAGAATCACTTGGCTGACAGAAACTGGCTTAAGTCACACTTCAGTAGCTTAACTAACTGAGTATTTTTAGGAATTGGAGTAGGAACGAAGACAACGGTTGAAGTACTAACATCGACTGAAACGATAATAAACAGCGGATTCAAAATCGAACACAAGCGAGAAATAAGCTTATAGCAGCTCATCACTCAAATCAATTAACTGACCACAGAGGATTCAAAATCTATTCTCTTATCAGAATCCAACAGACACATGAAATTCAAAGCATACTAACATTTGAAATTCAATATTTTTTCAAGAGAATTAGATGGATTTTAGTAGCTGAAAACGTCATCAAATGAACAAACAAAAAAGTATGAAACTGTTTAAGCTTCTGAAAGTCAACTAGGTCTTAATCTCCAAGGCAAACACACAAAGTGAAAGAGAAAAGAAAAAAAAAAAAGTAAGCTTTCCAATCACAAAAGTAAAACAAAGAACGAGGAAACTTCAGACAAGAATTAATAAAATAAAAACAAAAACCAGAGGATACAAAGAGCTGGAGAAAGCAAGAAAGCTCACCTGAGAAACGAATTCTTCTGTCTGAGTAAAAAAGGTTGTCCGAAATCGGATTGAAGGAAGAAGCAGAGAGAGACACGATCCCGTAGTTTCAATCACCGAGACGTCGTTTTGTCTACAAAAAAAACCCACCATCCCCAAAAGAACATCGAACGGGAAATTGCAAACTTAACCCCCATACTATTCTTATTACCACCAATTAACCTCTATATTCATAAAATTACAAAGTAGGTGGGCAAAAAAACCAAACCGAAATAAATGGTTTGGTTTGGTTATGGTTAAGTCTAAAAATCCGTTTGGTTTTTATTTTAATTAACTATTTGGTTTAGGTTTGGTCTGGTTAAAAACCGTAAAACCGAATGATTTTTTTGGTATTTTATAAAAATTTAGGATAATTAGATATAATTAGTTTTTTCAACTTATAAATTTATATTAGGGCGGATAACCAATCTGTTATTTTCTTCACCGACTGCTCCGACTTAGTGAAGATGGTGTCTTCGCCTTCCGAGTGGCCAACTTTTACACCTTATCTGGAGGACATCCAGACGGATAAAGAGGAGTTTGTCTCCTTTTCATTAGTCTACGTCCCGCGCTCACATAATGGTAAAGCGGATAATTTTGCGTGACGCGTTCGCACAGTTCCGCATTTAGTTACCTATGTAAATAATGTCCATTCGTATTGGCTTGTTTGAGCCAATCTTATTTCCTCTGTTGTCACAAATATATATATATATATTGTATAACAATATCAGTAATTTTTTTCTTTATTGGGCTTATAGTTATTGATCTCCAAGTTTTTTTTTTGGTTTTTTTTTCAGGTTTTCTTTTTCAATAACCTTTATTTTTTAAAAGTTTAAATTTCAGTTAAGTATTTGGGTTTACAAAACTATATTTGGATTCAATTTTTTTTTAATTATGTTTAGGTTTTACTTTTATGCTTATTTTTAAGTTATGTATCAACTATCTATTTTTTAAAGTATAGAATAACCGTTAAAAACAGGGACCAAACCGAAACCAAACCAAACCGTTATACGTATGGTTTTTATATGCTTTCATTTTTGATAAAACAGAAAAAACCATAAACCAAAAAAACTGAACCGTAACCAAATCGAATTACATATAGTTTATATATGGTTCAATTTTTATAAAACCAAAAAAACCGAACCGAAACCAAACCGAAAAACCGAACGCCCACCCCTAGGTTTTAGATTGGCAATTGACCGGTTTATATAGTTAAACCGATACTCAACCGAAAAGATTCCATCTTTGCTAGGGTCAACGGCTCAACTCCTCTGTTTTTGAGTACAATAAATAAATGTGTTTTGTCATTAAACAGAGACTAAAAAAAAAAAGAATGGCTTCCTGGATTTTTCAAGTTGCTGCTACTGCAACTTACGCTTGTGTTGTTGATTCAACATGCTGAATCTGGTTCTATCATCACATCTCTTCCCTTCGAGCTCGAAACAAGGATTTGTTTCTCTCCATCATCATCCTCATATTATAGTACAGTACTTAATCATAATGTTGACTCTGTATTCTGAGTTTTGGAGTTAATTTATGAAGGTATATTGGTGTTGGAGAGGCAGATGAAGATTAAATGTTCTGTTACTTTATCAAGTCTGAGACTGAGAGTAGTCCAGAGAAGAATGCACCCTTTTTGTTTCGACCTGCTAAACTAGCTCACTTGAAACTCATGCACATATATATATGTTACCCTTACCGATATATATATAATACGTTTCTCCTCGATCATCATCAATATCCCTTCTTTCTTCTTTTACGACTTACCATTTGTCTTTACTAAACCGTTTTTTTAGGCAATGCTAATATCGTTGAAACAATAGCTTTGTCTTTTACCGGTTTTCTCCCATGTGCAATAATCTGCAGAGCATTTAAGTACACCGTACACGCGATGTTGTCCCTTCCAAGTACATTCTCACGTGCCCAAAATTCTCAGGTTTAGGCTTCAGATAAACTGATGCTCAACAGAAAAGGTTCCAGCATTGTAAGGGTCAACGTCCAAAAGAGAATGGCTTCCTGAATATTCAAGTTGCTGCTTCTGCAGCTTGCATTTGTGTTGATTCAACATGCTGATTCTGGTTCTATCATCACATCTCTACCTGGTTTTAAAGGACCTTCGAGCTCGAAACCGGGTTCTGTTCCTTTGCATCCTCATCTTCTTATCACCCTTAATTATATAATGTTGACTCTGTGTTCTGACTTTTGGAGTTAAAATCATGAAGGTATATTGGTGTCGGAGAGGCAGATGAAGATCAACTGTTCTACTACTTCATCAAGTCTGAGAGTAATCCAGAAGAAGACCCTCTTCTTGTATGGTTAACTGGAGGACCTGGCTGCTCTTCTTTCTCTGGTCTTGTTTATGAGAATGGTAATACAATCTTTTTTTAAGTCATTCTCATGTCTCTCCGCAAACTATTCAGAGAATTGTTTGAATTGAAAACAAAAGACAAAAAAATACAGGCCCTCTTGCTTTCAAGGTTGAGACTTACAATGGAAGTGTTCCCACGTTGGTTTCTACTACATATTCATGGACTAAGGTAAACATAAGTTGTCTTCCTGATTACAACACACAACTAATATAACTATTCTTCATCTTCAAGTTGTGGACCGATCTTTGATTCTTTTCAGGTTGCGAATATTATCTATTTAGATCAGCCTATTGGGACTGGCTTTTCCTACTCAACAAATCCACTTGCTGATATACCAAGTGACACAGGATCAGCTAAGCGGGTCAACGAGTTTGTTCGTAAGGTAAAGTGAAAACTCAAAGCATCTACATTGACTTTTAAAGGCTTTTCTTTCTTTTTTAAAAACTGTTTTTGGTGATTTGTTGTGCAGTGGCTAGCTAAGCATCCTGAGTATTTCTCCAATCCTTTCTATGTCACCAGAAATTCTTATTCCGGTAAGGTGATCCCTGCCATCGTTCAAGAAATCTCAAATGGTAACTTTTTTTCTACCATTCCAATCCCTATGCAAGCAGCCCTTTACATTGACTCTAGGTTCTTAATCAGTTATTTTACCAATTTACCACAGGAAATTATATATGCTGCAAACCTCTAATAAATCTTCAGGTTCACTACTAGCTAATATGTTTGCTTCGTACGTTATATCCATATACCTGAAGCAGCATTCAGAACTGAAGAGCCTTTTGTTTTCCCCACCTTCAACAGGGCTATGTGATTGGAAACCCGCTAACATCCTATGATCCTGATCGAGACTCTCGCATACCATTTGCTCATGGAATGGAACTCATATCTGATGAACTGTTTGAGGTAAAATTACATAAGCTATGATGATTTAGTATCTTGTTACCACAACAAAGCAGTTAACTAACCAGCTCAAATCTCATACTATGTAGTCGATGAAGAGAAGCTGTGGAGGAAACTATTATAATGTAGATCCTCTTAACACAGAATGCTTGAAACTCGTTGAAGATTATCACAAGGTACACAATCTGCAATTCAGTTGACGCGAACTGTAAAAAAAACAAAAATAACTAACTTACAACGTGTGGCTGTTTACAGTGTGTTTCTGGAATATATGAAGAACTCGTTGTAGCTCCAAAATGTGAGACTACATCTCCTGATTGTTATGTAAGCGATCCAACTTGTTTTTCTGTTTATCTCCACATCAATAGAAAACCACTTCACTATAACCATGACAGAAGAATATTGACTAGGTTGTTTAATTTTGCAGACGTATAGGTATATGCTATCCGAATACTGGGCTAATAACGAGAGCGTCCGCAGAGCACTCAAAGTTATAAAGGTATACACGACAAGTTTTTTGACAAGATCATTGGTTAGATCTGTTGATCAAACCCTAAGATGCATGATTTTGATCTCAGGGGAGTAAAGGGAAATGGGAACGATGTGATTTTAGTGTGCTTTGCAATAAAGACGTTAAAAGTAGCATACCGTACGTCCGTACCATATGAATAACAGCATCAACGGCTATCGATCTCTCGTCATTAGGTACCCAAATGTAACAAGCAAGCTTACTTTTCATTAGTTAACTTATTTGTAAGCTTTTTTTTCTGGCATGGTGTTCTGCTGAATAGCGGTGATCACGATATGACAATCCCTTTCGTTGGAACTCAAGCATGGATAGCATCTCTCAATTATTCCATTATTGAGAAATGGAGGCCATGGATGATACTCGATCAAGTCGCCGGGTATATATAAATTCTATTTCTTTTTCTCCGTTTTTAACTTGCGTAAGCTGCTCATCCGACGAAACAATCAACCTTTTGTTATTTGTAGATACACCAAGACTTATGCCAATAAGATGACATTTGCCACAGTGAAAGCAAGTTCTTTTATCCACTTTTTACTTTACATAAATATGCAAAGCTTTTTTACCTCAGTTTTTAAACTGGTTTGTTGGTTTGGTTTATTATATAGGGAGGCGGGCACACGTTAGAGTATAAACCAGAGGAAAATGCAATCTTGTTCAAGAGGTGGATTAGTGGCCAACCTCTTTAAACACACAAACCTTAATCTTGGAATGATCATGTGCTTACCCTTACACCCATCAGTGCATTTGATGAATTCATCAGTGTTATTGCTGCTACTGTTTGATGGAAGGATGTGTCGCAAGGCTTCAACTTTTGTCTTCTTTTAAGTCTATGTGATAGACCAAAAAGTAGAGGACACAAATTAAGGAAACCTGGGAGATGGAATTGAGTCAGTGAGTGGAGTAAGGAGGCTCACCTGTAACGAAGTATTATTGTGCTTTGATTTGTATTTGTTTAGTTTATTTTACATCAGTTCGTTTTCGGTGTTGTTCTGTTTCGTAGTTTTAAAATTAAAATCACTTTCTGTTGTACCCTTGTTTAAAAAGAGAGCATTGTAACGTATAAGAATCATCTTTGAGCTTGAAGGCAAGCATAGTTCTCGTTTTTTTCCGAATAAATGAAGCAGAAGATCAAAAATTAAGTTTCTTTTTTATTTACACGGTATCATCATCTTTAGCATGCGACCATTCTCAGCCTTTGGTTTCGTGAATAAGTTGGGTTGTTTCCAATACTAATCAATTCTTTACAATAAGTTAAGTTTTCTTCATCTTACACGCATGCATATACTCCCTCAGTTTCAAAATATAAGATGTTTTGAGTGAAAGCACGCAGACTAAGAAATAACCACTTTAAAAAAGTACAACCAATCATAAACAAGACTGCATAAAATAAATAATAAGAAAATATAAAAGTTATCTAAAAGTTACTTACAAAGTTGAAAACATCTTATATTATGAAACAAAGAAAAACCTCTAAAACATCATATATTATGAAACGGAGTTAGTATTAAAAACAACATCCTCCCCAATCCTATATTATGAAACGGAGTTAGTATTAAACACAACATCCTCCCCAACACTGTAACAGCCTCTCAGCAGTTCTACCCCAAAAACCAAACAATTTATGTATATGGATTGGAGACTTTAGGATCGACCACAACACATATCTTCTCCTGTAGTTGGTTATTCTTGCAACATATTGATATGGTGGTTTGTATAGAATTTAACTTTGTGTTTTGAGGCCAAGTAAAGGGACAAGTTATATGATACCTTAAAACACTCAGAATTCTGATAAAACATTCGAGAACACTTACTACAGTTCAACAATTACGGATATGACTTCCAGAAGAGCTGAAGTGATAAACTCATGATTCTGTCTTGATTATGAAAGAAGAGATAAATCTACACAAATTCTACAAAGTTCTTTTTCTGGTCTCCTACCGTTTTCTTTTCTTCCCCGAAGAGCTCTTCTCTGGTTGTGACTTTGCACGCACAGTACAACTCCATAGAGCTCTTTCGATATCTGAAGGCCCATCCCACTCTCCCTTCAACTTTAATTCCTGCAACAAGCCATCCAATAATCTGATTTGTAAGGCAACACAACTAGTCCAAATTCAAATCTGCTACCTCATAACATTCCCAAAAATATTAAAAAGACTTCAAAGCTCAGATGTTTTCTACCACAGTATCAGAGTGAAAGAAATTAAAGAGTAAGCAAGACTCTGTGGAAATTAAGTTTCAAGTGCCATCCTAGTTTAGACAGGGCTTAGAACACATTATAAGATCACTTGAACTCTAGAGAGACTTAACGAACTAACTAACCTTTGATTTATCATGTAGCTTGGTTACAAACAACAAGTATTGCTTCAAAGAGTAATCCTTTGAGCTACCAAGAGCCACCTCCATTGCCTTTCCTTCCACATTAGAGTTCACCCAAAAATAAAACAGAGGAAAAGTGAAAAAGAATCCAAGGTTCTTGAATTCTCAGAGATTGAACGAGAGATGTACCTCGTCGGACATAAATGGTGCAATGTCAGGGGCGTAAGCAGCAAGAACAGCGGAGGCGGTGGCGGGACCAACGCCCTTAAGCACCGTGAGCTCTTTCACAGCCTTGGAGATGTCAGGGAGCGATTTGAAAGCTTTTTCAGAAGCAGATTTCACCACTGAATCGTCCAGAGACGACACGAAATCCAGCAGACGCGGCCTTTGGAATGAAGGAAGATTAATTACCATCATCAAAAGGGTAAAAACTCAATCTCGTCAGAGAAGAGAAATAGAGAGAGAGAAAAAAAAAGTACCGCCATTTGCCGCGAGAGAGCTTCCATTTCATGAGTTGAGAAAGCTCGGAGGTGGTGAGGTAAGGGTTAGGGTCTCGGTCGTGAAGAAGACAAGGGAGTTCGTTGCGGTAGAATTGGTCGAGAGAGACGAGTTCTGGTTTGTTCAGTGACTCGATTCGGGACTCGTACGAAGACAGAGCCTCCTTCCAAACTCCAACATCGGAACACCTGAAGTCTAGTTCTACTACTTCCATCGCGTCTCCAAGATATCTTTTTTGAGTACAATGAACCCTAATTTGAGTATTGTTGCATCCTCTCTTTCATTCAACTGCATCCAAAAAAAAAAAAAAACTCTTTTTTCGAAACGACAAAGTCACGTGGCAGATGGTGCATTAAAAAAAAAAAACTTTTTAAGGAGTTGAAGTGTTTACACACTTTTGTATTTATTGCTCATTCTAAGATTTTAGACGAATAGATTTGGGTCGAGATCGAGACGAACAATGTCCTGTCCATGTTGTATGTTGCTTGCCATAGATTTTCTCATCTTTTTTTTTCAGGTGCTTTTGTCTGATTTTCGACTTACAGGTAAAAATGTACAATGTGCATCATTAGTAGTTTACTCTTGTAACTAATTTTGCATGCCCTCCATTAATCGTGTTGTGGATTCTGGCAGTACTCCACGCGGCTCATTTCTTCTTATGAGAGATTATGACTATTGTCTCTCTATCGAAGTTTAGTTTATGGCGCCAATTAACTTAACGGTACCAAACAAAGCATTTGGCATTAGTTTGACCTTTGCTTTCTTCTCAAGAAAAAATCATCTTTCTTTCTTTTAAGCTTCAATTGTTTAAGATTTGGCATTTATGGTGAAACAGTGGTGATCACGATATGTTAGTACCTTTCCTTGCAACTCAAGCATAGATCAGATCTCTCAACCATTCCATTATTGATGATTGGAGGCCATGGATGATTTCACAATCAAGTTGATGGTTATTATACATACATACTACTTTTCTTTTGTTTGTCTAATTTAATACGCATTTTCGTTTGTTAAGAATGTGCATTCTACCACGGATATAAAAATTTAATGACACAACAAAACGACATTGACGCAATCTATGGTTCTCTTATATATGAGATTGACTTTCTTTTCTTCTTTTTGGTAGATACGCAAGGATATATGCGAATAAGACGACATTTGTCACTGTCAAAGCAGGTATTTTACATACAGTATATGAAAAGCTATTACTAAGTACATAAATATATGTTTATTTCTTAGTTGTTTTTATAGATTTTTTGGTTTATAGGGAGGCGGGCACACGAGCAAGTATAAAACCAGTGGAGAGCTCGATAATGCATGTTCCAGGAGGTGGATAAGTGGTCAACCTCTATAACAAACCAATCACTGATTTTTCACCAAAATCAGTTTATGTGTATGATGACTTTAATTAAGCACAATAAATCAAGACTTTTTTTTCTTCTAATTGTCTTCCTATAACTGACAATCTCTCTGTTATGGTGATTAATTTGGATGTAATGTATCTTTCAATTGAGCCACACACAAAAAAAAAAAAAAAAGAACAACTTAATGAGATCGATAAACTCATAAATGGCTATCACACGATTCACACCCAAGTGATAAATCTGCTTGTGTTAAATGTTTCGAATATTTCGTTCAGAGTTTTTCGAAAGTATATTATTTTATCTTTTCGTTTAAATTTGTCACATAAACACAAAACGATTTTTGTTTTTTTTTTAAAGATTAGTAAAACTATTGGACGTGATTACACAATTTCAGTTATCCGATAAACGAATATTATAATTTTTTAGTTAAAAGACATATTATTCGGCATATACCGTTATTTCTCGCCAAATAACACATCAAATATCATGTAAACTCATAAAGTAACATAATTCCGTAAAAATGTAAAGAAAATATACGTAATTCAAAAGTAAAAACTACAATCTCATTTATCAACCCTTTTGCCATTTATTATAGTCATGCTCAAACATTAAAACATTATCCTTAAAAAAAACTTGGGAACCTGACGGCAAAAAACAAATAAATATAAATTAGGGAAGTGAGTATTTTTTTTTTTTTTTAAATCATATTTATCTTGTGAACGTTTCAACTTTTGCTAACGTTTTCAATTCCATAGCCGACCGACACTCTATAAAAAAAAAAATGAAAATACTTTTTGCCAACAAATAATATATTAGTATTTCTCTAAAACATTAAATAAAAATAATACCATAGAAGGCAAAAAAAGTAAATTCTGTGCCGAGAAAGACATGACATTGGATTCTTGTTAAGGTGGGCGATTTCAACATCCCCTCTCCTCCTCCGTCCTCGGCTTCTCTCACCATTTATTGATTTTGTTACTACCACTACTACAACAAGGGGGACTTGCGTTTGATCGTCTTCTCTTTCTTGTCTTTGTCCCTTTTAGCTGCTGCTCTCTTCGAGCTGAAAATTTTGTGTTAGCTTTGTGGTTTCTTTGGGAGCTTTTTTTTTTTTTTTTTTTTTTTTTTTNTTTTTTTTTTTGGTTGTTGAAGATTTCATGCAAATGGAGGCTAATGGAGACTGCGAAGAGGAACATAAGTTCACTCTCGACAACTATCATGTCTTGGAGCAGGTTAGGAGAGGCAAGTCATCTTCCGATTTCGTGGTTCTTCATGAAATTGAAGACAAAATGTAAGATTCTTAACCGCAATTTCAAGTTGGTTATTAATTAGGGTTTAAGGAGACGACGATTTATTCTATGGAAGTATCTAGTACGGACGAAACAAAACCCTTTGCAAGGTTTTGGGTTTTTTTTTTGGTCTTATAATAGTGAGGTTTGGTTGTGTAGATTAATTTCTACCTGAAAAATCCATAAAAGCAAAAGTTTTTTCCCTTTTGTTTGTATTCTGTTTTGATCTAAAAGCTGTTTGTGTTTTAATTCATGTCTTTCTTTATGGTTCTTGGTATCGATTAGGTATGCAATGAAGAAGATCTGCCTTGCTAAACACACTGACAAGTTAAAGCAATCCGCTTGCCAAGAGGTAACCTAAATTCAATGATCTTTAAATTCAGAAGACAAATATATTACTACTTTATTTGCATTCAGGGTTTTGGATTTGTTCAACCACCTAATTGATTAATTTTGGCATTTAACTTTCCAGTTCGTGTATGTTATTCCATTAAATCTCAGGTCAATTTTAAATTCATCATCTTCTCTTCTTTGTGTTGCAGATGAAATTGCTCTCAAGTTTAAAGAATCCTTATATCGTGCAGTATGAAGATTCTTGGATTGACAAGGTATACATCAATTAAATGTTCTGTTTATGAACAAAGTTATAATGATTTTCATCAGTTTTTAACAGATTCTTTGCAAATTTTCACAGGACAGTAACGCCTGCATTTTTACTGCTTTCTCTGAGGGAGGGAACATGTGAGAATTCTTTGGAATCTGTATTTACCATTTATAATCTTTCTCTGTGGCGCTCAGCCTCCATGTTGTGGATTACTGAATCAGACAACTATTTTGTTTCCAAATCAGGGCTAATGCTATTAAGCAAGCGAGAGGAAAGTTATTTCCAGAGGAAGTAATCTCTCTATTTCAGTTTATTCTTTTGTTCTCTACACAAACGATGTGCGGTTACTGTCTTGCTGACTCATAACGAATTTGCATGTGATTCTACAGAGAATCTTTAAATGGTTGGCACAATTGTTACTGGCTGTTAATTATTTGCACTCAAACCGTGTAGTTCACATGGATCTAACGGTATATATTTCGATCATACTACATTACTTTTGCTGGTGTGCGATTCTTTTTTGTATTTTTTCGTGAAGAATGGCTCTTTTGATTATGGATTATCTTTGCAGTGCTCAAATATCTTCCTTCCGAAACATGATCACGTTCAGCTTGGTAAGATAACTGAGAAGACTGAATTTACTCTTCATTCGAAAACTATATATTGTGTCTCTATTATGCTCTAGTTAGCTTTAATCTCTCTACTCATGGCGCAGGTAATTATGGTCTGGCGAAACTGATAAATCCAGAAAAGCCAGTTTCTATGGTGTGTTATCTACAACTTTTTGTTTTCTATTTATAGTATCTCTCTGCACCCATTTGTACATTTAGTTATCATTCAATTACTTCTCTTTAGAATATCTCATCCATAGTACCTTTTCATAGGTTTCGGGTATTCCTAACAGCATGTGCCCTGAGGTATTAGAAGATCAACCCTATGGATACAAATCTGACATATGGTCGCTAGGTAAGTTAAGTTCCTATATGTAGACTTCTTTAAGTCATTAAAATGAATCACATTTATGCTGCTTTGTTCAGGTTGTTGTATGTATGAAATTACAGCACACCAGCCTGCGTTTAAAGCTCCGGTGGGCCTACCTTAAGCTTTCTTATCTCTAATTTTTTTGTGATTCAATGTTTTCATGACGTTTTGAAACTAAATTTGTGTGGAAAATATACAGGATATTGCTGCACTTACCAACAAAATAAACAGATCCCTTATGTCTCCTCTTCCGATTGTCTACTCCTCTACCTTGTAAGTTTCTTCTTCATTTAAGAAAGATGATTCACTTCAATCCAATACAACAAACAGCATGAAACGAGTCACAACTATTTCATATTACAGGAAACAAATGATAAAGCTTATGCTTAGGAAGAAACCAGAGTATCGGCCAACAGTAAGTTTATGCACATATATCATTAGTGACTGTGTGCAATATTGACTGCTTGGATAATATTTATGTTATAATTATCCTGCAGGCCTGTGAATTGTTAAGGAACCCATGTCTTCAACCGTACCTTCTTCAATGCCAAAACCTGTCGCCTATCTATCTTCCTGTATTCCCGATAAAGTCAGTAAGCCCAAAGGATAAAGCAAGAAGAAACTCATTGCCTGGGAAGTTTGGGAAGGAAAGAGAATCGAGAGAGAAGAGCGACGTATCCCGCAGTCTGGAAAATCTATACCCGTTCTGGACGAATGCAGAGACTGGATCTAGCAGCTCATCGCAACCAGCATCATCCACAAATGGTGCAGAAGATAAACTTGTTACCAAAAGAATCGATCCAAGCTGTGACACA
Source organism: Camelina sativa (assembly GCF_000633955.1). Lineage (NCBI taxonomy): Eukaryota > Viridiplantae > Streptophyta > Magnoliopsida > Brassicales > Brassicaceae > Camelina > Camelina sativa. The sequence continues at coordinate 5,557,139 of NC_025703.1, read as the reverse complement.
TTGAATATTTCTGAGTCTACTAGCCATAAGTCGGATGAGGGATTAGTCGTTCCTGAAATTGCAATTTACTCTACAGAAAAGCAAACCAAAGAAAATGCTCTGCCAAAAGAAACTGAAAATATGCTCTCTGAGGAATCTCAGTTACATGATGTTGATGTTGGGGTTGTGAGTGCACAAGAAGTAATATGTTCTCCTCCAAGAGCCATCGAAGAACCTGAAACTCAGGAGACAGTACCTGAACCAAAGGAACAGCGAACTGTGTCCATTTCATCTACTGAAGTTCCAATAGAAAAAGAGTCTGGAAGCCTGAAGGGCGATGAAGCAAAGATGGTGAAACTAACAGCGAGTGAAATGTCATCAGTACTAAGTAAGCTCACAAAACTGGGTCCGCCGCAGAGTAAAGAAAGGGCAGATGCATTAGAGTGTTTATTGGAGAAATGTGCAGGGCTTGTAAAGCAAGAGAAATATGAAGAACTTGCTGGTTTGCTTACACCATTTGGAGAAGATGGTGTCTCGGCTAGGGACACTGCAATTTGGTTCGCAAAGACACTCTTGTCTTCTGACAAACTCAACCAAGCAGCCTGATTGAGTTTGAGTTTGAAAAATGTTCCCTTTTTGTTATTTGTCAAATATGTAAAAATGCCTTCTTTTTCATCAGTTTTCAATTTATTTGTTGTCCTATGTAATATTTTACTCGAACTAAGTTCAAGATTTGAATGTGAGCTAGTTTTCTCATACTATTACATATTTGCTCTCTTTAAGCTACTTTCATCTCCACTGGTATCGCTGGTTCCTCTTCCCTTCACGTTCCTGCGTTCACCGGAGTATCTTCTCAAACGAATCAACCTCTTTCTGTTTCTCCTCTAGTACTTTGTTCAAGTGTTGCAGCTTCCTTTTTGCTTCCTCGTTAAGTTTACGCAACATAATCATATTGCTCTTTTCCAAGTTAACCTTTCTCTTTTCCCACTCCAGTTCCACACAACGCTTTGTCAATCGCATACTCACCCATCGAAGCTCTCCTTCTTTCTGTTCAAGATCTCTGGTACAATCTCTCAGCTTCTTCTCCGCTGACTTGCTTTTCTTCAAGATCTCCTCGTACTTATCCTGTTGCTCCTCCGACATCTCCTCGTAGCTCTTCTCTTTGAAATGTACAACGTCGCGTTTCATCTCATGCTTCTGCAACGCATCCACTTGCTCTCTTGTCCTCTTTAGTTCAATCTTACGATCATGGTTCAGTTTCTGAAGCTGTAAACGTTTCTTTTCCTCAGTTTGGATCTCTCTCTTTAGCCTATCCAGTTTCTTCTGCGTTTCTTCAACATGTCTTCTGAATCCATCAGCTGATGCAATCTCCCGAGCACTTTTCTCCAGAAGTTTTGCCTTCGACTTCAACACATGTGACCACTTCTCCAGATTTTCCTCCTTTGAGTCAATCTCTTGTGACCTCTTCACAAGATCCGATTCAATTGAATCAAAATGAGTTTCAAGATCTCTCCATGATAGCGTGAAGGACAATAGATCAGAGGCTTGAGACTTGGCCTTCAGCAGTGATTTACGAAGACGCTCTTTCTTCAACTTGGCGACTCTTAACTTATTCTTCTCTTCCATTTGCACACACTTTCTTCAACGCCAAGCTTTCTACTTCAAGAAATAAATAGAGATTTAGCCACAAGGAACCAAATAAATGAATAAATAAACCGAAGAGACAACATGACAATCGTTCACATTTACGTACACAAAAGTGGCAAGCGATTCAAGAACTCGAAGTAAGAGGTTAATTCGAACAAACAATAAACCAAGAAATGGAAGATAGAGTCATAGAGAAGAGAAATGCAGAAAGAAACCTTGGAAGTGCGAACTCTCTCTGCTTGACCCTCTTTTTGGTTACTGAGCGATGAGTGAGGATGGATACAAACTTGCGAATTCATTCTCAGCTTGAAAGCTATTTATACCCTTTTAAATATATTTTTTTGTCAACTTCATAATTAGTAATTCAACATACCTTTTTTAGGCTAATTCAACATTTTTTTATGGTAGGTATGTAAATAAACTTCTTTTTTATAGTAGGTAAGGTATATATTACCTTGGCATTACAAGGTCTTTTATAGTATAGTCAACTTACTCGCGCGGTATATTATTAATGAATGCATTACCTTAAAAAGTTTCATGTAACTATAGTAATAACTTTATTTTACATATTTCAAAATTATTGTAATGTTATATGAACATATAAAAATGAAATATGCATAGCAGGCATAGCATATAAATATATAATAAAATTCTAGAGTTTCATCTATATATATGGCATTGCCTCTGATGTATTAATCTCTAATCTTTAATTAGAACAAACATCATGTAAAATATGTTTGTTTAAAAAAAATATAATTCAGCTTAGATTACAGAGTTGCCGAAAGCTCATTATTTGCCAAAATAAGAAACACAGACGGGATCATGTAAAATAGTTGAATAACAGAAATTACATGATACCATATAGGAACTTTATGTTTCATGTTTACTAATTATATCGGCTTTACTTTGCTTGGGCACGGAGAATTCCCCGTTTGGCTAGTCCGTGTGTCCTATGTATATAGAAAGGCGAATTATCTGGGGGATGGTTTGGTCAACTATGCATTTTCCAGACCTTTTGGTCTGCAATTATTTGATTCTTGTCCTACTTCTTTGCTATACTGCTTTGAACGATGATGTGCGAGGGGTCTCGTATCCCCGACATGTTGGCTTGTAATTTTTTTTCTTATTAATAAAGTAAGGGAGGCCTCTGTCTGATTCACCAAAAAAAAAAAAAAATGTACTAATTATATTTAGCATTAATTAAAATCTCACGTCCAAGTGAGGTATTTATACGGTGCATTCTGGCTTTTATTTGGTAAGTGAACAGCGCCTATTTGCTGGTTTAAATGGCCTAATCGTTGTGAGTTAAAAGAAAGATGCACCCACTGACCCCCGGCCAAGTATGGAAAGTGTAGCCTCCCTTGTATCTTGACATGATCTTTTGGCTTGGATTGAATAGTTTGACCTTAACGTATCTAGTAGTTGATTTTGAGTCTCTAATTTAGAGTCTAGTAGTCTCCTGATCGATGTAGCCTTATTCCCAACCATTCTCCAATCCTCATTCTTGATATATGATTTCATGAATTCAATTATGAGACTAAACATTATATTGTGCAAAAAACTGGTGAAACCATCCATGTCAAAAGATCTGTGAGGAATTTTCCTGTAATAGTACATTATATAAAGCTACATCATGAATCCCTAATTGGCCAATTCTAAGCAGGGATGTAAAACCCGTGTCACAATAGTCTCAAACACACTCAGCAAATAAATGAGGAGTGGTTAAAGCAGAGCGCATAAATCAAAACAAATGAAGTAGATCATCGTCCTCCGTGAAGCTATAGACCGCCGAGAGAGTAAGCCTGCAAAGAAGAAAATTATGGACTCAGTGTAGGAACTTCATAGTAGAAGAAGAGCCAAACTGAGGGGAGATTTAAATAGATATTGGAGAATGGAGAGCTAAAGTTGTAAGTCTCTTTTACCTAAAGACAACCATGATGAAGAGAAAGATGTAGAAACCGAGCTTGGTAAACCGGAACTTCTTTTCAAAGCTAATAGCACGGAACACTTCAGTGACATCGATGAGATAACGCCGGTCATTGTATCTAAAAACAACGGAACCAGGTGGTTAATTAGTTTCCAGGCATGTAAAAATCAAGAAAGAATCAATAGCAATATGGATGGATAGAGAGAGAGAGAGATACTTACAACATAGCGTGATAGACTGTTACAGGGAGAGCGACGAGAAAAAAGACCCAATGCCATGTGAAGAGGAAGAGAAGGCAGAGTGACCCTTGGAGGATAAACTCAGGAATTACCAAGCGGTTGATACGGGTACTTGTTTCAAAAGGGTTCAGGTAATCAGCTTCTAAATCCGTTAAACAGATAACCTACAAAAAAAAAAAAAAAGAACCACACTAACATCAGTTACAAAAATTGAAACTGAGCCTAGTAAAAGGGGATCTTAATGCGTTGTTCATTATCACAAGAGGCAGTTAGTTTTAAGTAAACACTATTGGTAGTAGTAGTAACCTCATTGAATCACATGTACTCAGCTATCACACCGCAATCAAAACTAATGACTATAATAACTCGCAATAAAAGAAGAGCTTTAAACTAAATATGTTACCATTGACGAAGTATCATCTCACATACTACTCTAGTCAGTCTTTGCAGACAAATCCAAATCAGAAATAAGAACAACTTTTTTGAGTTAGTAGCAAAAGAAGGAACAATGAAACCTACTCCTCTATGGACCCAAAAAGTTCTAAATTGCGGTTACGAAATCAAAATTGTGCCATTCCTAATTTTGTTTTCTTCTGGTCGGGTTTAACTATGCCCAGCAAAAAGCCAAGTTGCTCGGGTTTTGGAAATCCGAGAGGACAGATCTCGAATTTAAGAATCTCAAACTAATTAATGGATTGGAAAGTAAAGGAGAGGGGACAAAACAAAGTAATAGATATATTTAACCTGATAGAAGACGGAAGCGACGAGAGCCAAGCTGACGAAGAAGGAGATTATCCATAAAAGCAAATCCCAAGCCATCCCTCCCTATATTTTGGTTTCCTGCCAAAGAATCTCACAGAGAGACCAGACTAAAATTTTATTATCAGCGACAGAGACTAATAAATACTTAAAAACCCTTTTTGGAAATCTGAACTCTTTCTTCTGAATCCTACCCAGTTTGTACTTTACTTGTAACTTTTGGGTTTTCTATTTGGAAATTAACTTTCCTTTTGTTTAAGAACCCCAAAAATTTTAGATTCTTCTTTCCTTATTGTTTTTTAGTTTCTAACTTTCTTTTTACCAATATTTTCCCTTCTTTTTAGTATATTTCGTTGATTTGATATATTTTTAAAAATATATTTAAGCAATACATCATTTGTGATTTCAAGAGATTTATTATTTTAAGAGTTGCCTACTCAGCCTTTTTTTTTTTAATCTATTAAGTACAGATATATATTGATAATATAATATTACATTTCATCATTATCAACATTTTTAAAAAAAAAAAAATTATAGATTTTTTCAATTTTAACGTTTTCATTCGGCTTGAAACTTTATGTTATTTATGCAATGTTACTTATCATAGAATTAAATTTTAGTTTTTCTTAGTTTGTAAGAACGAAGACATGATATATGGGTAAAATCAGTAAAAAAATCTGTGAAAATGAATATACTCATCTCTACCTATGATGATGCAAGCTGCAAATGAGGAGAGAGAGTAGAATTTACGATACAGATTCCACAAACACTGTTTACACAAGTATTTTTAACCTTAAGATCCAATTTCCGCTAATCTTGCTTTCCATCACAAACACAAAACCGAGAGGCTACAGATCACACAAACTACAACATAGTCTTACTTTTTCCTTGACTTCTTCGATGATCTCCGGCTTTCAACTTTTCTCTGTGCAGCTTCAAACTCTTCTTCGTTTGGCTCACTGTCGGCACTGCTACCATACCTAGATACAAGTGACGAGAACATTGTATCGAACTTCTCTTTCCTCTCATCTCTTCTCTGGGATATCATAGCGTATAAATCTTTATCTGCACCCTTTGCTGGTCTGGAAAGTACGGAAAATTTTAAAACTGGTTACAACAAAGTTAACTTTAGAGGGAAATTATTGGATTAAAGGTATACATAAGAGAAGCTTACTTCCGTCTCATCTTCTGAGGATTCGTGGGAGGTTCCATTTCTGAAATTTCCTTTGCCCATTTCTTGTAAGCTTTTGTTGATTTCACTTCTCCTGGATAAAAGGAAACAATTGTTTCATAATGCGCAAACAAATCAGAACTTGAATGCGTTCTGTACACAGAATTATGGCAAGAGGGAGGGAGACATAGAAGCCTACCCGCTGCAATGGCCTCATCAATCATATCTTTGAATCGGTGTGAATCAAGCTTGGTGTTTGAGCAAAGCATTGAGCAGAAAAGCCTGCAAGAGATATAGTACCAATAATGTTTATACTATAAACTTTCAACTCACAAACTTAACATTAATGAAAAACAAGGGGATGATAGAATATACCTGCTCATTTTACCCTTGAACTTGTTATACAGCTCAATCAAATCATTCTTCTCGGATTCAGAACCCCTGTAGTTGGCCTCAAACTCTTCAATATCTTCCTCGGTGACCTGTAACACAAGTGTCACAAGAATTAGTATGTGAAGGAAACGGAACAAACACTTTAGTGCAAACTCCAAAAAGTGTGTATGGTCTTGGTTACCTTCTTGTACATGGCCTTGAAGAAGCCCCTCAAGTTGTCAACCACATCTCCCGAAAGATCCTAGTAAGATGGCAAAACCAGTTTGTAAGAAACCTAGCAGTACTATTAAAAGCTTTCTTCCACCAAATTCATTAGAACAGAAGCTGGAAATGGTACTAGAGATTACTGATACATGTGCTGTGTATAAGTGTTGTAAACAATCTACAAATTACCAGGATGTTCTTAAAAATTCTGAAACTAAAATCATGAAGAAAACAAGAACGGGACTTACAGCATCATCAACTGAGCCAGTTTGATCATAGACTGCTCTTTTCTCTTCATCACCGAGGATCGATATCACCTTTTGCAGCTGCTGAAATTTCTCTTTAGCCTCCTGTATGAATAAAAAAAAAAACAAGAATTCATGTTTCCAAGTAAAACTGAATTGGACCCATTGAAAAAGTATAAAAAAACACTCAAGAGCAGGCGTTTATCTAACCTCATCGTCCTTGTTTTTATCAGGATGAAGCCTCAAAGCTAACTTATGGTATGCTTTCCTTATCTCCTGTGGAGATGCTGTTGCTTCCACACCAAGAACCTACAACGAACAAAAATAAGTTCGTTTCATTGATCTCTAAACATAGAATTAATCACCAACAAACCAAGGGGATTCTCAGACAACAATTGCAACAGCTATTGTACAAATTTTAAAACTATGGATCATAAACAAGTAAAGTTCGGGCTTTTACAATCCTAACAACCAACGAGACTATCATAAGAACATCATCAGAAGTTTAATTTGGAACAAGCCCCAAATCCAGAAATGAAAACCCTAATAAATCCTAATCGCGGACAGGAATCGAAACAAAAGAGACGGTTCACAGAGGATAAAGATAAAACGGAGACATACCTCGTAAAGATTGTTCTCACTGGATCTACCATCATTCTCCATTTCCAACGTCCTTGGGGGAGCAAGCACACACTCGCTAAAGAAGCGGTCAAGTTATTAAAAAAAAAAAAAAGCTTCTTTAGAAGGTTTATGGCGCCAATTACCTTTTGTGTTGCCGCCTCTCTATATTAACATTCTAAAACCTAATCTAGTGACTGAAACTTAATTAAACCGAATTTGATTTTTTGGTAATAACTTCGGTTTAGAATTAGTTGGTTCTGATTTCGCCGATTATGATTTTTTACCGTACCGTGCCATTAGTTTTTTTAAGCTGCGAGTTAAATTAATATAGACGGCCAAGATGAAGGGTGAAGTTTGTGATCCATGGTCCCCGCATCGGCCGTTAATCCTCTCTTTTGCTTTCTCTGAATAATTTTTTTTCTCACCATTCATTGTGATCTGAGTGTCTTGTACCGTTCATGGTCGAATCCGGGACCCGTCGCGTTTTGATCTGTGTTTGAGAGGAGCCTTTTCGTGTTTCGTGAATTCTTGAAATTTTTTCTGATTGTCACCGTTTTCTTGTTGTTGTTTTTTTGTTAATCTATACTAGTATTTAAATAAGAGGGAATAGATATGTCTAATTTGTATGGAGATTATAACCAAAAGATCGATTACGTATTCAAAGTGGTGTTGATCGGTGATTCCGCGGTTGGCAAAACTCAGCTGCTTGCTAGGTTTGCTAGGAATGAGTTTAGCGTCGATTCTAAAGCCACCATCGGTGTTGAATTCCAGACTAAAACGCTCGTCACTGATAACAAAACCGTCAAAGCTCAGATTTGGGATACCGCTGGCCAAGAAAGGTTTTTTGCTTTTTTACCTTCCTTTGCTTGCACTTCTTTTTTTTATTATTTGAAAATCATTCATCAAGAGTAGCATTGGCATGTATATAATATAGAAATGCATGGATACAACCCAGTTTGGTTATTGCTGGAAACATTCACAACTCATCCCATTCATTCATTAGTTTTGCCATATATGCCTTCTTCACATGTTAGGCAACAAATTAAACATATATGAATCACAGGCTGGTTGGAATATCTTGAATTTTGTTTGTCTTCAAAGTTCTAATGCAAATGATAATTATTAGTACTGTGTTTTCGAGATTGAAAATAACCAGTATGTTGCGACACAGTATTTGGAGAAGCATGTGGGTTATTGAAATATATCAGAACCAAAGATGGTTCTGTATGAACTTTACTAAAAACCAGGTAGTTCCACATTTGCTTTTGTTACTCTAGCTAGGAACATGAGCATTCACTTGTGTGAATCAGTTTTCTTCTGCATGGTTGGTAACATACTTTGTAATGGTCGATAATCACCATCACGTGTATACTAGAGACTGATCACTCTGTTTTAAGGCTCTCTCTTAGACATGTATGTACATGAATCAAAACTTTGACTCTTGTTCTAATTGCAGATATCGGGCGGTGACAAGCGCATACTACCGAGGAGCAGTTGGAGCAATGTTGGTCTATGACATGACAAAACGTCAATCATTCGATCACATGGCGAAATGGCTGGAAGAATTAAGAGGACATGCGGACAAGAACATAGTGATAATGCTAATCGGAAACAAATGCGATCTCGGGAGCTTAAGAGCAGTGCCAACGGAAGACGCACAAGAGTTTGCACAAAGAGAAAACTTGTTCTTCATGGAAACCTCAGCTCTGGAAGCTACAAATGTCGAAACAGCATTTTTGACAATCTTGACAGAGATATACCGTATAATAAGCAAGAAATCACTAACGGCTGATGATGATGACGCCGATGGTAATTCAAGTCTCTTGAAAGGAACTAGAATCATCATCCCTAGTGAGCAGGAGAGTGGGAAAAGAGGTGGATGTTGCGGCAAATTGTAATTCTTTTACTAGACGAAAAAGAGAAACTACTGTACTTTTTTCTTGTTCTTGTTGTTTTTGTTTTGTTCCGCGCTTTATGATTCGTGTTAGGCCATTTTGTTCTTTGAAACGAAACAATAAGCCAAAGGTTTACTAGAGAAAAGTGTGCGGTGAAACCAAATTCCCCCTCATTGTTTTACATAGCAACACTNCTTTGCATACAAAAAAAGAAAAAAGAAAAAATTATAACAAAGAACTTACAAATTTTGTTGGCTGTATTGTATAAAAAAACACAGGACAACCATCAACCAACCACAACAGATTCCATATCGAAGACTCCAACTCATACCAGTGGGCTTCTTCAATATATTAATCATATGTCACTGTCAAACTCAAAACATTTGATGGATATTGGATAACGCTTCTGTCCGAATAAAAAAAAAAAAGACCAAACCCAAAAGATGATGGGGCCCACATAATGCCAGCGTGGCATCTCATGAATATGTGTAATCTCTGTTTCTTTCTCCTGGCTCAATCAAAGCCCACGCCCACCGTTTCTCTCGCTCGTCTCCGGTTTCCCCTATTTGTCTTCAATCTTCACGCTTCTTCTTCTTTTTTAGATTTCTCCACCGATCTCCGAACAAAGCATTCACTTTTCCAGATTTCTTAACCTTGACTTCCAAGTCAAACTCTCCGATTCGTTAATGAATACTTCCTTTCGTCTTTCTCACCAGATCTGAACCACCCTATTCCGATTTCTGACGAAAAATTCGTATTCCAATTCACCGGCTTAGGTATTTTCTCCAAATTTTTGGGGCAAAAGAGATTAAATCTGAACAATGGTGACGATCAGATTGGGAATGCTCCATTATGTAATTGACCATGTCTACGGAGCGTTTATGCACCGGACGAAGATTACCCCACCCTTCTTCTCCCGTGGATGGGGTGGTCATAATCTGGAATTGCTCGAGCGGATTGTGAAACAGCTCTTCCCTCTCGAGGTACAAGGTCAGAATTGGCCACCGCCTTTGATTCGTCCCGTTTGGAAAACTGTTTGGGAGACCAAGACCGCTACTTTGAGAGAAGGCGTTTTCCAGACTCCGTGTTGCCGTGAGCTTACCGCTGCTTTGCCTCCCGAGTCTCGTACCGCTAGGGTTGCTTGGCTTGTCCCCAAAAACGTTCCTCCTCAAAAGATGGCATGTGTGGTTCATCTTGCAGGTACCATTGCAGATTCTGTGATCTTGTTTACTTGCATTGGATGGGATAATTACATTGTTTTGTTTGTAATGCGTTTGCATTGTTGTAGGCACAGGTGATCATACATATGATCGAAGATTGCGTCTGGGTGGACCTTTGGTGAAACAAAACATTGCAACAATGGTGCTGGAAAGGTAATGCAAAGAGACCTTTTTCTCTCTCTGGTGAAAAGCTTAAGGGCAAAGCTTTTTGCTTTGACCGCTTTTGAAGCTTTTTTTGCATGTGTGTTTGATCAAACATAGATAATGCCCACTGCAGCCCTTTCTATGGCCGAAGGCGTCCGTTTCTACAACGTGGAGCAAGACTCCTATGTGTTAGTGATCTACTTTTACTAGGGAGGGCAACTATTGAAGAGTCCCGCAGTCTTATTAACTGGCTAGACACTGAGGAAGGCTTTGGAAAGATGGGTGCTTGTGGCCTTAGTATGGGTAAGCTACATTTATCTTCTTCTATGAACAATTTGTGAGCTATTGCATTGGGTCTGAGATAGATAAGTTTCCTGCAATGGTTGTGGGGTTTTTTTTGAATTGCTTTCTCTACAAAGTTAAAGAAAACTAAGCTGCTTCTTGTTATCTTTTGCTAATAAGCATCTCAATAGTTTCCAACTCCTTATTAAGCTTTTTAAACGCATGTGCACCTTTAGATTTAGGTTCAAGTGTTGGGATTAGACTGATTTATTGTTGTGATGGCCATATTCACAAACTGTGTCCATCAAGGGACCTATTTGGCTGCAGCTCCATTCATTGGTTGAGTTGATTTTTCTTTCACTTAAAACTGATAACGTTATGATGGAAATATTAGGAGGAGTACATGCTTCGATGGTTGGATCGCTTCATCCAACACCAGTTGCAACACTTCCATTCCTATCTCCACACTCTGCGGTTGTTGCATTCTGCGAGGGAATATTAAAGTATGGAACCGCTTGGGAGGCACTGAGGGAGGAACTTGCAGCAGAGAAGATCACAATGACTCTTGATGAAGTGAGAGAGCGGATGCGAAGTGTTCTCTCGCTCACAGATGTCACTCGCTTCCCTATCCCCAAAAACCCCGATGCTGTTATCTTTGTTGCTGCAACTGTAAGTAGAAAAACCATTATATATAACTCGCGTAATTCAACAGTTTTGGATACATTGACGGTTGCTGATTATAATGATTTGTATAGGATGATGGATACATACCGAAACACTCTGTGTTGGAGCTTCAAAAGGCCTGGCCTGGTTCAGAAGTGAGATGGGTTACAGGTGGACACGTGTCCTCCTTCCTGCTGCACAATGGTGAGTTTCGCAGAGCAATCGTGGACGGTCTCGATAGATTAGAGTGGAAGGAGTCATGGTGACTTAACAACATACATACATCACACAACTCCTTTGTAACACAAAGGGAGGGGTCATTATGTAAATGTCTAAATCTCCTCGTTTTGTGTCAATCTGTGTGTTAAAGTGGTGGGCTCTCCCTCTTTAATATTCATTTGTCTTTGTATTGTTTGTGTCCCCAACACATAGCAACAATTTTAGGGGTTCTCCACTCATTTACATTCCCATTATTCAATCTTTAACACTATTTTCTTTGGCTTTAATTTTAGCATGTGTTTAAACTTTAAATTATAATTGTGTTTTCCAATCATTGTACTCTGGCTAAAATGTATATACACAATTCTAAAAACACATGCTAAAATATTTGTATACCTAACTATTTTACTTGCTGCGATTGGTGCAGTGGGCTATCGCACGGTCACATTATTAAGTAGAGAATCAAAACAGTAGATATATTTACCACGCTTGTGAAGCTTTATTTCATGAAAAGGGATATTGTACGTCGGGAGTAGTGTAGTCGTGTAGAACTCTGACTCTGCAAAATTAGTAACATTACACAGCTCACAGCTGTGTTCCATTGAAATCTCAAATCTCTGTTATATATCAGAACTTGCTCATTCATTGCTCAAAGTAACCACATCAATCCTTCACAATGAAGCTCCTCCTGCTTCATGTCTCTATTTTCTTCTCCATCCTCTTTATCTCTCTCCAATCTTCTTACAGCTGCACCCCAAATGACAAAAATGCCCTCCTTCAAATCAAGAAATCCCTTAACAACCCTCCCCTACTCTCCTCCTGGAACCCCCGAACCGACTGTTGCACCAGCTGGACCGGCGTGGAATGCACTGACGGCCGCGTCACCGCTCTCACCATATCCTCCGGCGAAATCTCCGGCCAGATCCCGGTCCAGATCGGCGACCTCTCTGACCTCCGTACGCTCGATTTCAGCTACCTGACCCACCTCACTGGAAACATCCCACGCACCATCACCAAGCTCAAGAATCTTGACCTCCTCCGGTTAAAGCAAACCAATCTCTCCGGTCCGATTCCTGATTACATCAGCGAGCTCAAGACCGTCACGTTCTTGGACCTTTCATTTAACCAGTTTACCGGTCCAATTCCCGGTTCGCTTTCTCAGATGCCAAAGCTTCAAGCCATTCAAGTCAACGATAACAAGCTAACCGGTTCTATACCAAACTCTTTCGGTTCTTTTGTTGGCAACGTCCCTAATCTCTACTTGTTTAACAATAAGCTCTCAGGTAAACCACCATTTTCTATTTCTTTATTATACTTTTTGGTCAAATGCTTATATATGTGGGAACTTAGAACTAGTAGCATCGTACTTTAAATGTTTGCTAACCAACCATTTATAAATTTAATAATACACCATTACAGGAAAGGTACCAGAATCGTTGTCCAAATACGACTTCAATGCAGTGGATCTGTCGGGAAACGGTTTCATCGGAGATGGTTCGATGTTCTTCGGACGGAACAAAACAACAGTACGAGTGGATCTGTCAAGGAACCTGTTTCAGTTCGACCTCTCCAAGGTTAAGTTCGCTAGAAGCATAGTCTCGTTGGACCTGAGCCACAACCGGATCTTCGGGAAGTTTCCGCGGGAGTTGAGTAAACTACGTCTAGAAAATTTCAACGTGAGCTACAACCATCTATGCGGGAAAATCCCAAGTGGCGGTCTCCTTCAGACCTTTGAACCATCTGCCTTCGCCCACAACCTCTGTCTTTGTGGAACACCACTTAAGGCTTGTTAGATTTGGTTTTAATGTTGGCTCAAGAAAAATAATTATGTTTAATCTGTGACAAGTCTGATGATGTAAGAATGTTGTTGTTGAGATATTCAGAAGTTTAAGTATAATCTCTACAACATTTATGCGCTTTTATGAAGCAAGCTATTCATATTTGAACATTACTAAGGGTTAGAATTGCCTGGTGAAGTGACAAACGTACGGTCAAAATTATTTAAATATAGCGAATCAAAATAGTTCCCACATCTACGAACATTTTTTAAAATTCAAATTAATAACCATATACATATGTAGTTATGTACCATTCTTATGAATTAAATCTATGCTAGGAAAAGAATATTGTACGTTAGGAGAAGTGTAGAACCCACACTGTACAAAACCAGTAACATTTACGCAGCTGTGTTCCATTGAAATATATTTGCTTATATATTAGAACTTGTTTCAATGCTCAAAGTAACCACATATCAAATCAAATCATCATCACAATGAAGCTCCTCCTTCTTCATCTCTCTATCTTCTTCTCCATCTATCTTCCATCTTCTTACAGTTGCACCCCAAATGACAAAAATGCCCTACTTGAGATCAAGAAATCATTGAACAACCATCCCCTCCTCTCATCTTGGAATCCCCAAACCGATTGCTGTACCGGCTGGAGCGGCGTCGAATGCACTTACGGTCGTGTCACTTACCTTACCCTTTCATCCAAACAATTCTCCGGAAACATCCCACCAGCCATCACCAAGATCAAGAGCCTCGACATCCTCTTCTTTAAGTACAGCAATTTCTCTGGTCCGATTCCTGATAACATCAGCGACCTCAAGAACCTCACCTACTTGGGCCTTTCCGAGAACCAACTGACCGGTCCAATTCCCGGTTCGCTTTCTCAGATGCCGAAGCTTGAAGCCATTCACGTCAACGATAATAAGCTAACCGGTTCTATACCAAACTCGACTTGTCTAACAACAGGCTCTCAGGTAAAAGTAAAACCATCATTTTTGATCTCTTTAATAGTACATCTTTAAAGATGTTATATATTGGGATTTAAAGTTAATTAATTATATTTTCCGGACTAAGCAACTAGATTAAGGTGAATTTATTGATCCCGGTTAAATAAAACTGAACTGCAGGAAAAATACCGGAGTCGTTGTCAAAACACGACTTCAACTCAGTGTTTCTGTCGGGAAACAGTTTCGTAGGAGATGGTTCGATGTTCTTCGGACGGAACAAAACAACAGTACAAGTGGATCTGTCGAGAAACATGTTTCAGTTCGATCTCTCAAAGGTTAAGTTCGCTAAGAGCATACTTACGTTGGATCTGAGCCAAAACCGAATCTTCGGGAAGATTCCTCAGCAGCTGACTAACCTACGTCTCGAGCGCTTCAACGTGAGCTACAACCGTCTCTGCGGTAAAATCCCACGTGGAGGTTTCCTTCAGACCAGTGAACCATCTGCCTTCTCTCATAACCTCTGCCTCTGTGGGATCCCACTTATTAAGGCTTGTTGATTTGGTTTAACGGCTGGTGAAATGTTTTAATCTATGTTGTTTTGTGCTAATAATTATCACCGCCTACCAAGTTAATTTGTTCCTTGTAAGAATTTTAATAATGTTGTTGAGATATTCAATAAAGGAATCTCTTTAATATATACAGTATGTGGTTCTACAAGACTACAACATATCACTCGTCACTTGCTACTGACCTCAACGGCCATCAACAATGCAAAACGAACAAAACTAAAGACTTCGAGCAACTGGTCTTTAGATACATGTACTAGATGATCATAGATGTGTCATGTGTGTGTGGGTTTGTGTTTTGTGTAGGAAGAAGAATAAGACTTAGACTGGTAATAAAAAAGTAACATAGACATAAACTCTTTGTTGGACAGAAAAAAAATAAAATAAAATAGAGTATTAGGCTAAATGGGCCGGGTTTCTATTTCTACTGGGCCTTTTTATAGATCTTAATACCAAAACGAAACGTTTTGTCTTTAAAACGACTGTTCGGCGATTCCGACGCCATCCCCAATCCGAGTCCCGGAGAAATCTCGATCGTAGCTCTCTCCTCTGTTTGTGCCCTTTCTCTTTCAAAAAGATCGTTTCTCTCGAGAGGGAAACAAAAAGTTCGGTTTTTTTTGTGTGTCAAATTCTTTCAATTTCCTCAATTCTTCTTTTCATCGAACGCACGTCGAATCCCTTCATTGCTCTTTTCGCGGGTCAAGTTTCGATTCGAGCTTTTTAGGGTTCCGTATCTGAATCTATCGACAAGATAAACCCTATTGTGGGGGTTTTCTTCAAAATTTCTGAAAACAGAGGTATGTATAACGTTTTTGCCCCTTTTGAATCTTGTTCGGAGCAATTAGGGATTTAGGCGTTCCATGTCGAACCTTGTGTTAGCTCATCTGCTCATTGAGATATATCTAATTCAACACTGTTTCGGCTAGTTTTAGGCTCGGAAGTTTTAAAGAGGGTTTAGGGAATGGTTAACCGAGGTTAGGATTTAGGGTTTCGAAAAAAAGTATTCAGCTTTCTTGATTTTATTGAATTAGGGGAAATTGTTTTTTATTGTTTATACTGCTGCAACCTATCTTTCATGTTAAATTAGCTGTGGCTGGCCTCGATTTCTATAGAAATAAGTATGTATTTGTCTAAGCATCTTGGGAATGGTAATCTAGTTGGATTTTGAGTCCATTATCTTACTTGTACGAGAATATTGATAAGTAGTAGCACACATTCTAGTTCTGTAAATTACTGATAGCAACTGTTTTCTACATGACAGTAAAGCTTTAAAAGGGATAGCTTTCGTTTGGATGGGAGTTCTTTGTAACTAAACTACATAGCGATATGGAGACACAAATTCATCAACTTGAGCAGGAAGCATATACAGCTGTTTTACGGGCATTTAAAGCGCAGTCTGATGCAATTTCTTGGGTACTCTCTTCCTCCTTTGCATTGATTGGTTTGTTATGTGTTCTTTCAGTCTCATGGCTAAATCT
Source organism: Camelina sativa (assembly GCF_000633955.1). Classification (NCBI taxonomy): domain Eukaryota; kingdom Viridiplantae; phylum Streptophyta; class Magnoliopsida; order Brassicales; family Brassicaceae; genus Camelina; species Camelina sativa. Next base: position 5,540,753 of record NC_025703.1, on the reverse strand, counting down.
ATGGATTCTATTGGTTGTACCATTTCTGAAATTTAGGAAAAAGAAAGCTTGATAACCGAACTGCGTAAAGAACTGAGAGTATCTGATGACGAGCATCGAGAGCTTCTGAGTAGGGTCGATAAGGATGATACTATCCACAGGATAAGGTCAGATTGTTTATTTGCATTCTTGAACGAGCAAAAACAAAACATTAATGTGTTATCAATATTGTTGATTTAAATATATGTTTTATCATGGAATTGTACCAGAGATTGGAGACAGGGAGGCGGAAGCCAGAACACTAGACATGCAACTATTCAGCCTTTTAATGTTCTTCCTAGTCCCACTTTCTCAGCTTCCCGAAAGAAACAGAAAACATTCCCATCTGTAAGTCTTATGTTATTCTAGCCGTATTTGCCTTATTTATGGTTCTTTTGTGCTTTCTTCTGTTTATCTCTTTGTGTTGTTTTATGTTATTTCTTGACCAATTATCTGTGTGATATGCATGCAGTATCATCCATCAATTGGTGCGGCTGGAAACAGGTCATTCAATAATCGTGTGGTATCCGGTGGAATATCAGGAAATGAATCTGCTGAAGCTCTGATCGGAAGAAAAGTGTGGACAAAGTGGCCTGAAGATAACCACTTCTATGAAGCGATTATAACCCAGTATAACGCAGATGAGGTACTATTTTTTGGTCACAGAGTGTAGATTGCTAATTGGGTAGATAGATTGGTTTTTTGTAAAAGTCTGTGATTGTTTATGGGTTGTGCAATATATATGCACTTGTTTTATTTCTTACAGGGTCGGCATGCTTTGGTGTATGATATACACGCAGTTAATGAAACATGGGAATGGGTCGATCTCAAGGAGGTAAGCGTTACATGAAGATTGTCTTAATAGATCTTTGCATGTGGCTACATCTGTTTTGGTAAACGATTTCGTGCTGAACATGGTGATGATCTTGAAGATACCACCGGAAGATATAAGGTGGGATGGGGAGGATAGTGGAGTAGCTTTAAACATTGGACATGGAAGTGGATCATTCCGTGGTAACCGAAGAAGCCAAAGCCAAATCCATGTTGGTAGAGGGAGAGGACCGAGAATTCATCAACCAAGAAGAGAACTTGTACCACCACCAGCACAACAGAATGGTGGTGGTGGTCGGAGAACTTCCTCTGAAGATATTGAATTGTTCAACACGGACTCGCTTGTGAAGGAGGTAAGTTTGTTTTATCGGTTGTGTGCCCGTTACGCGCAATGGCCGTTTCTAACATCAAAGTTTTGTTTTAGGTGGAGAGAGTTTTCGATACTACGCATCCTGATCCGCTCGAGCTCGATAAGGCCAAGAAAATGCTCAAGGTTTGAGATTAATGTGAGTGGTATTATGTTGTAATCAGAGAATAATATTACAAGCTTGTGATGCAGGAACATGAACAGGCACTCATTGCTGCCATTGCAAGGCTTGCTGATACTTCTGATGGCGAAATTGGTAATCATAACAAAAGCATGCTATATTTCGTTTGCAACCTCAGAATAATAGTCTATTCACCATTAAATTTTTGTGGCCTGATGATAATAATATCAAGAATCACTACAACTTTAATTCTAGAAATAATAATAAGAGGGTTGGTTAATAATATCACACACAAGCTTTAATAGTTTTGTGACATGTAAATACATGAAAAGGTTTTATATGGGTCTTGTTCTCAAACCTTGATTGTATGCATCTTCTTCTTCTTAGTTCCATATAATTGATTTGATCTGGTATACTGCTTGTAAATGATCAGATGGAGACCCACCATATTCGCATGATCATCCAATGCAACATGGATGAGAGAAAAGCTGTCTGGCTGTTTTACTCAGGATATGGTGGTCATCAGGAGTTAAGAAGAAACATTTGTGCTCGCTCAGTCAGCAGACAAAGAAATGCTGAAGAGGTTGCTTCGTTAGAAGAAGATGGAAGGGAGTCTTCTTCCTCTAAATTTGTTGTCAGTAAAATGTATGAAGGATTAAATTGTTAGGGATTGGAGCGTAGGATTTTGGTTGTAAGCACAAGTATTTGTTTTAGAGAGTGTAACCTGTGACAATGATTTGACCATGTAAATGTTCCTGAGTTTACCTCCCAAGAGATATAACTAGACCTGCCATAAAAATGCATACCGTAAGTTCTATGTGTATGTTATCAACAATGACATTTTCCTTAAAGTGTAGGTGAGGTGGAATGATGAATGATGAAAGTAGCAGCAGCCTTGACTCAAAAATTCATATTACATTGCACACACAATATCAAATGTGACCTGGTTTCTCATGGAAACAGCTCTACAATGAATGTATTCGTAGCAGAGCCTTAAGGATGATGGAGCTAAATTATCTAGTTAGATGATGCATTCATAGCATCAGGCTTTAAGATGAGAGAGCAAACACTTACCCAACCATTGCTATTTGCAGCAGCCTATTCCATTCATTTCCGATCTAGGATGGTTAGTTTTACTGAATCGAATCCATATCAAACTTGGGACTATGAGATTCATCTACATCAGCTTGGTGCGATTTCTTCGTAATAATCCCTACGAGAAACGAACTAGGAGGACCTTGAGATTTTGAAGGGATAATTTCATGATACCACAAAACAACAGTAACCCAAAATCTAAAGCTAATAGAGAGCAGAAAATATGTAAAATCTAAACCAAAAAAAAAAACGATGATACAAACAAACAAAGATGATAGCTAGCTCACGAAAGGGGATTTTACAATACCTGAAGAAGAGATTGACTGGGATCGGGGTTTCAATAGATTTCATCTGAAAGAAACGCAGATTCGGGGAGAAGAAAGAAGGAAGATGATCGGAGATTGATGATGATGATGCGAATTTGCTATTATTATTCGTACAAAGTCGAGAAAGGGAGGAGAAGAAGAAGAAGAAAGAGGAAGAGAGAAGAAGCTGTGCCTCTGTCCGTCAAAATAATAGAATAGAAGAAGCAACGTAGAGATTCCTTGACCTCTTTTGTTTTGCCTTCCTTATTTTTCTTTTTTTTTTTGCAAATTTTTTTACTAATGTAAATCGTTTTTAGAAAACAAAATTAACTAATTTGGTATTCTAACTTTTTTTTATAATCTTTAATATATGAAAATTATGTAGTAAATGACAATTAAAATATTCACCATGTTATTTTTGTCTTTTGTATTTTACAAATTTTTTTTCCTTGACAAATCCGTCAAATTTATATAGAACATATAAAAAAGATTATTTTAAAGATTTGGAAGGTTAAAAAATATATTTTGTTATAGATTTGGCCTAATCCTCTATCGTTTGCCCTTCCGACTCCCCCACAAGCCACATAACCAAAAGCTTCTTCTTATTAGATGTCTTCCTCTATGTAAAAAACGATGGTGCAGTATGATGATTTCAAGAACATTAAGGTTGTCCCCATCGGAAACGAGTTCGTTGATGTCACCTTGCTCCATGTTCATCGTCAGACTCCAAAAGTTCTCCTTAAGGATTTCAACATCAACCATCACCGTCAATTCTACACACGCAAGGTTAAGAAGACAGAACTCACTTTTTGTCATAAGCTCGCCACCATCATAGACGAGTTTCCTACCTTCGATGAGATCAGCCCTTTCTACGTCGACCTGCTTCGCTCCACTTTTCATAGAGATGAGTACGAGTTGTCTCTAGGTCAAGTGAATACTGCGAGACACATGATTACCAACATCTCTATTGATTACGTTACGCAACTCGAGTTTGTTGAATCTTTGAAGCAGTGCAAAGCACTTAAAGCGAGTGCTGTTGGACAAATGTTCGATGTCATCAACGAAATCACTCCTGCTTTGGCTTATCTAGAGCAGATCAGACAACGCATGGCAAGGCTTCCTTCCATTGACTTAAGCACTCCAACTCTCTTGGTTTGTGGGTACCCTGACAATGTGGACAAGGCTTGTTTTATGAACGGAGTCATCATCAACAACACCGGAGCTAGTGATCATGATTACACCACCACAAAGTCAGTGAATGTTGTTGTTGGTCATACTGAATACAAGGATTTGATGTACCAAGTGATTGATGCACCTGGAGTTTTGAATACGCCTACATTCGGAGACTCTACTGTTATCGCCACATTGGCTCGTCATCTTTCATCTGCTCTTGTTTTGTTCTTTATGGATGTTTCAGGTTCATGTGGTTACAGCATTCCACACCAGGCTGCTCTTTTACATAGCTTAAAGTCTCTGTTTCTGAATAAACCATTGGTAGTTGTCTGCGATGAGACTGATTTGATGCAAGTATCTGAACAAGATTTGGAACTTATTGAAGAGATTACTAGTGGAATGGGAGAATATGAAGAAGAAGAAGTGGGTTTGAAGATTAGTAATCTGACGACGGAAGAGGGTGTGATGTTTGTGAAGAATGCTGCGTGCGAGATGCTGTTAAATGGAAAAGAAAGTTTGAGTTGCATAGCTCAGGACAAAGCTAAGGGTTTGACGAACAAATACATCTTGGCTCTTCAAGAAAGGAAAGACGACATTATTCCTCAACCTCAACCTGATCTTGATGATGGTCGTAATGTTTCTGATGACTTGTTGGTTGATTCAGAAATTTCGTCTAGGCTTGCGGAGTTAGAATCTGAAGAAGGAATCAAGAATGCTCATGACGATGAAAAAGATGGATTTGAGATGGCGAAGGAACATGTTAGTGAAGAGCACAAGGACAAATACATCTTGGCTGGTCAAGAAAGCAAAGACGACATAATTCCTCAACCTCAAAAGGATCTTGATGATGGTCGTAATGTTTCTGACTTGTTGGTTGATTCAGACGTTTCGTCTAGGCTTGCGGAGTTAAAACCTGAGGAAGGAATCAAGAAGGTTCATGAGGATGAAAAAGATGATTTTGTGATGGCAAAGGAACATTTTAGGGAAGAGCACAAGGACGTCCAACTTGTTGCCTATGACTATGGCAAGATTCAACCCTTACGGGTATTAGTAGTAGTTGTTTTTGCCTTTGGCAAGATTCAACCATTACGGGTATTAGTAGTCTTACTTTTTTTGGTTCTTGTAGGGAATACTTATGGAGTCATCATTCAAGAATGTCTCTCAGCTTTAAGCTTTTGAATTTTTCCAATTGGATTTTTGTTTCTTCCATTACTTGCGGGTTAAAAAAGAAAACCAATCAAACGATTAATCAAGTGCTTCCACAAATCCCAAATGTTTCATAAAGATCATTTTATCCTATGATTGATATTTGAAATTGTATGGTGCTTTCGAAACTGAAACTTGGTGGCAGGCAATTTCATTATACACTTGTCGAATGTGTCTTGCGAGCTTCCTTTTAGAATGTAAAAAGGATTATTAAGCCGAATTTACTGGGCCGGTCGATACAAGGTTTTGATCAAATGTTTCATACGCGGCTCACGGTTAAAAAGCTAATAGATACTCCGGTTTAATTTAGGGACATTTCGGTTTACATTTTATTTTATGCATTGGACCACTCCGGTTTAGTATTCCAATAAAAAAAACCGGGAAGAGTTATTAAGAAAAGGAAAAAGAAAAAAAAAAAAAAAAAAAAAAAGGTAAAATCTCATATTTTCCTCTTCTCTCGACGACAACTACCTTAGGGTTAGGTTTATTTTTCTCGCTTATTCTCTCTTACTCTCTTTTTTTTTTTTCCCTAATCCGATTTCGATTTGTCTTCTCCGATTCGCTCTTCATTCGATCTCTCTAGACTTTAGGATTATTGATTTCTGCTTTCGATTCGGATCTGTACTTAGACATGGATGTTCGTAAGAGAGGACGGCCTGAAGCTGGCTCATTCAACTCCAATGGCGGCGGATTCAAGAAGTCTAAGCAAGGTTAGTTCTTTCACTTTTTTCTTACTTCCTTTTACTCTTCAGCTACTTGAATTCTCTGTTTAGTTTTGTACTGAATCTTTTTTAGTTCTTATTGGTTTACTGACTCTTGATAGAGGTTCAAATTCGAGATCTTTAGTTCTTGATAAAAAAAGTAGGGTTTTTTTTTTTATTACCTAGTTATGAGATTTACTAGGAGGCAAATTTTGTTCGTGCTTTTTCTGGTGATTTCGTTTTCTGCTTGATCACTTATCTGGTTAATTAACGAGATTACTGCGAAAAGTTCTGGCCTTTATATCTGAAGTAAATCTGAATCTTATCATGTATTCAATTGAGTGATGATGTGTATCAGCTTAGTAAAAGTCACTGTTTCCTGAATTTTTATTTTCTTTTAGTTTAATCCCTCTTCATATAACCCATGTCAAAGACTTGGGTTTGCTTGTTTGAATAAACCTTTTCCTATGTCAAGTGTTCTTGTGCCCAGTTGGTTAGTTAATCATGAAAACATTCTAAAAACTATACATCTTTTGATTTGAGGCCTTAGTTTTCATATAGATGAATGTTATATTGGATTCTAAAGCTATATATTCAACTTCAGATAAGTTTTTAACTAAAGGAAAACACTTAATGTTTGGAACAGAGATGGAATCATATTCATCAACTGGTTTAGGAAGCAAATCGAAGCCATGCACAAAATTTTTCAGGTTATAATCCTTTTTACTTAATGAATCAATCTTCGAATTGTTATCTACCTGCAAGTCTTATCCCGAAATTAGTAAGTGATACTGTATGCTAATGAATTGGTTAGTTGTTATACAGGTACATAAACAAGTTAAAAACAAGTTACTATATGAAAATATGATGGCTACTACAAACAGATAAGCGTATCTGGATTATAATTTGAGCAACATTTAGCTCAATTGGTGATTATAAGATAAAAAAAATCAACCAATACTTGTCTTTTGTTTGAGCTGTGACAGTTGTTGAGAAAGGTGTTATGTTCTTAGTAATATAAATATAGTCATTTTGAGTTTATAAATATAGTCATTTATGGTCAGGTAAGGTTCTTGCATGAGTGTTGAACATGTCTTTCATCGTTAAGCAAAGCTGGAATGATAGTTTTAATCTTTCATAGCAATGAACATTGCTGTTAATATCTCGATCAAGATTCCATTTCTTCTGTGTCTCAATGGTTTGTTCTTGTGCTATTGTATTCACATTGGTTAAATATCTGATGTATTATACTTCTATTGCAGCACTTCTGGCTGTCCTTTTGGAGAGAATTGCCATTTCTTGCATTATGTTCCCGGAGGATACAATGCTGTATCGCAGTTGACAAATATGGGACCACCCATGCCTCAAGCTCCCAGAAACATGGGTGGTGGAGGGCGATTCTCAGGGAGAGGAGATTCTGGGCCTGGCCATGTCTCTAGCTTTGGTGCCTCAGCAACAGCCAAAATCAGTGTTGATGCCTCTTTAGCCGGTGCAATCATTGGAAAAGGTGGAGTCAGTTCAAAGCAGATATGTCGTCAGACGGGGGCAAAGTTATCAATTCAAGATCATGAGAGAGATCCGAACCTGAAGAACATTGAGCTTGAAGGATCATTTGAGCAGATAAACGAAGCGAGTGCAATGGTAAGAGAGTTGATTGGGAGGCTTAATTCAGCAGCTAAGAAACCACCTGGTGGTGGAGGTGGCGGTGGCGGCATGGGTTCAGAAGGGAAACCACATCCAGGGAGCAACTACAAGACAAAGATCTGTGAGAGATTCTCTAAAGGAAGCTGTACATTTGGTGATAGATGTCACTTTGCTCATGGTGAAGCAGAACTACGCAGGTCAGGGATCGCCTAGGGTGTTGCTTGCGTTAGAGAATTTCCTGGCAAAACAAGTCTCCTCTTTCGTGGTGGTGATATCTGATATCATCTTCACCTACTCTGTTTTTGTTGGTTATGAGAATACAATGTTAGTTTGATGATCATTGTAAGTTTTTTTTTTTTATCTTTCTATTTGGTGTTTTTTTTAGAGATTAGTTTTGTTGGTTAAAATGATCTGAGTTTGAATTGAGATGGGGGAGGCATGGAGAGATTGATTGACAAGACTTAGAAACAGTGGTTAGGATTGTATGACGCCTTTAATTCATATTCTTGTTTTCTCTGCTATGTCATATGTGTGAGTCACTTATATATAAATTTCATATGGTTTTCTGAATATGTTGAGTTTTGGGTAATTAGCAGTTGATTAATATGAAAACCATTTTGAAAATCAATTAGTAACTTTTACAAGAACAAAAAAATCCGGTTTAATATGAAAAAGTAACACTTGTAAGAATATAATTCTTGTTCTTTAAGTGATGTTAGTACAAAGTAGGTCGAGTAACAGAACAAAATAACACAGCACATGCATTATTTATTTCTTTGTCAACAGCACAACACATGTATAGTTGAAGAAAGAAAACAAAATAATTCTTGTTCTTTTATGAAAACGTAACACTTGTAAGAATATAATTCTTGTTCTTTTAAGTGCTTCTTGTTTAAGATAGTCTTAAAAATCCGTCACCGATAGAAACAGTACAGTTGAAGAAAGAAAACAAAATAATGGTTGGTGATGAGAATATGTTGAAATTAAGGAGTGTCGTTATAAGCGGTAATGCTTAATGCAAGAGACTAATCAAAATACACGTTACTATTTTAATTGCATAAGTTGTCACCGCCTACTCTTTTTTTTCGTCCGCCACCTAATTTGATTATTATATAGGCCTAATTTAGTTAATATAAAAAAGAGAGTACAAGTGAAAGCATTAAAAAGGAGAGAAAAAAATCCGCACGAATCTACAAAAAGAGTACATCACGTTTGGGTATCCACGTGACCACCAGTCGACCACAAAGCGATGTCTGTAGATATTTTATGTTTTTTTGTTTTGTTTTTTAATGTTAATATATATAAAAAATTCACATGACAGAAGAAGCCAAACGTAAAAACTCTCTTTTCCACTTTTAGCCCTTTTCCCGCCACCATTATTAGCTTCCGACTTGTAAGTCGCCAAGGACGTTTCCTCATTTTTAAGACACCAAATACTATACCACCATATATTTTCTTTTATATATTATAATCAATGTAGTTTTATTTTAAAATATAGACGAATTTTCACAACCCCAAGAGAAAAGAAAAATGAAGATTTTTTACCAAATTTAAATAAGAATTTTATCAAAACTGTCATGTACAATATCAAACATTTTGGTCAATATTATTTTTTCCAATTTCTACAATCCCATAACTGAAATACCATTATATCTTTTTTTTAACACAAAACTAATAATTTAACACAATTTTTTTTTCTAAAAAACAAATCTCTTTTTTTCCTCATTCTAGCGCTCGACTTTTCTGTTTCTCCATCTTCATTCTCTCTCATTTTTTCATCTTCTTCTATTTCAGTGCTTTTTAATCACAGACTGAATCTCTATTTCTTTTTTGGTAATACAAACTGAATCTCTTTCTGCAAAACTCCATTTGTTTCAGTCTGTAGCCTGCATATAATGGAGAAATTCTTCATCAAGACACAATTCTTCGACCGAGATCTCCATATGATCCGTTTGCCTCTACCATGGCAGGTGAAACCGCTAAGTCTAGTTCTAGAGTTCTTATACCCGACCGCATGCAGACAAAACCGCAGGTCTGCAACTCCGGTGGACCAGATCCAGCCGGCCAGGTTTTTGTCCATCCATATTATGTCCTTCGTTCTCTTTAGTGGACTATATATGTTTGGTAATGCGTTTTGTGTCCATTGCTAACAATAAAATTTGTCCACACTTGAGGTCTGCAAAATCTGGTGTTCGGTGGACTAGATCATACCGACCAAGTTTTTGTCTACCACTATCAAACTTGTCCACACTGCAGGTTTCCAGATCCGGTGGACCAGATCCAACCGACCAGGTTTTTGTCTACCACTATAATGTCCTTCTATCTCTTCAGTTGACCATATTTTCATGTGTTTTGTTTCCATTGCTAACAAAAAAACTTGTCCACACTGCAGGTCTGCAGATACGGTAGACCACATCTAGTAGCCAAAGTTTTTTGTCCATCACCATTATGTTCTTTGTCTCTTGAGTGGACCATAACCAAAGTTTAGTATGAAGATTCATGTCCACTACTAACTGGAAAACAATGTCCACACTGCATATCTGCAATTTCGGAAGACCAAATACAACAACCAAAGTTTTTGTTCACCACATTGTTACAGAATAATGAACAACATGTTTACAAACAATTAATGTCAATCTTGATTTATTTTCAAAACCTTAATTGTAAATGTTAATAATCAATGATTTAATGGAAGGGTTTTTTTGTCTTTTTGTATATGGCACAAAATTGAAAATGGCAGTTTTGAAAATGAAAATTAGAAAGTGGCATTTTCCACAACTTTTGTTTGGAAAGTGACATTTCTAATCAAATTCCCAATTTAAATTGTCTGCAATAGCAACAAAAAAACAAAGAAAAAAAACACAGAGAATAGAGAAACATAAATATGAAAATGGTCCATCCAATTGGTGGTAGAGTAGTAAATAGGTTAAGTTAAAATGGTGAAAGATTTGGCATGTCTATTGAGTTGAGGGAGACACTACGAGGGGGTATTCAAATGAGTATTTTGGAGAATTTGATGATTTAGGATTTTTTGGATTTTGAGAGTTTTTAAGATGTTTTGGTGGATTTGTTAGTTTTCAATTTTAAAAAAGGAAAAATAGTTTGTGATTTGGTGAAATTTTAAAAGAATATATTGGGTGATTTTAAGAGATTTTTAGAACCAAAATACAAAATTTGGATTCCAAACAAAACATTTTCGTTTTAGAGAATAATNATGATCCGTTTGCCTCTACCATGGCAGGTGAAACCGCTAAGTCTAGTTCTAGAGTTCTTATACCCGACCGCATGCAGACAAAACCGCAGGTCTGCAACTCCGGTGGACCAGATCCAGCCGGCCAGGTTTTTGTCCATCCATATTATGTCCTTCGTTCTCTTTAGTGGACTATATATGTTTGGTAATGCGTTTTGTGTCCATTGCTAACAATAAAATTTGTCCACACTTGAGGTCTGCAAAATCTGGTGTTCGGTGGACTAGATCATACCGACCAAGTTTTTGTCTACCACTATCAAACTTGTCCACACTGCAGGTTTCCAGATCCGGTGGACCAGATCCAACCGACCAGGTTTTTGTCTACCACTATAATGTCCTTCTATCTCTTCAGTTGACCATATTTTCATGTGTTTTGTTTCCATTGCTAACAAAAAAACTTGTCCACACTGCAGGTCTGCAGATACGGTAGACCACATCTAGTAGCCAAAGTTTTTTGTCCATCACCATTATGTTCTTTGTCTCTTGAGTGGACCATAACCAAAGTTTAGTATGAAGATTCATGTCCACTACTAACTGGAAAACAATGTCCACACTGCATATCTGCAATTTCGGAAGACCAAATACAACAACCAAAGTTTTTGTTCACCACATTGTTACAGAATAATGAACAACATGTTTACAAACAATTAATGTCAATCTTGATTTATTTTCAAAACCTTAATTGTAAATGTTAATAATCAATGATTTAATGGAAGGGTTTTTTTGTCTTTTTGTATATGGCACAAAATTGAAAATGGCAGTTTTGAAAATGAAAATTAGAAAGTGGCATTTTCCACAACTTTTGTTTGGAAAGTGACATTTCTAATCAAATTCCCAATTTAAATTGTCTGCAATAGCAACAAAAAAACAAAGAAAAAAAACACAGAGAATAGAGAAACATAAATATGAAAATGGTCCATCCAATTGGTGGTAGAGTAGTAAATAGGTTAAGTTAAAATGGTGAAAGATTTGGCATGTCTATTGAGTTGAGGGAGACACTACGAGGGGGTATTCAAATGAGTATTTTGGAGAATTTGATGATTTAGGATTTTTTGGATTTTGAGAGTTTTTAAGATGTTTTGGTGGATTTGTTAGTTTTCAATTTTAAAAAAGGAAAAATAGTTTGTGATTTGGTGAAATTTTAAAAGAATATATTGGGTGATTTTAAGAGATTTTTAGAACCAAAATACAAAATTTGGATTCCAAACAAAACATTTTCGTTTTAGAGAATAATTTTGCAAGGTCATCGTCTTCATTCTCATCATGAATAATTAGAAAGCTTCAATTCTCACCCTCTTGTTTTCATCGTCTCCATTCTCGTCATGACTATATAAACGGGAAATTCTCGAAAGGTTGTTGATATCATCACTGCTAAGATTCATACTTTGGACGAAGCCTTGTGTTTGTGTATTCCCTTGACTACGCCCGTACCGTCTTGCCAATGATTGCAAGGCTGCAAAGAAAGCAGGTGGTAGTAGACAGTTTGATGGTCTTGTCGATTTTTGCAGAAAGACACTCAAATCTGATGGTATTTCTGGTCTTTAGTGTGGATTTAACATCTCTTGTGTTGGTATCGTTGGTATCATTATCTATCGTGGTCTGTACTTTGGACTCTATGACTCTGTTAAGCCTGTTCATCTTACTGGAGACTTGCAGGTGGTGCCTAACATGAGAGAACAAAAACAAAAACAGAGTTAGGAGAGAGAGAGAGAGAGAAGAACAAAAACAGAGTAAGGAGAGAGAGAGAAGCAAACATGAGAGAGAGAGAGATTCAAACGTGAGAGAGAGAAGCAAACATGGATGTAAAGAGAGTTGCTTCACATTATGGGTTTGAGATTGAGGTATAATGACATTATCTTGTTAAGAATATAACGTGACATGTTATTCTTCCATACTTACTACTCAGTGCTTGTTGTAACATTTGCAGAAAGAAAAAACAATTGACACAACGTACTGTGCAAATCCCCGGTCTATGCAGAAGGTCAGGGTTTTTCATGTTCCTCTGGATTTGATATTATCTCTAATCTCTCTAAGCTCAAACTAATTATTTGTGATGTTGTCTGTGTTGCAGAACCGCTACTATTCTGTCTTCTGGACAATGAGGAAGAAGTGTGCTATTTAACAACTTAAACCAAACATCCCTAAACACTTTATATTCCTTCCGTTGGAGTGAGTTGCTTTTGTGTTGCACTTTGGTATGTTTATAATGAATTAATGATGCAATCTCAAAAGAAATACTATTTCTCGTCTTGTTGTAAACGAAATAAACTGTGCTCTCGGTTTATGAACAAAAAAACTTTGTACTCTTGGAAAATCGAGAATATCAGCAATGTCAAAGGCAAGAGTGAAAGGAGACAAGACAAGCTTGATTGGAAAATCGAGAATGTCTATATGACTTGTTATCCATAAAGAGTGGAGAATTGCTTGAACTGAGCACCAACGAACTGTGCCACGTTTTGTATTAAACGACCTGGTCCTCTCAACATTGGAGATGATGAAGAAGAAGATACAGAGCTTTTCTCGCTCTCTGGTTTTAGGTTAGACAATCTTTTTAATGAAATCCTTCAAAATTCTATCTTAAAGAGTATGATTTTGAGATGAGTATTTTTCAACTAAAAAGAAAAAAAAAAGTCTCCTAGAATCATTCAAAGTAGGATTATAAAAAAAGGTTGTGATATTTTGAATAACAAGAGATTTAAAGTTGGTTTTATAAACTATCGATTGAATAACAAGAGATTCTGAATTATTTTAAAAGGATTTTATATAAATCTTAGTTGAATAACATAAGATTTCATGAGATTAAGATAAAATTCTCAATTGAATAACAAAGAATTTTAATAATACTTTAAAATTCTTTAAAATGTTAAGTTCAATACCCTTCTACAATAAGATGTGTTGGTTGTTTTCCATAAATTACTATTCTTTCCTTTTTTTTTTATATATGATTCTCTATTTAGCTATATTATAGACATTTAAAAAAAAATTATTTGATATTCGACATAAATTTCAGAAATTAGTTAACGTTTCAATAATTTATATGTGGAGCTAAAAACTGATTTATAAAGTATTTTAGAATGTGATATTTTAAAAAGTTTTTTCTGTATCTTGTTTTCATTATATATATAAATATATGGTTTAAGTTTGCTGTAAAAAGCAGATATTTTTTTGAATATAGAGAAAATAAAAGAGGAGAGGAAAGAAAAGAGGGAGGGGGGGGGG
>NC_025703.1:5524291-5526159 GCF_000633955.1 Camelina sativa | reverse complement strand
CCCCCCCCCCTACGTCAGCTCCAGGTCCGTCCTTCTCATTTCCGATTTCGATTCTTTAACGTATCGTCTGGTCTGTTCTGTGTTTTTATTTTTTTCTTTCTTTCTCCCGCACTATCTCATTTTCGATTTTTTTTTAATAAAAAAAAAACCGATTTCGTGATATAGATCTGGCTTATATGTCTTGCATTCAACCTTAGATCTGGTCTCGATGCTCTGTTTTGTTTTTTTTTTTTTGTTGAGAAATCTGATGTTGTTACAATGAGTTCTTATTCATATAATGATTACTAGTGCCTTGGGTCATCCATGATAACGATATGTTATACTATGATTTTTATTTTATTTTTCTTTTGTCAAAAATGAAGTGCTGCTTTGACCCATTCTCTTTAGATATTTTTATTTTTTTATTTTTGTTGGGTTGGTAGAATAGTGAGAATCACCATAAAATTCTCTTATCAGTTTCACGTCCTGGCTTTTTTTCTTGTTTTTGTTTTTTTTTAAAGATCTGTAATATATTCAGTTTTCCCTATTTTTGTTTTTGTAAAATTTGCTTTGAATTGCCGTGTTGAATCTCTCTTATGGATTTGACCTATGCCTACCGAGGTCTTATGGATTGATGATATGACTTTTTAAATAAAGTTGGAATTAGGGTAATTCAGGATCAGATGCGTAGTAGATTCAGATGCAAATAATGAGTTGCATGACTTGAAAATATTATAGATCCGTAAAGACATATTTAAATATCTGACATATGATGTCGGCAAATTTCGGTGGTTTATACATCACTCAAAACTTAAAACTGTTTCTTTTGGACTTGTTTGGCAACTTGGTGGTATTCAAGAGGATTTGTGATTTTGATTGATCCATTTACTTTCTCTATTGTTTTTTCTTTTGGGGTCTACTTGTTGGTATTCATAAGAGAACTTTGTGATCTTGATTAAATTTAATTACAAGAAACTGATGATGATATCCACAATAAAGAGATTGTGACCTGTCGTATTGAATATCTTATTAGTAGTAGTAGTCGTGTTCTCAACGTCAATGGGTTTCTTTCTTTGGTTTCTTACTTTACGCCGCTTCTCTGCTCTTTTTATTCCTTTTGGTCCACGCACTTTCCTTTTGTGGCAATCCCTTTCACAACCTAATCTTCAATTTGGATCATTTCTCTGAATAATAATAACAACTAGTTTGTTGATTTGATCACTACCACTCGTTTTCTAGTCCATGCAAAATTTGTCAATTCCTTTATTCCTTTGATTTTTTTGCAGAAACATGGGTGCAGGTGGAAGAATGCCGGTTCCTTCTTCTTCTTCCAAGAAATCAGAAACCGATGCCATAAAGCGTGTGCCTTGCGAGAAACCGCCGTTCACACTGGGAGAATTGAAGAAAGCGATCCCACCGCAGTGTTTCAAACGCTCTATCCCTCGCTCTTTCTCCTACCTTATCACTGACATCATTGTTGCCTCCTGCTTCTACTACGTCGCCACCAATTACTTCTCTCTCCTCCCTCAGCCTCTCTCTTACTTGGCTTGGCCCCTCTATTGGGCTTGTCAAGGCTGTGTCCTAACCGGTGTCTGGGTCATAGCCCACGAATGCGGTCACCACGCATTCAGCGACTACCAATGGCTTGATGACACAGTTGGTCTTATCTTCCATTCCTTCCTTCTCGTCCCTTACTTCTCCTGGAAGTACAGTCATCGCCGTCACCATTCCAACACAGGATCTCTCGAAAGAGATGAAGTATTTGTCCCAAAGCAGAAGTCCGCTATCAAGTGGTATGGCAAATACCTCAACAACCCTGCTGGACGCATCATGATGTTAACCGTCCAGTTTGTCCTCGGGTGGCCCTTGTACTTGGCCTTTAACGTCTC
>NC_025703.1:5495447-5523775 GCF_000633955.1 Camelina sativa | reverse complement strand
TCTCTCCTCCCTCAGCCTCTCTCTTACTTGGCTTGGCCCCTCTATTGGGCTTGTCAAGGCTGTGTCCTAACCGGTGTCTGGGTCATAGCCCACGAATGCGGTCACCACGCATTCAGCGACTACCAATGGCTTGATGACACAGTTGGTCTTATCTTCCATTCCTTCCTTCTCGTCCCTTACTTCTCCTGGAAGTACAGTCATCGCCGTCACCATTCCAACACAGGATCTCTCGAAAGAGATGAAGTATTTGTCCCAAAGCAGAAGTCCGCTATCAAGTGGTATGGCAAATACCTCAACAACCCTGCTGGACGCATCATGATGTTAACCGTCCAGTTTGTCCTCGGGTGGCCCTTGTACTTGGCCTTTAACGTCTCGGGCAGACCATACGATGGGTTCGCTTGCCATTTCTTCCCCAACGCTCCCATCTACAACGACCGTGAACGCCTCCAGATATATCTCTCTGATGCCGGTATTCTAGCAGTCTGTTTTGGGCTTTACCGTTACGCCGCTGCACAAGGATTGGCCTCGATGATCTGCCTCTACGGAGTACCACTTCTGATAGTGAACGCGTTCCTCGTCTTGATCACTTACTTGCAGCACACTCATCCTGCGTTGCCTCACTACGATTCATCCGAGTGGGATTGGCTTAGGGGAGCTTTGGCTACCGTAGACAGAGACTATGGAATCTTGAATAAGGTGTTCCACAACATCACGGACACACATGTGGCTCATCATCTGTTCTCGACAATGCCGCATTATAATGCGATGGAAGCTACAAAGGCGATAAAGCCAATACTCGGTGACTATTACCAGTTCGACGGAACACCATGGTATGTGGCCATGTATAGGGAGGCAAAGGAGTGTATCTATGTAGAACCGGACAGGGAAGGTGACAAGAAAGGTGTGTACTGGTACAACAATAAGTTATGAGGATGATGGTGAAAGAACACTGAAGAAATTGTCGATCTTTCTCTAGTCTGGTTCTCTTTTGTTTAAGAAGTTATGTTTTATTTCAATAATTCCAGTGTCCATTTTGTTGTGTTATGACATTTTGGCAAATTATGTGATGTGGGAAGTTAGTGTTCAAATGTTTTGTGTCTGTATTGTTCTTCTCATCGCTGTTTTGTTGGGATCGTAGAAATGTGACCTTCGGACAGTAAAACTCTTGTACTAAAACTATCTTCCTTTCGGTATCTTCAAAAGTGTTAACTTAACTATGATGAACGTAGTGAATCCTGACTTAAATAATCGACTTTTGTTTAAGACCTATCAACTATAAGAGTAAGAGGGTTACTGGTTACACGAATGTTTCTTTATCAAAATATTTCTTTATCAAAATAAACATAACATTTGCTCTCTCTAAATTAGGTTTGTTACTTACATCACATAGTCTGGGGGGGTTCGATGTTTTTTGTCTGTTTGTTTGATGCATGGTGGTCGGTGTAGCTGTCATGTCCAAGTTCAATCTTCAGTTTAGTACTTCTTTTTTTTCCATTGTTTTATGACTAGCACTGAATTCCCTTGTATGTCTGTGATACTGAAGCCAAGCGTGACAAATGTTGACCATGCTATGTCGATGTATTAAAGGGGTTTGAGTTAATAGTGCTGTTTTGGCTGGCAGGTCACAATCACAATTCTTTCACACTCCAATCATGTGGTTTTGGCTTTTGATTCCTCTTTTTAGAATTAGCTTTTGGTAAAGAACTGAGACCTCTGGCCTTTATATATGAAACCCCTTTAACTAAAATTATATAGCACGCCAAATCCATTACCTCTGGTTTCATCTTTGAGAGGGAACATAAGAGTAAAAGAAAGAGAAATAAATTAAAAAACAATTTTTTTTCCATTACAGAAACACCAAAAGAGAAGGACAACAAGAAAGAAATGTGGTGAAGAAACATAGAAAACAAAAGAATGTTCTGTAACCAAGTCGATCGATGAACAAAAGGCTTTACCAATACGGAAACAATCTTTCATCCCTTCGATTTGAGCATAAACTTAGAAGCATTTCCTGTGGACTATGGATGGCCCTGACTCATCATACTCACCCTTTGATATCCACATCTATAGAGCAACAACATTGTGTATGATTAACAAATTTCAAATGGGTAACAAAGTAAGTAAAAAAGCACAAAACTCATAGAGAATAAAGAATGAAGATATTACCTGTTGGAAGGTACTGAGGGACGCTAGAATGGAGCCTCCAATCCAGACACTGTACTTCCTCTCTGGTGGTGCAACCACCTTAATCTTCATGCTGCTTGGAGCCAATGCAGTGATCTCTTTGCTCATCCTATCAGCAATTCCAGGAAACATGGTGGTTCCACCACTGAGCACAATGTTTCCATACAGATCCTTCCTGATATCAACATCACACTTCATGATGGAATTGTAAGTGGTCTCGTGAATACCAGCAGCTTCCATTCCCACCAAAGACGGTTGGAAAAGAACCTCAGGGCAGCGGAATCTCTCTCCTCCAATTGTGATCACCTGTCCATCAGGCAACTCATAACTCTTCTCAACGGATGAGCTTGTGTTTGCCGTCTCCATCTCTTGTTCGTAGTCAAGAGCTATGTAAGCGAGTTTCTCTTTCACGTCCCTTACTATTTCACGCTCTGCTGAGGTAGTGAATGAGTAACCTCGCTCGGTTAAGATCTTCATGAGGTAATCAGTGAGGTCACGCCCTGCAAGGTCGAGACGCAGAATGGCGTGTGGAAGAGCATATCCTTCATAAATTGGAACAGTGTGACTCACACCATCTCCAGAGTCCAACACAATACCTGGAAACATACAAGACAAGTAAACATATGATTACGATCAAGAAATGGTATTATTTCTCAAAATGTCCAATGCATAGTATAGTGATTAAAAACAATGGTGTTAATTAATTGAAGATCTTCTTACCAGTAGTACGACCACTAGCGTAGAGGGAGAGAACAGCTTGGATAGCGACATACATAGCGGGTGTGTTGAAGGTTTCAAACATAATCTGAGTCATTTTCTCACGATTAGCCTTGGGGTTGAGAGGAGCCTCTGTGAGAAGAACAGGGTGCTCTTCTGGTGCAACACGGAGCTCATTGTAGAAAGTGTGATGCCAAATCTTCTCCATGTCATCCCAGTTGCTAACAATACCGTGCTCAATAGGATATTTCAACGTCAAAATACCTCTCTTTGACTGAGCCTCGTCACCAACGTAAGCATCTTTTTGTCCCATACCAACCATCACACCAGTGTGGCGAGGACGACCAACAATACTGGGGAATACAGCTCTTGGTGCATCATCTCCAGCAAATCCAGCCTAAGGAATTGGAACCCAACATATATATTCATTCATAAAGCTCTCTAATTATAAACAAGAGACCGCAGCATTGTATAAAAAAAGATTTCAGATTTATATCGTAACAAAGTTTTTTGTAGGTATGCTAGCTAAATACCTTAACCATTCCGGTTCCATTGTCACAGACAAGAGGCTGAATGTCTTCACCATCTGCCATTTTCTATTTCCTGTAAATTGATTCTCGATAATATTAGCATCATAATTGAACGTCAAATGAGGCCTTTATTTTGCAACTTGGCAACAAACAGAGGAATCTAAAGATCTCAAAAAAAAAAAAGTGTTACAATAAACGTAAGGGATACATACTAATGAAGTGTTACAATAATAAAGAAAAGCTCCATAAACGTAAAGAACATATATACTAATGAACGGGATTAATATGAGAATGAAATGATGAACCTAGGACGTTAAAATCGATGACGAACATTATGGGAATGTTGTACCTTTGGTTTGAGGGATCTCTGAGAGGAAACCTGGAGGAGGGGTGTGTCGTGTGTGTTGTTTTGTTTGAGAGAGAGAGAGAGAGAGAGAGAAACCAACAAAACAAAAGAGAAACGGAGCGAATGAAGGGGAAAATTGTGAGCCTGAGAATTGAAGTTTAAAAAGGAAGAAAGGCCACTCCCCATAATATGATGGAGAAAGATCTCAGCCGTTGAATTTTTCTGAATCTATCTTTGAACGAAGGAGGACCCCACGACCAGTCACGTTATTGGTGGAAACAGCTGTCTTGTCTTTCAAAAAAGTGTAGTAACTGACATAATTTAATTAATTATTTCGATATTTGGTATCGTAACCGTAATCTCTTTATAGAGAGACTCTGTAAAGTATTTAATGGGCTGGAAAATGTTCCTTAAGGGGACATCTACCTAAAACAACCCCATATTAATGGGCTGGAATTTGTTTGTTTACATTTCTTATATATTATTAACCGACACTGTTTATGTTTACCAAACCTTTTTTTTTTGTATATCTAGTGGGGACTGGGGAGTAGTGGGTAGTTGGACTTGGAGAAAAAAAAAACGGATTAGTTGGACATAAAAGGAAAACGTGTATTCGTTTCACTCTAGATTCGACTCCTTTTGTCGTATGCTGCTCAATAATACAAACTGAGGTTGTATTGTCCGGTCATTTCATTACAAAGCACAATATGAAGTAACCATGCATGTCCCTTGAGATATAATATCCTCTGCAAGGGCCGAGCTGAAATATCCGCTGAGGCGCTGAGCTAAGTAGGCCAACTTATTTATGGGATTGTCAGACGGTTTGAAGTCTGCTTTTGTCAGGCCTAGGCCACCTCTACAGTTAATCTGACTGTTAAAATCGGCTATAATTGATTCTGATCACTGTTAATATGAATCGATAACTATGGTAGTTTAAATATATTTATAAACCCAAAAAAAAACCAATCAAGTCCATAACGAATTAACGATTAAGGCGTGTTTAGTGGTCAAGCTTCTCGACTTTTTGGACGATTTTGGGCTTTAAAAAGTCAATATGGGCTTTGGAATAGTAGCCCATTGACTTTACTGTGTAAGCAAGCAGGGTTTTGTGTTTGACTGTTGATTTTTTAGTATTTGCTAAAGTTGGAACTCACTCAACTGGGAATTTGCAACCTTTAAGATCAAACGAAGAAAAAAAATGGAGAGATCCGGTTCCTTTAATCCTCGATGCGATAACGAGCTCCCGAATGATCGGAGCAGTGATGTCGGATACACTACAAATGATCGGAGGCTTGCTTATTCCCGCTCGTTTCAGCAATCACACGGTCCACGAACTCCGGCGTTCACGGAGGCGGCTAAGCCTTTTCTTGATAGGACGGTCTCGAGCATCGATATGCCGCCGGAGATTTACTCCGTCGACGGAAACGATGTGTTTTTCGGGGATGGGAAAGAAGTAGAATTAGGGAAAGGGTCTGTTTTGGGCATGGTTTGGGAGATTTTTGGGGTACTGAGAAGTGGGAATCGGCAGATGAAGAGGCTGTTTTTGCTGATTGCGCTTAATGTGTTGTATTCTACAACTGAGCTCTCTATTGGTCTCTTCACTGGGCGTGTAGGTACGATATGGTTTCACTTCTTGGTCAAGTTCTTGATATTTCTTGTTGAGGGAGAGAGACTTGGATGTGTTGAAGATGAATTATAACAGCTACAGCCGCAAAATTTAGGCTCAAGTATTTAGTTGATATAGACTAAACTATGGAACTAAATCTCTGGGATAGTAGAGTCTGTTGAGGCCTTGATTATGGAGCTTTAAGATTTGGTTTCTGTTGCAATTGAATCATACTAGAAAGGGTTTCACAACTTTCAACCAATCTTCTGTTTCTGCTGTCGTAGTTTGTTTAATGACTTTTTGCTCAGTGCAGTAATTGGTGCTTGTCAGAATTGGTTTGTTTAGTTCTCTGCTCCGTTGTCATTTTTTCAGTATTTACTAACTGTGCTGATTTTGTTGATGTTGTTTTATGGACTCTTACAGGTTTGGTCTCCGATGCATTCCATTTGACATTTGGTTGTGGGCTCTTGACATTTTCTTTATTTGCAATGGCAACTTCACGGAAGAAGCCTGATCATGCTTACTCATACGGGTGAGATAAAAGTGAATTGATTGGCTCAGTTGGTGAATCCAGTTTCTGGAGTTATTGGTTGGAAATTGGAATGCATGTTTTGTGGTAGTTACCATCTAGCTGCTTAATTTGTGAAAAAATAATGATCTTCTTTCGTTGGATCTAGACTAGTATTCGATGGGGTTACTAAGGTTCTGTTCATTCGAAAGTCCATCCTTTGTTGTTTTGGTAGGAGATTGTAATGGCTTGATGCTGAATTGCGCATCCTTGTCTTTTTTTCCAGGTACAAAAGACTTGAAGTTTTATCTGCTTTCACTAATGCTGTAAGTATGTTCTCAACTTGTTTTATGTCTTTTCCAGCTTTATTTTGTAGTTTCGAAGGCTTTTGTGCCATGTAATAAAATAGGTGTTAAGAGCTTAACTCAGTGTTTCCAGTCTTTCCTATACTGTTGCTTATAGAATAGAGTAATTTTTCAGGTCGTTGTTAGAAATTTTTGGACTACCATACATTATGAAGACCTTTCTTTTTGTTTTTCCTTCATTGTGTCATTCTCTGTAGCTTCCTTTTTTGGTTAACACTTTGATATGTTTAATATTTGACATATGTGTAGACAGCTGTTTCTTATGTTCATGTCGTTCTCCTTAGCTGTGGAAGCTCTTCATGCATTTATACAAGATGAATCAGAGCACAAGTAAGTCGCCTTTTTTGCAAAGACATGCTTAAGAGTTCTAGATATATATATCTGGCACTTACCAAGTTTACAGCTACTGTTCCCTCTTGCTCCTTTATATTAGTGTGAATTTTTAATATTTCTTTTATGTAGGCATTATTTGATTGTATCAGCGGTAACAAATCTGCTGGTGAACCTACTAGGTGTTTGGTTCTTTCGGAATTACGCTCGTGTCAATATTGGTATGTATTCACTGCGTATACATGCGCAAGTTCTGGTTAGACGTGTAAGATTTGATGTTCATAATCTGCTTTATGTGATATATAGCATCTTTTGGCGGCTTTGGTATATTTCATTTGTATAATGGCCCCTCTGTCAGTTTTACTGTAAAGCCAAAGACGTAAGGGTGTTTGGTTAAGATAGAATTAGTACGGGGATTAGTTGAAATAGGAAGACAGCATCAACTATCATTATCTGGCCAAGACAGTTCGTTACTTCTTGAAATTATCTGTCCCGTCTTTACATTTATAAACCACAATTTTTTTCTTGAATTTTGTTCTTACATTCATAATATGCTGCAGTCTACAGAAAAGCAGAAGATATGAATTACCACTCCGTTTGCTTGCACGTCATATCAGATTCCATCCGCAGGTGTTAAATCTCTCTGCTTTTCTCTATCTCAAACAGAGCAGTAGAGAGCTAGATTAAAAGAATACTTATTTTTGTATGGAACTTATATCAGCAAACATGAAGTTTTTGTTGCTGCTTTCTTTTCAGTGCAGGTTTGATACTGGCATCTTGGCTCCTCTCTCTCGGGTAATTCTCGCTTTCTTTGAAGGAGCTGAGTGAACAAACGTGTTGTGTTGCTTGACATCTTACTGTTTCCTTTTGGTCCTCGTGTCTTGGATTTTTCAGGGTTGAAAATGCAGAGGTGCTATGTTTAGGATTGGTATCGGTTACAGTGTTTATGCTTGTTATGCCACTCTTCAAAGCCACTGGTGGTATCTTGCTTCAGATGGCACCCCCAAACATTCCTTCTTCGGCATTAAGCAAATGCTTGCGACAGGTTTGCTCTTTTCCATATATTGTTTCCCGTATGTGTCAAACCGGGCTTCTCTTCAACTATCTTTCTGTACAGATTACTTCTCGAGAAGATGTCACGGAGGTTTTACAGGCACGTTTCTGGGAGGTTGTGCCTGGTCACACTGTTGGCTCACTCAGACTCCAGGTACTCACTCTTTCCTTGTTTTCATATCAGTTAAAACATGAGATCACAATAGGAATAGAAATGAATCGGTTTGTTGTTTTGGCATCGGCGTTAGGTGAAGAGTGGAATAGATGAAAGGCCATTACTGCAATATGTGTATGATGTTTACCATGATTTGGGTGTACAAGACTTGACCTTGCAAACTGATTGCACTTAAGCTGAACCTGCTTCTTCTTTGTTTTTAAATACTGATCTGAGGATTTCGGATGTATACTAGAGATTATGTTTCTATAGGAGAATATTTCTTGGTTTCAAGTTGTAACTTTGTCGTTGCAATCTTATTTTGTATGGTTTCCATTTGTGTCTTTTGAACCACACATGGATCACAATCCTTGTATCTTTCAAGTTTGTTGATATTTTGGCTAATTGCAAATTAAATTATTTTTTAGAAGTCAAATGCCATTTGGAAAATGTGAAAGTAAAGTGCAAAAGATACATAAACTATGAGCTGAGACAAGATTTTAGAATTCCTTCTTGTTTATATAAGAAAAACGGAAGTGGGGGAATCAAAGATTACATTATGCCTATATCTAAAAAAACCTAATATTCCAAAAAATGGGCCAGTAAAAGCATCTTTAAAAGATAAATTCATCGATTACGAAATCATCGACCGTCCATGTCTATATTATTCTTTACTTACTCCTATGCTTCATTGAGCATAGCACATTTATTCTATTCCACTTGTGATCCCTTATACAAAACCATGATTGCAGTTTTTGGACTATAAGCTAGAAAATTATGTATATATTATGGTGTAACTTTTAAGTATACTGTACATATTTTAATAAAGGCACTACTTGATTTCTCTTGGTTGTGGTCTGCTCTGTACCAACTCCAACGAGAAGAACGTATAAAATAGAATAATAAACAAGAAACAATTTGTCCAAAAGGACACTTTTATTTGAAAAAATATACGGTTTTAATGTTATTGTTTAATTGATTCAAATCAAGAGAGGACCAAAGTATATGAGCATGAATCATCAAACCATTAACTCTAAACCTTTTCCATTAAAAAAATTCCCAATTGATAAGAGAGAATCAAAAGCAAAAAAGTAGAGTTAACCAATATAATAACTAAAAGATTGTAAGATAAAAGCTGATGAAATTCACATTGCAAGAAGAGACTCTGCTTACAAAAGAAAAAGAGATAAAGAGAAGGCAGAGTGTTAAGTCTCTGATTTCTTCTTTGATAACATGTACAGATTCAGCAACACAGTGATTGGGGTCTTAAACCTCCTCACCTTACTAGCCTCTATTCCGATCATAGGAACCGCTCTATATAAGGCAAGAAGCAGTACGACTTGCGAAAACTTCCTCCAGACACCGCTACTCGTAATAGGATTCATCATACTCTTAGTATCGCTTGCTGGTTTCATAGGAGCCTGTTTCAACGTGGCATGGGCTCTTTGGGTGTACTTAGTGGTCATGATCTTCCTCATCGCGGCTCTAATGGGTCTAACGTTATTTGGTCTGGTGGTGACGAGCCAAGGAGGTGGACGAGAAGTTCCAGGGAGGGTTTATAAAGAGTATAGGCTTGGAGACTATCATCCATGGTTGAGAGAGAGAGTTAGAGATCCTGAGTATTGGAACTCCATTAGAAGCTGTATCTTGAGTTCCAAGACTTGTCTTAAGATTGAATCTTGGACTACACTTGATTATTTCCAAAGAGATATGACTTCTGTTCAGGTTTAACTAGGACTTTGATTTTATTTGTCTCTGTTTCCAAGTGTGTTAATATGATTTTTCAAATAGTTATTATATAACGTATCAAACCCGTGACTAATAAAAAGTTACAATGCAGTCGGGATGTTGTAAGCCACCAACGGTGTGCACGTACGAAGCTGGAGTGATTGATGGAGGAGAAGACTGCTACAGATGGAACAATGGAGTGGGGATGTTATGTTACGAGTGCGATGCTTGCAAGGCTGGTGTGCTCGAGGAGATCCGTCTCGACTGGAAAAAGTTGTCGGTCGTCAACATTCTAGTCCTAGTCCTCCTCCTCGCGGTCTACGCCGCTGGTTGCTGCGCCTTCCACAACACTCGCCACGCGGCTCATCCTTACCATCCCTCCGATGATAACCGCATGACCAAAGTCCGTCCTCGTTGGGACTATTACTGGTAACACCTTGTCTCCCTATCTCTTACCATCTATAGTATAGTAAAAGATTTGTTACAAAATTATACTACATGATTAGATATTTTCATTAATTGATCTGAATTGAGATCTTCCTAAGTTTTTTGACGAAAGCATTTACGTACTTTTTTTTTTTTTTAATCAGGTGGAGATGGTGGCACGAAAAGAAAGAGCAGCTTTACTGAAAGCCTCATCGTCTTTTGTTTATTTATTTTGTTTCTTCAACATTTGATTTTCAGCAAACTGAGCTTAAGAAAACACTAAAGATATTTATGTTGATGTAGTTCTGTTTCTGCAAATCATCGAGAGATTAGTAACTACAGGTAAGATTTGGATTCGAGTGCATGAGTACATATATATGCATATATCTTTGGTCGTATCACTTGTGAAATTATACTCTAAAAAAACCATTAGTGTTTACTATTCCTGCAAGTTCACTTCAAACAAACAGATTAGATAGAATATATATAACTTTTCTTAATAGTTTTGAATATATATTCTGATAGTAATTATTTTTCAATACAACAAAAAGTTACATATTCCGTTATTATGTTCTTCTGGTAGCAAGATTTCTGTGACGAGTAAGACCTGCAATTCTCATTGTTCCTCCACCTGCAGAATTTCCGCAAGTTATACAAATACTGTCACTATTTTCAAAAAGAATTACAACTTCATGCTTAAAACTCGTACCTCCTCCATTTTTATCAGATCTTTTACGGCTGCGCCAAAGAAGCCTAATTGGAGTCCCAGCAAAGCCTGCATCAGTGCGTAGCTGTTTCTCCATATATCTTCTGTACGTATCCGAAAACAGCTTTGCGTCGTTTACAAAGAAAACAAACGTCGGTGGCCTTATTGCTGCCTGCATTATGCAACCATTTTATATACATACTAACAAACCTGAAAAGCCTCTATAGCCTTTTTCTTTACTGCTAATAGAAAACATTGGGAGATGTTCTTATTACCTGGGTGCAATAGTAAACACGGCCTCGCTTGCCTCCACGGGTTCTTGGAGGGGATTTAAATGCAACTGCTTCTCTTATCACTTGGTTCAATATGGCCGTACTAAGTCTTCTTGATCTCTCCTTTTGAACCGTCGCAGCAGCAACCACAATACTACATTTTAATCATAAAATATTCAACATACTTAGTAAAACCGGAGTGTAAGATTGAAAACAGTTTCTAAATTATTTGAAGGAGACTCACTTGTCAACACTATGGCCGGTTATTGCGGTTGAATAAACAATGGGTGCCCATTTGAGGGAACGGAGCTTCTCTCGAACATCGTCCTCGTAATGTGCAGCAGTCTCTTGGTTTTTGTTCGGTATTGTATCCCATTTGTTTACAACAACCAGACATCCTTTTCCTTCTCTTTCTATTCTTTCTGCAATCTTCAGATCCTGTGTTCACAATAATATAACCATTAAGAAACGAGTAGAAGATAAATTTCATATGAATAAGTTATCATTTGTCCTTGGTTGCAATAGTAAGGTACTTTGGTGTCATCAAATCTTTGACATTCTAAAACTATGTCAGTAAAATTGTTGTTGGACAGGGAAATAATTGTATGGTTCAGCCCTGTCTATACATAAACCGCATGCTATACAATTGCTGATGACAAACATTCATCAGTGTCAGTTACTAGTGAGATACCTGCTCTGTTATGCATGCCATGGCTTCAATGACAAGGGCAACAACATCAGAACGACGAATTGCTCGAAATGCACGATTCACTGACATGGCCTCTGTAGTGCTGCCTGATGAAGCCACAGATGACTTCTTCCTGATACCAGCTGTATCTATAAGCCGAAACTTCTGCAACACAGTTCATAATCATATTCAGGGTTATATTCAGCGAATGCATCTTTGGTTTTTCTCGTTTTTCATTCTCACTGCTCATAATCAAAGTTCAACAGATACCAAGTCGACAATGCTAGTCCTCGATGATAGCCTAACCAAATTTACTTCAATTCTAAGAGTTAACGCATAAAATAGATGCCAATTAGCATATAATAAAAAGGCAGACACTTCAACGCAAATTTCAAACAACAAACAAGCCTTTTGTTGGACCTTTCACCAAAAGAAAACTAAGCCACAAAAACCACAACAGACAAAATTGAACCAACCTCCCCATCTGGTCCGGTAAATTCTGCATCTATAGCATCACGGGTAGTGCCACTAACAGGGCTAACAATTGTTCTATCCTCTCGGACAAGTGCATTTAAAATGCTACTTTTGCCAACATTTGGCCGACCAATAATTGCAATGGCAGGAATGTAGTTTTCTTCTTCTTCCTCTTCAATGTTCTCCATGATCTAGAAAAATCATTGAATCATATGGGTGCAAAAAATGTTAGAAAAGGTTTGGATAAACTGATGCCAACTGAACATACTAGTCAGTTGTCAATGCTACCCAAATATTTGAAGGAGATGTACTTGTCAACGCTATGGCCAGTTATCGCAGTTGAATAAACAATGGGTGCCAATTGAACATACTCAAAAATGCATAAAGGTCTTTGATGAAGCGGATGAAAGAGTAGAATGTGATACAGAATATGTCCATATAAAGTCCAGAGATATCATAATCAAATATTGCAATATTTCATATTCCTGAACAAACGTTTTTCTGAAAGAAAGAAAAGGCCATTACAAACCTCGAGTTTATTTAGCCCAGAAATAACAAGATCAAGCAGCTCTCCTGTTCCAGTTCCCGACAACGCAGAAATAGGGATAGGTGTGAACCTGGAAATTCCACAATGAATCAATGCCACATAATTTGTAAATGAAAACACAAAAAAGTGCACAGAACCAAAGGAACTAAAATGTTTAGCAAAGCATTTTATCTCCAGCTAAACCACAGCTACCAACCTTCTCCAGCAAAATCTCATAAATTAAGTTGGATAAACCACTTACTGGCACTTAAAATAAAGGTGGAACCTAAAAATAGACGCTATAATGGGAGAAAGTCTTTTAGGATGAAAGTCAATTTACCCTAGAGTCCAAAATTCAGAAGCCTGCATGAGTCCTTTACGTGGTGATTCACATTTGTTCACCGCGAGAATGATATACTTATGTGAGTAGTACTTCCGCAACCAGTCTGCAATTTCCACATCAGCACTTGATGGCCCTGCCTGCGTATCGAGCACCAAAATCATTGCCATATATCAATAACATGGCATGATGACCAGGAAACACATAATTGGGCTTAACAGTAAAAGACTTTACAAAATCAACTTGATATATTCTAGATATATAAGTCACAACTTTCTTGATATTTGATGATATCTTCCACTAAACATGAAATTCTATAGTCTATAAATTAATTTTTGTTGCTGCACTTTGTTTTCTGGCAGGGAAAGAAAAGCCTAACAGGGAGAAAGGCAAAGACAGAAAAGGTAAGGAGATGGAAGATAAGCACAGAACCTGGCCATCAACAACGAAAATAATAACAGCAGATTCATCCACAGCCGCTGTAGCTTGTTTCTCGATCATGGAAGGCATCCTTGCAATAGCTGCTTCCCTAGAGCTTAATGGAATACCTTCCATGCCAATGGTGGTTGAAACATTCAGCTCTTCCATGACACCAGATGGTGACTTTGAAACAGTCATAACTCCTCCAGTGTCTACCACCACAAATTCTTGATCACCCCAATACGATCTACCGTACAATCGATCCCTAGTAACTCCAGGTTCATCCACTACAATAGCTCTATTCTCCTGTAATGCAATGTCAAGACAACTTTACATAAATGACAAGGGGGAAAAAAAGTATCAAACTGAAAATTTAAAAGTCAGCAAAGCTTATACCCCAACAAGGCGGTTGAACAATGCAGATTTGCCGACATTAGGCCTTCCAACAATGGCAACTCTTTGAAGAAGATGCTCAGGTATCTGCGTCTGGTATTGTATTTGATGGTAGTGTAGTAGTGTCAGTAACTCAAGACATGAAAGTTTCAAAATTATACTCTTTTTTTTTTTTTTTTTTTTTTTNTTTACATAAAGTTTGAGGCAGCAAGGAAAGTATACAGCTTTACAGATCGTCGTTAAGATATGATATCAAATTGAAATACAAAAACCCAGAAGGAGGAGCCTTCACTGAAAGAAACAATAAATGTATATAAAAAACTAACATTTTTGGCTTGCCTTTTTCCCTTTCTACGAGTTTCCTTGCCCTCAATGAGCTCATCCTCTGGAAACATTAAACTCTATGATCATCATTCACAGTCATTGGGAACACACTTACAAAAGTACACTCACAGTCTCACACAAACAATATGCAAAAAACACACACAACAAAAGAGGGAAAGGATTACCGAGTTTTAGTTCACGAGACAAAGTAGTAGCGTAGTCTCTAACGATATCTCTCGCTTCTTTTTCAAGAACGGAGATATCGATAGAGTCGTCGTCGATATCAGACTCATCAGCGTAGTTGTCTTCAGCGAATTGATCGAATTCCTCGAACTCTAGCTCTTCCTCAGCAGAGGAACCATCCAGGGTTGCGGAAACAGGGTAAGGTAAGCGGGAATGCGAGTGTTGGTGAGAGTAAGAGAGAACGGAGGGAGTTAAAAAGGATGAGATACTCGAAGTAGAAGAAGAAGAAGAAGAAGAAGAAGAAGAAGAAGAAGCTACAGGAGAATAAATCCTAGAAATTGAAGGAATGGTAAAGAAGCCTCTTGTTGTCAACGAATCAAGTAGACTCGCCATTTTTGGCAGAGCAGAACAGAGAAAGAAGAAGAAGAAGAAGAAGAAGAAATTGGCAAGAGGTTTTATCACTTTATCTTTCTGGGTTTTTGATGAATCCGGAACCGGTTCAATTACCAAAACCGGACTGGATACAAGAATTTGAACCGGTTCAATTAGAAAAAGCCGGTTATATCAAAAGTCTTGTCTTCTTCTTCAATGTATCGGAAAAAAACCCGAAAAGAATTTAGATCAGACATTATTGACTCCGTGACTCTTCTCTTAGGTTTAAGGTTAGGTTAGTTCGTTTCTCCCAATTTTCGCGCTTTTTTTTCTTCTTGCTGCGATCAATTAATCATGTTCTCTGTTTCTGTGTTTATATGTTCTGTTACTTATTTTGCAGAACAATACATTAAAAGTTTGGTCCTTTTTCTAATCTACTGAAACCCACCAGCTAGCTATGATCATAATGTACGATGTTTCGAATTGATCACTGTTTTCACCTAAGAAGATATGATGAGACCCTTAAAGACTCGTCTCTCTATACCTGATCGTTTAGAGTGAAGTTTCTTTAGATTGGTCAACCAGGGATGTGTGATTTTAAGTGTTAAACTGCTGATACCACCTTCCTATGAACTTTATCTCTTTGAAAGATACTACTTTTGAAATATTAAATCCAGCTGCCAACTTAATTGTACCGCTCAAAATGAGTATAGATGGCTTTACTGCCTTTCATTGTAGTTCATATGGTAATTAAAGGAATGTAACTATATTTCTGTTGCTGCAGTTCTCTGTTGCGTGGGTGCTCTTGCTATCACCGGTAATCTCCATCATGTTGATAAGGACTTGCTTGGATGATAGTTATGTGAAAGACAAGACGAGTCTGGAGGTTTAAATGGACGGCCTAGGAAAGAGCCTGATGTAAGCGTTTTTCCTCCAAACCGAAACACATGATTTTGATTGTTCTTATCATCAGGTTTGCTATTCGTGGTGGGTCTTATCCAGCTTAATCATGATCGATAGAGTTCACTGTATCGAGAAAGCAAAGCTTGTCAAGTTCATCTTGGACTCTCAGGTTTGTCTCCAATATTACTAAAAACTTTCATCTTTTAGAGCCTTTCCTGAGTTTCAAGCATCCTTTCAATAGGACATGGATAACGGAGGCATCTCAGATAGACCCGAAGATGCTGTTGATATCTTCCACACCTACTTTGGAGTTGCGGGTAACTCAAAAGTGTCTTTCTTTAAGCTTATCTTGTTGATGTGAAGCAAAGAATTTGTGTGTCAATTTAATCTAAAATATGTGCAGGGCTCTTTCTTCTGGAGTATCCTGGAGTCAAATCAATTGATCCTGCCTACGCTTTACCTGTCCATGTCATCAACCGGATTCCCTTCTCCTAGTGATTCTTTCATCAGAATTCAGATGTAGGGTAGTAGCCTAGTAGGCATTAGATATAGATCAATTTTGGGTTTGGTTTCCGGTTCTAATATTCTGGGTCAGTTAGAGTCAAGCATATGCTGCAATATCTTTACTATTCATTGTAATCAAAAAGCCATTTACAATCTCAAACCTCTCCCATGAATAGGGGTTTACAATACACCAGTGTTTCCTCTCTTTTGATCCATTAAAAGCTCTGTATCCATCTAAAATGATGTGGAATTGTGGAATCAACTACAATGATATATCTAAGGTTTCCGCCGTCTTTTGCCGCCAAGCTGGTTAAGTTTAACGAGCAACTCGGCATAGAGAATTTCGTTCCAAGAATCAGGCACCCCAGGGAGACACCAGTGGCTACAGTCTTGGTACAATAATGGTGATTTACTTTCTTCCGCGGTTAGTTTCTGTTTCCGGTATATCGACGGGTGAGCGTCCTTCCTGTAATCCGTTAACCTCGTTATGTTGAGATACGTGACAGGCGCTTTCATTCCCCTGAGAACTCTTTCAAGTATCTCCATTTTCAGCATGTAAGGAGCTAGGTAAGTCTCGTTCTTTATCGGTTCTGTTTCATCATCGCATGCTCCTCCCGCGTTCCATTGCCCACCGCTGCAAATACATCAAACCGTTTTTAACAAACCAGATTTTGTGACTGGTAAAAACCACCACACAGATTCTCGAGTTTACCTGAAATGTGACGGGGAGTAACCGCGAAAAAAAACAAGTGATTTCTTTGGATTCACATTCTTATCAACCCATCGACCCCAAGTTGTCAATGCTTTACGGAAAGCTTCATCCACGTCTAGTTTCCGGTAAACATTGCTCCCTTCTTGATAATAATCCTCCCTAATGAAAGCATCCAAAAACCAAAAAGACAATGAGACAAAAACAACCCCATATCAGTGATCAAACTAGTTGAAAAAAACTTAACGTCTTTACCCTTTGGAAGTTTTATCATGAGTCCACCAATGTCCGGTATTGAACACAAGAATATCTGCTCCTTTGTACTGCTCCGATGACTTCCCGACCAAATCTAACCGCAAAGTCTCCTTCTTCATCCCGTTCTTGTCCATAATTTCCCATTCTCGAACCAAGAAAGGCGATGCATAGAACTCCACAGTGCAACTATAATCCTACCAACCGTAAAATCATTCTATTATAAGAAAACACACAACAAACCCGATATCAAGTGCTAAAAGAGAAACCTACTTTGAAAACGAAAGAGTACTCAGCTTCCCAACGGAACTGATGCCTTCCATGAGCCTCAAAGATTTGAGTCTCATCTCTCACTGATCCTTTAAGAATACAAACCAAAGACTCCCACATGTTTCTATTTAGTGAATCTCCAACAAACACAAGCCTTTTTCCTCTAATCATCTCCAGCAATTTCCCTCCATTTAATCTTTGTACATATATATACACAACCAATCATTTGGATTATATGACGATGACTCACCATAGAAGGAAAAGAAAAAAAGAAGTAACCAAGTGTTGTGTTGTCTTACCTTGGTAAAGTGCATTTCTTTGGTTTCCACTTCAACTTCTGGAATTCCACGTCAGGTCTTCCGTTGAGAATACAATTAAACTGTTCATCGATCAGATTACACGAACCTGGTTTGTAAAGCGGATACGAATCGTCTCTGACCCAATCTCCCTCGAAGAACTCGCAATTCTTCAGAGACTCGATCTCTTTTCTCAGCGACGACTTCCTCCTCTGTTTTCGCTTCGGAGAAGCTGTTGAATTAACTGCTAGAACCTCCGACAGAGGTGCTTTCACGGGTCGATGTTTGTCCAAATCTCGAACAGTATCATCATCAGTCTTGTTGTCAGGACACGAAATGTTTTCCTGTGCATGATCGGTCTTGAACTGAAAAGTGTTGTTTTTAGCAACCGGTTCTGTTTTCTCAAAGGTTACGTTTTTAGTAACTGCCGTCAGATTTTCCGGCGCCGGTGCTCGGAATGTGGTGAAATTGGAATCGAGGGTCGACGGTGAAGAGTTGGATAGATTCGAGACAGTAACGTTAGGAAGAACATACGAAGAGATGGAAGGAGCGACTGTGATGGGAGAAGGACTAAAGGCTATGAAAACAGTGAAGGCAACGAATGTTATAAGGAAGGCGTAGACAAAAGTCGAGGTTTTTCTCGGTTTCACGGCGGAGAAAAAGTTTTTGATTTCGACGGTTATGGAGGAGAAGGCGGAGACGCCGTGGAAAGACATATGCTTGAAAGAGTCCGACGCCATGGTCAGGGAGTTTTTTTTGGCGCGTGAGAATCTTTTCACTGACTCGTTTTGCGTTTTGTTGGGAGTTCAGAGTGAGAGAGAGGAGAGATTAAAAAATGGGTCTTTTAAGACTGAGAGAGAGAGTGTTAAAAGGAAAAAGAAAAGAGTCTTCTTGTCTCCGTCAACAATTCTCTTTATCTGGAAACTTGAGACTTGAGAGAGGTGTTTGTTCAGTAAAGTGGTCATTTTTTTTGCTTAGAAATCGTCGCTTAAGTTTAGAAGTTTGTTTCTTTCTTTGTTACTACTATATCTTTCCCCTTGTCTTTGGAGACAAACTACGAACATGCCACATTGTTATTGTGACGCCGATTTTGGAATGTTGAGATATAATTTTTTTTTATAACATTTGGAATGTTATGAGATATTTTTTTAGTTTTTTTGTTTTCTCAAAACGCATTTGTGCGGCTCAGATGAAAACATTATTTTGTAATTACTCTTCTTTTTTTGTGACGAATGTAGAAAAAAACATACAACATATTTGGGAGTTTCGTTGGGCGAGGAAACAAGAAAACGACTAATAATAATTCAGAGAAAATACAAGTTTAAGATTGAGATATTGACTCTTAAGTATTTAGTCCCGCGACTAATGTTCTCTTCCAACTTCTCTGATGATTTTGAAAGTTTTTCTTTTGGCTTTAGTTTTTTACTTGTTCCTTGTGTATCGGGCTTAAGCTTCCGGGAATATCTTTGTTTTCCGCCGGATTTAAAATTTCAAAGACGCATTCCACCCTTGTATTTTACTTTGGTTTAATATAATGAAAATGTTTTAGTGAAAAAAAAAAATTAAGATATTTCATTTTCTCTTTTTTTTTTTTAGTGTAATTCTTGGAAAAAAAACTGATGTTTTAAAGAAATAACGATCAGATTAATTCAATTCGTATCACATGAACTACGTGAGAACATTTAAATTCACAAAAATTTCATTAATCTTCGGCAATTTGAATCTTGGATCTGATGTAACTATACTAACTTTCTGGTCAACCATATTTAAAACTAATCTTTAACACTAAATCAGTCGTTTTGCTAGTTTTAATTGTGATCTACAGTATCTCAAATGCTAGTTTCAATGTATGTTAAAATTTTGGTTTCCTCATTTTTGCCATTCAAAGTGTTTTTATTATTACGTTATTTTTTGGGTAGGTAAAATTCAACTGCTGCAGTGCTGCTTAAATGCTTAATGTATGTGTATCTGTATGTATCATGTATGTATAAATGAAAATGAGATTTTTTTTTTTTTTTTTGAATTTGAGATTTTTGAACTTTATCCTTTTCCATTTTTATTTATTTATTGAAACTCTTTTTGAATTCACACTCCTACAAATATATCGCTACAAAAATTAAGTAGACTCTCACAGTAAAACGTATGGGAAACGTAAATATTCATAGTAGTGACGAAATCTGAATATACATAAAAACACATAGGAAACATAAGGCATATTAGGCCAACGAAGTAATAGTCTCTTCTATTCTAACTGCTGAATTGCGAATTTGAATTTTATCTATATACGTATGTTGATTGATAAGGTGTGGTTGCTGCTGCATGCGCAATAATTAAGTAGTTCCCCATTTAATAGACTGCAGAAAAGCTGAAAGTGAAATGATCTCTGTGCATTTCGATTACCACATGGCAATTCCCACAAGCTATCCCTTGACGATGTGTCCATTAATTGTGTTAACGACAATCAACACTATCTACAGTGTAACACATTTTACTAACATCATCTGTGTCACATAACATATAACAAAGCAAAATTGCATAATACTAACTAAATCTAACTATATAAATTAAAAATAATATAGACAACATTCTTCAAGTATAAAATTTTATACATCTAACAGAAAGACCAACCATGAGAATAAAGAGTGAGATTTATATAAGTTCAAGGAAAATCCATTAACTAAAAAGGTGAAAAACTTCAAAATCATACATTTTGCATTGTTCATTGGTCCCTGTTGTTTGAATTGAAATTCATAATCAACTTATAGATAAAGCCAATGCTGATTTTTTTGTTGTTTATTTCATAATCAAAATCATTAATCACATTCCAAATCCAAAAACTGCACGGATCCTATGGAATATTAGATCTCTCCATCCTCTCTCAGTGTTTTCCACCACAGTCGCATTCCCATACCTGCGCAAGTCAATGAAATCAACAGATAACATAAGTAACATCACTGTAGTCACATTCAACAACAGAATCATTGACTCGTCTTAAGACAGATGCCTTATACCAAGTTAACCCAACTCGTTAAGATATTTGCTTCACATAAGGAGGAATCAAACAGAATATGGACAACCATGGACATTTCAAGTGTGAGTCAATACTCTAGCTAACGAGTGTTCGTTCATAAAACAACGAACAAGAGTTCTATAATCAACATAACCTAAGAGTTAGTGGCAAATATATAGTAGACTGAACACACTTGTGAGTCATTGGGAAATTTTGAGATTCTCTCTATTAATCCCATGGTCCTATATGAAAGTTTATATCATATACCAACCAATTTTAGCAAACCAGATTTACTAGAGGGACGCAAAGGCAAGTCACTACTCACTAGAGGGAAGACTAGAAGAGTTCATCAACTAAGTAAGGCTACATACAGCAAGTTAATCAGTGGCAAGAGGATAAGCGTAGATAGTAGATTTAGTGTCGTCCACCAGTAAATTTAGTTGGCTTAAATTGTCCCTAGGTATTAGCTTTGTACACTACATCGTCAGGAAAGTTCTTAATAAAGCAGTCCAAATTCCAGAAGAATTCATTGCATTCTACCAAACACAAAACATGTCACTCAATGCTTTTAATGAAGAACAGAATGTTAACAGTTAACCTTAAAGCTCCATTCTTTTTAATCCTAATTTCAAAGTTCAGCTCAGAATCAAGAGAAACTCATTCTAGAGAAGAGACATGATGCCATAAGTAAAACTCACCTATCCTCTTCAGGAACGTCAGTGTGAGTGAGATTGACAACCGTGACTCCTGGTTCAGGCTCCTTGAAGACAATCTTCACCTGAATAATCAAAGCAAAAGCCAACATCAACCAACCACAATTAAATCTAAAATCAGGTTAATACGTTTGGCCATTTACAAAAGATAAACAATCACTAAAACTAACCGTAGAATCAAGACCATCAGGCCAGCTCCCAAATCTCCACTTCTGAACAATCAATTTGCCTTCTTCTAGCTCCACATTCAACCCAGTGACAGACCCATCAAAGAGACTAATCGGACCATTAACATCTTTACTAATCTTAGCATTACTCTGCGTAAAACCTTTCCAGCGATTCTCATCCATAAGAATCTCATACAAATCCTTAGCTCTGCAACTAAACTTCTCAGTCATAGTAATTGTCTTAAACCCTTCCTTAGTCTTCACAGTCTTCTTCTCCTTCACTACCTTACTCTCCACCGCAGCAGCAGCAGCAGGGACACCACCACCAGACTTCTCCACCGCAACTGAAGCTGATCCAGCCGCTACAGATTTAGGCGCAACCTTCTTCGTCTCCAACTCATCCCTACAAGGACCCCCTTTAGCCATAGCCTCAACATAAACCCTAACCTTCTCAAGAATAATCGATTTCCCCTTCTTCACCATAGCCTCCTTCAAAGTCTTCCCAATAGGTCCTTCGTCCTTCACCGTAAACCTAATCTCCGGATCTTCATCAGCATTCTCATCGGAGATATAAGGCATCTCAACCAATCCATCAGCTTTCAGCAGCGTCTTGCCATCGGAATCTTTCGCCTCGCCTTCCCAAGACAAAGAGACGTTAAGCTCGTAGCCAGGGATGATCTTCCCCTTGCGTACATTCACGTAAGCCTCGCCTTCGACCTTGTCGATCTTAGTGACCTTGATGAAGAGATTGCCTTCGCCGGCGAGGATAACAACGCCGGAGAATTGTTTGGTGAAGAAGTTGCGAGACCAGTCAAGGCAATTGGTTTCGGACCAGTGCCAGTTATGGACGTTGGTGCCGTCGGGTCTGTCTTCTACGATCCATCGTTTGTCACCTTCGCCGAACTTTGCCATGGAGATGGATTAGGGAAAGCTAAAAGCTTTAGCAAGGATTGAGAGATTTAAAAGCTACTGAGAGCAGAGAAGCAGAGACGAAGAAGTTGATTTCGTTGAGATTTGGGATTTAGCAGCTCAAACTAGGTAGAAGAACCTTTTTTAGATTTAATGAATCAGGCAAACGAAGGAAGCCTCTAGAATAAGGGTTTTTAATTTGTTTTTTTTTTTTTTTATCCAATTGAGAAAAGGAAAAAAAAAAAGATGATTTTTTTTCTAACAAAATAAATTTGAAACGCTTTATTAGAAGAAGTCTCTAGAATATTAGAAAAAAAAAAAAACTGCTTCTAGGGATTCCATTCTCTAAAATAAAAAACTAATTGGGGAAACCCAAATTTTGTATGTGGATTGACTAGCTGCTATAACCCACACAAAAAAAAAAAAAAATATATATATATATATATATATNAGTATGGATTCTCCTCTTTCTTTTATAACATGTGATTTGAACAAGAACTATTCAATGATGATACATTATGATTACTAGACTAATTGCCGTTTGTGAGTTTATGACATAGGTACAATTCCGCTAGTCACAAATATGACATTGGTACCAAATGAATAATAACCATGAGTCTTGGTGAGTGAGTTTTAATTGTTATGTCTATGACAAAGTTGGCACCAGACTAGATTGTTTCGGACAGCAGCACCCGCCAAATATATATATAATCAACGATTAAAGGTCAACGTTCGCACAGTTTTGTTAAAAGTCAAAGCTTTTCTGTTGCAATGAAAACGCCGACTCGTCGATCGAAGAAGCGGGTTGTTGAGGAATCGGGAGAACCCAATGTTACAAACTCCGGAGTAGCAGTAGTCCTACGGACACGAAAGACAAAAAAAACTGTTCCAAGACTCGAGCCGTTCGGGTCAAACCCGAATACCCACAGTCCCCCACCACCTCCGACTCCGAGATGAAGCTTATGCCTCCTGAGTTCTTTCAAATCGACGCCCTTGATCTTGCCCCACGTTTGCTTGGGAAGTTCCTGAGGAGAGACAATGTCGTTCTGCGAATTACAGAGGTCAGACACACACACGGCGATTCTGTTTTTCTTCGTTTTTGTTTCATGAGAAAGGATGATTTAGGGTTTTGCTTTGGGATTGTTTCATTCTCTAATTAGATTGTTTAGTTAATGGGTATAAGGAAGTTACAAACAACAAATGAATAACTACAATTGTAGTTTACGACTCTTTAACCATGTTCATCCTTTTGGTAGGTAGAAGCTTATAGACCAAATGATTCAGCTTGCCATGGACGATTTGGGATCACTCAACGGACGGCACCAGTTGTGAGTTTTCTTCAAA
The DNA here is from genome assembly GCF_000633955.1 of Camelina sativa. NCBI lineage: Eukaryota > Viridiplantae > Streptophyta > Magnoliopsida > Brassicales > Brassicaceae > Camelina > Camelina sativa. The sequence goes on along the minus strand of NC_025703.1, from coordinate 5,500,053 downwards.
CCCATTGTAACCAATGTAAAAAAAAACATATAACATATTTGGGAGTTTCGTTGGACGCGGAAACAAGAAAACGACTAAAAATAATTCAGAGAAAATACAACTTTAAGATTAAGATATTTTATTTTCTCTCTTTTTTTAGTGTAATTCTTGAAAAAGAATTAATGTTTTAAAGAAATTATGATCAGATTAATTATGATCAGCTTGAAAACGACGCAAAAACCACCAATGTGGAACATTGATACCATAATCACCGATTAAACTAGTTCGTAATCGTGTGAGTTCAGTTTAAATTAACGAACATATCTATTGAATCTTTTGTTTTCTAGCCCAGTAACAATAGTTAAAAGACAAGAGAAAATCGCATCGTTTTTCCTAATTAGATGTTAAATAAAGAAACATCACGTAATTTGGATCCGTCTTGGTTCTGGCATACACTAATTTAATTATATTCATTCTCTGCTAACTGAAAAGTCAAATACTGCTTCTTACAAAAAAGATATCACGTGACCGAAACAAATGTTCACTTTAAATAGTTAATTAACAGAGTAATCCCGTCGACAAGACATATCTTTTATGAATTTGTTAGAGAAACGCAAGAATAAAAAAAGAGTGAGAACCGTAAAAGCAAAAAGAGAACAAATTTGTGTATAATATCATTAAATTAAATTAGTCTATGCTTTTGAAAAATTATACTTGAATCTTGTCTTCGACTTGCTTGTTTTTTTGTGGCTCCAAAAAAAAAAACTCGATGTCCGTGATGCAGACCTTTCATATTATGTATTTGGAAAAAAGATATACGAAGTATTGTTCAATATATGACCACATATTCTAACTTTAAAAATGTATTGCCAACCACAAAAAAATATCAACTTCTTACTTAGTTTATCTAAATATAAAATAAATATTATTTAATATTTTTAACCACAAAAAAATATTCTATAATAAAAATACTTATAACCAAATCCAATACATATCAAAATCATTAGAATTATTGAAAAATGTTATATACTCATGGTAAAATAAAAATTTTAATATCTGAAAAAATTATTAATGGTTTTTCATTTCACTTTTATTAAGTTTTGAAATATAAAAATATATTATATATCTGTTAATTCATTCATTCTTATAATAGTTAGTTTTTTTCTATTGAAACTAAAAACATCAACTTATTATTTGATTTATTTAAATACAATGTTTTTGTTATTTAAGAAAAGAAATATATTTGATTGTAAACAACAAAAACACAAAATATTTATTTTTAATATATAGAAGATAGAAGATCCAAAAAATTGAGATTGCAAAACGATATATTTGACTATAGAAAAATTAATATATATATATATATATGAATTCAAAATAATTATTAATAATTTTTATTTAACTATTAGTTTAGCTTCAAACTTAAAATTACTAATTATAAGAATGAATACATTAAAGATGTAAACAAAATATTTAGTTATATAATATAGAATATGTCTTAATTTGAAAAAAAATATAGAAACTATTTGATGTAACAATTTATGTTTTGGGAAAAATGTCAAAAAAAACCCGAAGTTATTTTTATTTGGACATTTAATACCCAATGATTTTGGATTGGAATAAAAATACACCAGATAATAAAAATGTGTTATTTAAAACCTAAAATAATTAGTGTTGTTAGTTTCATACCCACGACTTTTCAATAAAATCAAAATTCCAATTTTACTCCAATTATCTAATTAATTATTAATTTTTAATATAAAATTTTTTGGTTTTCTGTTAACCATGTCAAACCGGGAATTAACCCCTGGTACAAGACCAACTTCGATGAACCAGAACGCCGACGAGTGAAGTCGACGGAATCGGGATTGCGGAGAGAGAACTCCGACTCTGTTGACGGAGGTAACTCTCGATGAATGGATGGAGGAGACGGTGTTGAGAATCGAAGTAGTCATAGAAGCGACGGAGAAGAGAAGAATCGTCTCTGGCCGGAGATAATCGTCCATAGACGAGTGACGATGATATTAGAGAGCGGAGGAGGAAGAAGAGATAAAGAAGATAACCGGGGTTAATTATTGGTTTGACATAGTTAACAGAAAACCAAAAGTTTCTTATTAAAAAATAATAATTAAATAGATAATTGGGGTAAAATTGGAATTTTGATTTTATTGAAAAATCGTGGGTATGAAACTAACAACACTAATTATTATAGGTTTTAAATAACATATTTGTATTATTTGGTGTATTTTTATTCCAATTCAAAACCATTGGGTATTAAACGTCCAAATAAAAATAACTTCGGGTTTTTTTTGGCATTTTCCCCATGTTTTTGGTTTTTAATAGTATACATAAAAAAATGGAATATTTTTGGGTCAATATTGGTCAACGCCGGAGTCAATTAACTGGTGTACCGGAATTGTATGTTTATGGTGTTAACCACATGACGTTGTATAGTTAATGCATTTGGTCATGCAATACATCTACTTCCAGTAGTTGAGAGTACAATATTATACTTGACATGTGTGACCATGCGTTCTCACATAATTCATGTAGCTAGCAATCTTTTTTCCTATATATTTTTATATGTACTGTTTCCTAGTCAATATAACAAATTTCAAATTTTCTCTAACAAGTCACTCAATGCTTTTTATGAAGAATAGCATGTTAACAGTTAACCTTAAAGCTCCATTCTTTTTTAATCCTAATGTCAAAGTTCAGACTCAGAATCAAGAGCAACTCATTATCACAAATTTCAAATTTTCTCTAACAAGTCACTCAATGTCTTCTACGATCCATCGTTTGTCACCTTCGCCGAACTTTGCCATGGAGATTGGATTAGGGAAAAGCTAAAAGCTTTACCAAGGATTGAGAGATTTCAAGCTACTGAGAGCAGAGAAGAAGTTGGTTTCGTTGAGATTTGGGATTTAGCAGCTCAAACTATGGAGAGAACCTTTTTAGATTAATGAATCAGGTAAACGAAGGAAGCCTCTAGAATAAGGGTTTTTTTATTTTGTTTTTTAACCAATAAGAAAAAGAAAAAGAAAAAAGTGATTTTTTTCTAAAACAAAATAATTTTGAAACCCTTTATACAGGAGAAGTCTCTAGAATGTTAGAAAAAAAAAAAAAAAAAAAAAAAAAAAAAAAACACTGCTTCTAGGATTTCCATTCTCTAAAGATGTAGATGTTAAGAAAAGCATTACTCTCGACTTTTCTCTTCTCTAGTAAAACCCTAGATCTACAGCGCCGTTGCCACCGTATCTGTTTGTCTCTCCGCCGTCCTAGGCTTTCGCCGGCGGTGTGAGAGGGCTCTGTTTTCCTCTTCTTTTATCGCTTAATCGTAGTAGTAGGTAACCCAGCTCATTCTCTCCGGCGTGGCGGACGACGAGATCTCGGCTCGCCTTCCTCTCCGGTGATTGGTGGTGGTTCATAGCTGCTTTGGGCGTCCTTCCTTGCAGTTTCGGGGAATCCGATCTGAGTTTTGGATCGCGACATTCCTCCGTTTTCCTCTACCCTTTCGCCGGAGATGTCAGCTGCTCAGAGGTTCATGGTCGAGTCGGGTCTTAGTGTCTTCAGGTTGTTGGGAAGGCTTCAGGGTGTGTCGGTGGCCGAGATTTGCGGACTTCCACAAAGCCGACGTCCTCATGAGAGCTTCCTCAACTTCCGTTGTCATTCCGACCAAGAAACGAGACAACGAAGCAGCTTGGCCAATCCAGATACGCACCGTGAGGTGATGATATGCTAATATGTGCTTCAATCGCTTATCTCGAATCGTTTAGCATTCTGGTCTTGTAGGATTAGTACGGAAAAGCTTAGCTCTTGCGGATTGTTTTTGTGTCTCTTGGTCGGTTCAGTCGGATATATTGTCCGTTTTAGGTTTAGGACCGGAACATTGAAAGCCAGGAATTCCAAACTTTTCTGAGGATACGCTTTTGGGTGTTGATGCTATTGGGACAAGTTCTACACGCTGATCATGAGGATCCCATAGCTTGGATTTGATTTGATATTCAGTATTAGTTTTGACATTCTCTGTGCTAGTATTTGCTTCGAGTCATTAGGTTAATTTAGGTGGTTTAAGAGATGATTTCACTCCGAGTTGTGCTGTGTTATCTATCTCGTCGTGGTTAAAAAATGCAATGGTCATCGATTAGGTAGTGTTGGTTCCGCTAGTGTTCTAGGGTTGTACTTAATCAACCATTGCATTTGCTTTTGGTCCAATTCTATAGAGGCGAATGTAATGTGCCTTGGATTTGGTTGTAATATCTTGGTTAATGAAGAGTTGTTGTTGAGCCAAAAAAAAAAAGATGTAGATGTTAAAAACCAAAAAAACAAATTGGGGAAAGCCAAAAATTTTATGTGGATTGAAGCTGCTATAATCCACAAAAATAGAAATATGACCTAAATAGTAAATAGAGTGATTAGGAAGTAGTAACAAGATACGTGGTTAAGGGAAGAATACATGTCTATGCCCCTTATGGGTTATTCACTTTTATTTCTAGCTTTTGTTTATGTGTTTGGATTAACTTAAAATTGGGCTTAATTTAGCTTGTATCATGCTTTGTAAGTTTGTATTATGCCCATTTTAATTGGGCTTTTAAATGAAAGAAAGGAATGGCCGACAAAAAAAAAA
>NC_025703.1:5456252-5495315 GCF_000633955.1 Camelina sativa | reverse complement strand
TGGTCCAATTCTATAGAGGCGAATGTAATGTGCCTTGGATTTGGTTGTAATATCTTGGTTAATGAAGAGTTGTTGTTGAGCCAAAAAAAAAAAGATGTAGATGTTAAAAACCAAAAAAACAAATTGGGGAAAGCCAAAAATTTTATGTGGATTGAAGCTGCTATAATCCACAAAAATAGAAATATGACCTAAATAGTAAATAGAGTGATTAGGAAGTAGTAACAAGATACGTGGTTAAGGGAAGAATACATGTCTATGCCCCTTATGGGTTATTCACTTTTATTTCTAGCTTTTGTTTATGTGTTTGGATTAACTTAAAATTGGGCTTAATTTAGCTTGTATCATGCTTTGTAAGTTTGTATTATGCCCATTTTAATTGGGCTTTTAAATGAAAGAAAGGAATGGCCGAAAAAAAAAAAAAAAAAAAAAAGGAAGTATGGATCATTGGATTGTCTCATTTCTTATAAAACATGTGATTTGAACAAGAATTATACAATGATGATACATCATTAGACATAGGTGCAATGTTTTTGAACAGGAATTAGACTAAATTGCCGTTTGTGAGTTTATGACATAGGTGCAATTCGGAAAATTGGTATTTTCATACCCCAGCTAAAGGGGTATGTTGAATTCCTACCCCAACTTTGACATTGAGCAAATCCATACATTATGTTTAATAATATTCAAATTCACGACACCAACTTGTAAAACTGTGTTGAATCATACACAAGCCGTAACAGTGTTAAGAGTCCGTTAACGGCTGCTTACGTGGAAGCCACTTAAGAAACAACGTCATTTTGAGAAACAAAAGAAAGGGCTTGTTTTGGCTAAAACGACGTCGTTTCTATCTTCTTCTTCCTCTTTTCTTTCTTTCCTCGATCGAGCGTTGAATTAATTAATGTGGATTTTTGTTGGCAATGCAGGTTGTTATCGTTGGAGGACGTTTAATCGGCGGCGGTTTCTCGGCGGAGCAGAATCCATTCACACCTAAAGCGTCTCTATCCGTTACTGGAACAAAGAGATCCGTAACGAATCTCCCAGATCGGAGTTTTTAATCTCCAACGCCTCGCCACTCAACGCCGTCGACTCAGCCACTTTCTCCAAACTCGCCGCCACCAACTCGCTCCCGACTCGGTTTCCCGATTTCTGCTCCGCCGCTAACCTCTTCTGTTTCCCCGATTTAGGAACGAGTCTCGAGAAACACGACGAAGACGTCAAGTTCTCCACTTACGACCAAAAGAACTTCACTAACTACGACAGCGGTCGTCCCGAAGGAGACGACTCATTCAAGAACTACTCCAAAGACGTAAACGTCGTAACAGACTCGTTCCGGAGATACAGCCGTAACAGCGCAGCACACGATGATAAGTTCACCGTCTACGGGGAAAGCAGCAACGTCGTCAACCAAGGATTCAACGTCGTCGACATTGTTATGTTCTCTTAAATGAGAAAACCCCTAAATTATGAAAACCTTAAAAATTGAATTACAATTACCTCATTTTATGATGCAAACATGGTTAACTGCACTATCAGACACTCTTCAAGATCAATAATCGTTGCCAATTGAATCAATTGACCAATTGATTTACAGATGAAAAGAAGAGAAGAAACAAGAGACGAGATTTACCAATGAAAGTGATTCGGGAAAGAAAGAAAAGAGGAAGAAGAAGGTAGAAACGACGTCGTTTTAGCCAAAACAAGCCCTTTCTTTTGTTTTTCAAAACGACGTTGTTTCTTACGTGGCTTCCACGTAAGCAACAGTTAACGGACTCTTAACACCGTTACGACTTGTGTATGATTCAATACAGTTTTACAAGTTAGTGTCGTAAATTTGAATATTATTGAACATAATGTATGGATTTGCTCAATGTCAAAGTTGGGATAGGAATTCAACATACCCTCTTAGCTGGGATATGAAAATACAGATTTTCCGGTGCAATTCCGCTAGGATAAGCAAACAATATGACATTGGTGCCAAATGAATAACCATAAGTCTTGGTCTTAAAAAAAAAAACTAACAACCATGAGTGAGTTTATTTGATATGTCTATCAGTCTATGACAAAGTTGGCACCAGCCTCTTTGGAAAGATCTATTATCTAGATTGTTTCGGACAGCATAAACATCATCACCCGCCAAATATAATCAACGATTAAAGGTCAACGTTCGCACTTTGTAAAAAGTCAAAGCCTTTTCGGTTGTAATGAAAACGCCGACTCGTCGATCGAAGAAGCGGGTTGATGAGGAATCGGGAGGGCCCAATGTTACAAACCCCCGAGTAGCAGTAGTCCTACGGACACGAAAGACAAAAAACTGTTCCAAGAGTCGAGCCGTTCGGGTCAAACCCGAAGACCCAAAGTCCCCCACCACCTCCGACTCCGAGATGAAGCTAATGCCTCCTGAGTTCTTTCAAATCGACGCCCTTGATCTTGCGCCACGTTTGCTTGGGAAGTTCCTAAGGAGAGACAACGTCGTGCTGCGAATTACTGAGGTCTGAGACACACACGATTCTGTTTTATATGTTGTTTCCTGATAAAGGATTGAGATTTTTTTTTCTCTGGGATTGTTTGATTCGCTAATTAGATTTACTGCACAAAAAGTTAACTTTTTCATGTAAAATTCCAACAAAAATTGTGAAGGACTACAACACTATGATTGTAATTTGCAACACTATATTGGTAGGTAGAAGCTTATAGACCAAATGATTCAGCTTGCCATGGACGATTTGGGATCACTCAACGGACGGCACCAGTTGTGAGTTTTCTTCATTTTGCTTGTTAGCATTTACTTACATACAAAATGATAACTTGATCTGAAAAATAATGTTTTTATTTTTAGTTTGGACCAGGAGGACATGCTTATGTTTATCTATGTTATGGTCTCCATATGATGCTCAATATTGTTGCTGATAAGGAAGGTGTTGGAGCTGCTGTTTTGATACGGTCTTGTTCTCCTGTTTCCGGTTAGTTGATCTGTTCACATTAAACAGTTTAAAGTTCTGATTCTTGAGCGCTGAAACTTTGCTCGTTTCACTCTTTTTTTTGTTTATGGCCTTAAAGTTGCATCTTTTACTGGTTTTGGATTCATAGAAAGATATCTTTATTATATCTAAGCATGTTTAAACTTAGTTATCAATTGGTTGATTGATACTGTTTTTACATCTAAAACTGGTTTTATCAATCTTTTGTTGGCTTAGAAGGGTGATATGGTGTTGCAGGACTTGAGACCATACAGGAGCGCCGTGGCCTGAAAACTGACAAACCCGTTCTTTTAAATGGACCAGGAAAGGTTTGTCTGACTTCTACAGTTTTAATTTAATAACTTGCATTAGCCCTACAAATCTGCAATGCAGAGATTCGATTACTCTGCAATTCATATGCTCTTCACTAGATAAGAAAAGATGTACAGCAACATTTAGATCTTGATATAAACAATGAGAGTATTCCTAGCAAGTCCTCTAGCATAATCAGCTTTTGTTAATATGTGCTTCTCAAGCAGGTGGGACAAGCGCTTGGACTCTCAACAGAATGGTCTCATCATCCACTTTATTCTCCGGGTTAGTCCATACACCAAATCAGTTAATGAAGTAAGTAGAGTAGACTCTCTCTTAAGAGACTGTTTAATGAATGGACACAGGAGGATTGGAGCTTCTGGATGGAGGAGAAGACGTGGAGAAAATAGTGGTTGGTCCTCGCGTTGGAATAGATTACGCATTGCCTCAACATGTCAATGCCTTGTGGAGATTTGCTATTGCAGACACTCCATGGATTAGTGCTCCTAAGAACACTCTTAAGCCTCCTCTCTAACTTCCAACTCAAAACTTCTTTTTGTTTTGGACCTCTTCATTGTAAATACTAGATATACATCTACATGTAAAGTAATAATAACTCTTTGGTGTTGGTGGTGTAATATTGTTTATACTGCTTTGCCAAAGAGTATGATTTATTGATTTGGGTTTTATTTATCAAAACAAACAATTGGGAAAAATTGGTAAATATGAGAAATAGTTTTACGCTCCCCGAAACTTTCTTTATTTATTCTTTTGCCCTCTTTAAACTTTCTAAAGTTCCAAATCCAATAAGAGTGTAATCAAATCCAAACTCAAGTTTTAAGGCGCAACAATGGCGACTACGATGCCTCTCTTCGCTTCTTTCAAATACGCCGATAGCTTAACCGTCGTCGGAATCTCATTCTGCACGGCGTTGATCTGTGAAGCAATCTCATGGATCTTAATCTACCGTACCAGCTCCTACAAGTCCTTGAAATACTCGATAGACAAGGCCGCGAAGAAACTCGAGACGATGAAGACTGAGAATCCATCTTCGAAGCTATCTATAAAGAAATCGAAGACGAAGAAGATCGATCGCGTCGAAACCAGCTTGAAGGAATCGAGCCGAGATCTGTCTCTCTTTAAATTCAAATCCGGCGCTGTTGTGGCTTTAGTTCTCTTCGTCGTCTTCGGATTGCTTAATTCACTCTTCGAAGGTAAAGTCGTCGCGAAGCTTCCGTTTCATCCGATCACGATTGTGAAGAAGATGAGTCATAGGGGATTGAAAGGTGATGATCCGACGGATTGTTCAATGGCGTTTCTGTATCTGCTGTGTTCGATTAGTATCAGAACCAATCTGCAGAAGTTTCTAGGGTTTTCTCCGCCGCGAGGATCTGCTGGTGCTGGTGGTTTGTTCCCCATGCCTGATCCCAAGACCAACTGAGATCAATCAATCAGTATGATCGATCATCACTCTCTCCTTTTTGATTTTTTGTTTTTGAACAGTCTGATGAAGAAACAGTTTCAAGTATTTTTTTTCAAATGTTTGGATTCTGATTCGATTTATGGAAGTTAAGCAAAAGAGACGTGAATAGTTCTCTTCATTTGAATCTTCTTTACAAAAGTTATCAACAAACAAAGTCGCAAATACCCAAACGCAAACTCGTGAATCACTGCACAAACATATTCCTACTTACGTTGTTGTCTTCTTTTTTTCTCAAATCTCAAAATGATCGGTCTGTTTGTTCGGTTTGTCGTGTCTCTGATATAGAATCTGAGATTTCAGAATCAGCTCCTTGAGAACTTCTCAACTTAGAAACAAGAACCCACATACTAGCAAGCTCATTCTCCAGATATGCTTCTCTCTGTTTCGTTTCTTCTACTATCCTTTCGAGCTCAGCTTCTCTCTCATCTCTTTCAACAAGTGCAGCTTCATATGATAACTCACGTTCCTTGCTCATCCTCAGTTCTCTCTTCAGCTCCATTGATGAGGTTTCTTGTTCTTGCCTCTTTACAAGACTCTCTCTTCTACCGTTGTTTCTTACATTTGTTGGTGTTCCTGTCTTGTTACGTTGCGCGACTGGGCTCTTTTGTGTTGCCAGCTCAGCTGCTAGTCTCTCGTTTTGATTCATAAGCTTTGCCACTTCTTCGGATAATGCCTTGAGCTCAACTGCAGCTGCTGATGCAAGACCTTTTGCATATGAACTTTCTTCTGCAAGTTTCCTGTTTCGGAGTTCTAATTGCTCCTTTGATTCACTTAGTTCCTTAGCTTTCTGTTTCAGCTCTTCAATCTTAGTTCCCTTTTATGTCAGAGAGCAAATAGAATTTGTTTAAGCATCATGTGGCTTGGCTTATAAGAAGAAGGTTGGTGAAAAGCATAATTTTTTGCAAATAACAATGTGTACGACATGTATAAAGAGAGACCTGTGCTAGTTCCAGGGTATCAGAGAGCTGCTGCTTTAGGTTTGCAACTTCGTCTTGCAAAACTTCACATTCACATGTCTGCAGAAAATACTTCAACGGTTATTGAGTTCTTTTAGACATTATAAACCTAGTCTCAAAGCTTTTTACAAAGACGAATCAAATCGGGGAGATAGTCAAAGACAGTCAACGAACCTTTTGATTGAGTGTTTCTTGAATGATGCGATTATCTGCAGCTTTAACCTGTAAACAAGATGAAGAATCAGAGAAAAAACGTAGAGCGGCTTCATTTTTAGTGTAGTTTGGCGTTTTGGCACTGGTATTATACATAATAGACAGAAGCATCTTAATGAGGGTATGAGGAGACATTATATTGAGCTAAGAGAAATATTATTATCCAGGCGAATAGCAAAACCATCTCTAAGTTCTGTTATTGCGTAAGCAAAAACAAATCGATCACCTGGAGTTCAAAAGATTTCTCATCAAGTTGATCCCTTAGCTCAGCAACTACCTGAAGATAATATAAAATCACTTTAGAAGTGAATGGCAGATGAAAAAGTCAAAAAGGTCACTGCGTAATATTTGACAATGTGAACCTACCTGCATGATATCAGATTTATCCAATGCCTCATATGATGTCATAACAAAATCCAAGATTTGTTTCTCCAACGCTGTAATCTGGTCATTCTTTGCTTTGATGTCGTCATTGAGTACTTTAATTTCCTCCTAAGTAACAACGAGAACCAAGAAGGTGAATATTTGCTAGATTTAAACAACTAGATAGAGATATGAAAAGGGTGATTATTATTACTTCAATCTCTTCATTTTGAGGGGACTTTGCAGCCTCATCTGACAATCGTTTTAAGGAACTTGATTGCAGCGCTGCCTCTTCAGATAAAATCTTTTTCTGTTCCCTCAAGAGATCCAACTCATCGCTCAATTTAATGCTCGTCTGGGAACAAGTGCAAACAAGTCTTGTAAAACAAAGTGCAGGAACCGGAATGAATAATGAAAGTAACTCTTATGTACCTCCGGAATCTCCATTTCATGAGAACTGTCTTCTAAAGCTTCTCTGTCATCCCTAGGATCTGAGAGTTGTTCCATCAAAGGCGAGCCTTCTGAAAGTCTTGATTCTGTGTGCAGATTACTGCCTCCCCCTTGAGGAGTTGATGGTGTGCTATTAGATTTGACCACACTTGACTGGTCACTGGCACTTGAACTGTGATCTCTTTTCTGATAGGAAAAAGTAAGCTTTGATTAAAAAAAGGGGGACAAGAGAGGCACCAAAAAATCAACGAACAAATTGCATCTAAGAGGAAATAAGACCGTAGGATTATTGACTCATTACTTCCATTAGCATTATTCTTTGAAGCACATTCCAGAAATCTCTAGTGAGTGCGTGAATCATTTACAACAGTACAAACCTATAGCGGCCCGATGCAGTTCTGATACGAACAAGAATAACCCACCACAAAATGGACAATGCTATATAAGAAGTTTGAATCATTTGTATACCTTAGGCTTTAACCAGTTTAATAATCCATGCTTCCGGGTCTTCTTTTCTTCTCTATACGGACTATCTCTAGTCTCATTATTTCCCTCCACAGAAACATACAGGTCAAGGTGTTCATCGTCCATCATGTCCCGCCTCTTGTATGGTAGGTAAGCAAGCTGAATATGCATCATCAACCAAGATTAGCCAAAGAAGCTAGTAAACTTGTGTAGTATAATAGATCTGAAGTCCCGCAGATCAAAGTGAACCATCCTCAGAAGGAAACATGGAAGCCACTTTTATTATATTCTAGGATATATCAGTGGTCTTACCTCTTCTTCACCAAATGAATGTCTCCTCCGAGGATTAAAGCGGTGAGGTAATCGAGATGCTTGTGGATTTTTAGTCGACACCAAAATTAGTTTCGTCAACCGTTGGATTCGACTCAAGAGAGCTGCTTTAGCTTCTTCCTCTTCTTCAAGTCTGGATTGTAGCTTGACTTGACCATCTTCTAGCTTTTATCATCACGTTATATAGCAAAGAAAATGACAAAATCAGGTTACAACAAATTATCTCTAATGTTTAATTTTAAACCAAAAGGCAATGACATAGAACGTCTTCACACTGGTCTTATCAAATATATAACTAAAATTATAAATAAATGGACGGAAACAGTGGTCATATTGGTAAAATGTTGCATTATGCGTTCAGAATGACCTCTAGCAAAATTGACCTCTATCCGCTAGTATATTCTTTCTGACAAATTGTTCTCAGAAAACATCAGGGCCGAACAAAATTTTCAATGTGAAATCTTTTTCCAATGAAAAAGGAAAAGCTAGTTGTTTTGTTCACAGTTTACCACAAAAAGAAACATTTTCCAAGATTTTTTTTTTTTTTTCTGTTAAGATATTTCAAGGTAAGGAATATTACAAGCTACATAATTTAGTTTACTTTCAACCGTACTGACATAGTCTTAATCACAAACAGCAAATGCTTAGGGAGGAAAGAAGCTGACGTCAGAAGTGGAACGAGCATGGAAGATAATGCAAAAGCAAATTTCAAGTTTTCAAGATTGGAGCTCTACACAGAAAACCCATCCCTAACTCCACTACAAAAGCCTAGATAAGGATGAATACGACTAAAAAAATCAGGTTTGCCAGGCTAGAAAAAATAAAATCTGAGCATACCTTCTGCTTCAGGAGAATAATATCATCTGCACCAATATCTTTCAACTGAGTAACTGGTACAATTACCTGTTTAAGCTGTTCCAACTCCTCCTTCAGTTGGCGAATCTCGTGTTGGTACTTCTTGATTAATGATTTCTCATCAATTATCTACAATTTTATAGAGTTAGAGACTACATAAGACCTTCAGTGCAAAAATAAGAGCTGATAGAACATATGCGTGGAAAACCTTGTTTTGTTCAGCTTGAATCTCAATATGCTTTGCACGATGAGCAAATTTTAAAGTGTTGTGTGTTTCTTCTGAACTGCTTGATGCAGGAGTCACTGTACAAATGAGCTACCATATCCAGAGAAACATCTAATCAGTAAAGTATACTACTATCAAGATATGTGCATAAAGTTTTCAGGAAATTTTTACCCTGTTGATAAGCATGTAGATTTCATAATTACTGAATCAAGAGGATTGAGAACAGCTCAAACAAGACTTACAGATACTCGGTCATGACCACTCAATGAGGACTGAAGGATCCTGGTTAACTTAGAGTCTCTGTATGGTACATGTGAAGCCCTCACATCCGTAAGCTTTGATATCACCTATAACATCACAACAGAACTATACAAATTCAGCCAACAGAAGAATACTTAAAACATGACAGGATAGAAATTACGAATATAAAACAAGAGTAGAAAACTGTTTAATTGTAAGGTTTGGACAAGAAGAGATCTGAGATACGAGTAGCAAGCAAAATAATGCAGAGGCGGTAAGGTGATTAAAAGTGTTCTTAATACATATATATACAACACGAAAAAACAGTCCTATTATCAAATCTGCTTTAAAGGAATAAGTCAAAGAAGTCCTTGGATTTAACTGAACTTCAAAACCTATTGTTAACTACGTGAAAACTGTGCTAAGAAAAAACTCACAGTCCCTAAAGTCAGCAAACTTTTATTGATATATGATCCTTCCTTGCGTCTTAAACCACTGGTTTCAACCTTTGAACTCTCGGAACCTGCCAGATCAACGAGGTTCTGCAGATATGAGAGAAATTATGGGCAGTTAATATCAGAAATTCACCTTTTTAATAACCCATAACCATACATAATATCACTAGATACAAGATGAGCTTACCAGCTGGGAGAGATGTACAGCTTCTCCTTTATTCTTGTCACCTAAGGGACTACTTTCTATCGTCTGCATCCAAATTAGTTTATCATCTTTCCGAAACAGGACAGCTATATGAGTTAATGTGACTAAACTAGAATAAAGGAGAATATAAATTCCTTGAACAAAATGAAATATATGAAAGAACATACTACACAACTTGTGCTGATAAAAAAAAAGGGTATAATTCTTCAGTATTACATGTTTGAGCATTCAGGCGATTATAGGGGGGAAAATTGTCAATTTTACCCTAACAGTAATACAAAATAAACTCGGATTTTGTGTGCATTCATCCACTTCAAAAGTGTAATCATGTGACGAAAAAGAAATGATATAGCAACTTCACAAAGATGCAGTTTTTTCAATATTTTAAAGAGAATATATACATACCAACGTAAATATTGTATGGCTCCGGCTGCTCAGCAAATTAAAATTTGTGGATCCCACATGTCGTTGCTCTGCCATGAGCACAATATGAATCAAATGATAAGAAAACGATGAAGAAAATTTAATAGATCATGAAAAGGTTTAAGAATGAAAGGGATTTACTGGAAACGAGAAAGAGAAGATAACCTTTTAGAACTGCTCTCTTATAATAAATAAAAGCAAAACTCACTTTTGAACGTTCAGTATGGCCTCAAGCAAGTCGAGGAGTTGTGCTTGTAAAGTAAACCTATTTCTTTAAATAAAGGAAAAGGTGAATGAAGGCACCACATACCTTCTCCAGCTGCAATAAGAGAAAGCGCATGAGCCGCAGATAAAACAACTTCTTCTTTAATCCCTTCGACAAAGGTTCCCTAGAGTCAATAACAAAGAGAAGCTCAATTGAACAACTTGGAAAAAGATACTTGTAGCAATAGAGATCATGAGAAGCTCATTGTAAAATTCTCAGTTCAAATGGCTATTAAAAGGATCAACGTCAAGTCTACTTGAGTAAGTCATGTGACCCAGAACATCAAAACGAAACGAAGGGCCACATATTAACATTGTAATAGCAGAGTACCCACAAAAATAAAATCTCATAAGAAAAATGGAACCAGTATTTTCAGGTACTAAACGGTTAAACATGGTTTCCTAATAAATTAAAATATGATGCTAAGATTTTGGGATTATATTATGAGCACTGTAATCACAACAAAGATACAAGTCAGTGAGAGCAGCACTACGAATGTTTTCAACAGAAAACTAACAAAGAGAATTTGAAGCTGAAACATATACCTGCTTGTCTTCTCTGATCCTCAAATTTTGTCCTGCTGGATTCAACAAATCATTGACAACCTGAAATAAGGTGAACATTAAGGATAGTAAAATTAAGGAAAAAGAGGCAGAATATTTCTCTACATTACTGCTGAAATTGAATATAGATAACTGAGCAGAGAAGAAAAATACGTAAATAATAGCACCTCATTATATATTTCCATGTAGGAAATACGCAGAAGAAATTCTCGATTAGGAGTCTGTAAGAAAATGAATACAGTATGTGAGGTCGCTGTACTTGGACCAGGGAATATGACAAAACAATATCCTAAAAAGTACCTCTTGGATGATGCTGAAAGCATCTTTCACTGCTAACGGTATAATACCAGGAGATCTCTGGTCACCCTGACATTTGGACCAAAAACATATACCAAATCTATCAGATAAAATGCTACATTGTGGATATCCTAAAGTTAAGTGCTAACAGAAAGGTGAACAGAAATCAAACTGTATTAGGGAATATCATTTTTTTGTGGCAGCATAGGGGAACAGTTCGAATGAATTGTAAAGTGTCTAATGCAGAGAACTCGTAAAATTAATGCAGCCATATGCAAGCCATGTGTAACTAAATTCGTTATAAGAGCCAATAGAGAACCTCTATATAGGAAAAGAATACCAACCTACAGATTGAAACTTTTCTGATGTAATAACAAACTCCACTATCCACTCTATGTGGCTGCTACAGATCGGAACTTTTCTATCGCAAAACTTATTTTCGTAGAACTTGTAGAAGGATTCTTAAATGTGTCAGTTAAGCTTGTTGAGTTGAAATATAATGATTTTTTGTTTTTGACAAGCAGCTCAGTAATCGAGTCAGAGGCGAAGGGTACAAATATGAGACTTTAACAAAGTATTACATCATTAAAGACACATTGAACTTGTAGGAAGATGTACCAATGATACTTTCTTTAATGTAACAAGCTGAAAAAGTAGAAGTATCCAGATGTAGGGATCTTACGTGCATTGTGTGAGTCTTTCCACTGCTTGTCACTCCATATGCAAAAATGGTCCCTGTAGTTGGATTAACATTAAACGCATTAAAGTCAAATTAGCATGAGGATTTTAGCATTCATTAAGTCAAAAATCTAGTCAGATTTTTCAGTTAGTCTTATGAATTAGGATAAGCCTTGTTGACATAGCAGAAATGATCAATACAAAGGACTGGAAAATTGCGTGCTCTTTCAACATAGGATATGGAAAATTGAATGCTCTTCCATAGAGGAGTTAACTCAGAAAATGAATTCTTAATACAAACTAGATTGGCCATTAAAACTGTTTCATTTCATACCATTTATCCCCTCCATAGCCCCATTAACAACATGGTGTGCAGCAATATCATAAACGTTGCGTGTTGTGGTTGTGGGTCCAAAGACACGGTCTGCCAGAAGGAGAATAAATCATTAACAGACAGAAAGATCACTTCAAGAAACCAACATGAAAGATCCAAACATCAAATAAGGAAGAATATCCAATTATATCACTATCTTCATTCTTTAAGATAAAAAGTTGAAATGTTGTACCACATAAGAATATTACTATAGTCCTTAGTTTGTCATTCTTGATTGTGAAAACCCATAAAACTTAATCAAAAATGTTAAGACTAACCATAGGCATAAGCTATTGTTGGATTATGCTCATTTCGCACAATTGTTTCCCCATCTGCATACCATGCGACTTCCTCCCCTTGGCGAATTTCTCTTGGACTACGTCAAGGATAAGATATATCAAATTCACAGAACAAAGATCAACCTGATATTTGCAAGCCTATACAAAATATATCACGAGGAACCTGAGTGGGCGAAAGCGAACTGTCACTGTGACGTTTTCTTTGGAACGCTGAGCACTTTGTGGTAAGGAATCAGGTGAGAAGAACTGCTGCTTGCTCTGAGCAGATGAAGAAGCCGGAGAGCTATGGCCATCAATAGATGTCTCTTGATAAAGCTTCGAAGAAGAGGTTGTTGAAGATGCAGTAGAATCAGCACCCTTCAAATTGCTAGACCCTCCTTTTCTCGACTTTGGTCCTTGTCTAGATGCCATCGTAACTCGAAGTCAAACCTCCAGAACACTGAATGAAGACACGAGTACAAAATCGATCAACAAACCCCAAGAAAAAACAAACAGCAATTGATAATCTTTTCAAGGTTAACGCCTACACAGTTACACATTTGACTGCTTCACCACTTCATGAACTGAACTCCAAACTCAAACTAAAGGGGATTAAGTTTCTCAACCCTTATCCTAGGTGACAACAATATCTCCACCAAAATCCCCAAGAAAACTCATGAATCCGACTAATAGATTGACTGAAAGGATAAAGCAATTTCCGATTTATAAACGAATAAAATGTTCCAAAAAATCTCAAGAAATGAAGAAAATGACCAACCAGGTAGAGAAAGCTTTCTTTAATTGTTTCGTCAGCTCTAACAACAACACTAAAAACCATGAAAAAGTGGGCAGTTTCATTTCATTAAGGTTGTCTCTAGCTTTCCATGAAATTAAAAAATTGCCTAAAAGTGAATTGGTCCAATTAGCAGCAGTAAAGCTAAAAAGCAAAGAGACTTAGAAGAAGAAGAAGAAAAGAAAGAAAAAAAAGCCTAAACTTACGCAGTAGGACCCCTGCTTTCCGTCACAGTTCATGTCGAAGCCACCAAAAAAAAAAAAAAAAAAAATNAAAAAAAAAGTTGCAATTAAAAAAATTGGGGGAAAGAAAGAGACGAACATAGGGAATCATAATCGCAGAGAAGCTAGAAGAACACCAAATGACCAAATTCAAAAAAAAAAAAGAAACCCCAATCTATCTACTAATGCAAGAGCTGGAACAATTTGAAAAAAAAATAAAAAAATCGAATTAACAGCGGATTTCACGGAAACCTAACGCCATTTTTACTAAAGAAGACAGAGAGAGAAGAATGAAGTACCTCAAGTGAATGAATCAGAGGAGCATCGCAGCTCAAATTTAGAAAGAAACAAAAAAAAAATCCGATATCGTATTGGAAAAAGGTAACGAGAAGAGAGATCTCAAACGGAAAATCAGATTGTTCGATTGTAATAAAGAGGTAGAGAGTTCGCAAAAAAATTGAATTGGCGATTGTGTGGGTTTGGTTTTCTCGTAAACTAAAACACCATAATAAAAAAGGTACAGGTGAGAGAGAAAGCTTTTAGAAGAAAGAGTTATACATACTATCATTACTTACGTTTTTCTCTGTGTACGTATCTGTTTATACGTATTTTTGCCTTCACGGATACAGTTAGGAAAGAGAGTGACGATTACTTTTTTTTTTCCCCAAGCTAGAGAGAATAAAAGAAGTCTCTAAAATCTTAAAAATAAATATTTATTTTTGTAACTTTGACTTTGGCAGTTTGATGGGAAGGATTTTGTTTTTATTTATTACATCCAATTGAGATTCACGAGACTACTACTACTTACTAAATGTTCATATATATTTAATGAAGGGGGTAAAGATGTGTTACAGAGATAATTAGAAAACATTAAAGTGTCTCACTCACAGCTTGGACCTACTTATAATGATATCTTAACTAACGATTTCCCCAGAGATGACAGTATTTTTAAAGTCTTAATATCATAATCAATCTTTAACATAAAAGAGAGATTTGATATTTCAACAAAACTTTATCTAATTTTGGTTTATTATCAATTTTAATCAAACAATGTAACAAGAAAACTGGCGAGTTATCATTACTTTTCTCAAGGAACCAGAACATAAAAATGATATGATCAACAACAGCATTTCGTTATTAAGATCCAGTTGGCGAATCAAAATAAGATTATTGAGGTTTCTTGAATACCAAATGTGGTAAGAGATGGCTCTCTCTCAGACAGCAACTGAGGAACTTGTGTCATTGAGAAGGCCATAGAAAGTGTAATACTCTGAAGTTTCTTTAAACCCAGGTATCAATTCCGACAAGACCCTCAATATTGCTGCCAGATGCTGCAGATCATTCGCCGCGAATGCTGCTTCTAGAAACAGCGACGATCGCACACTCGTCACCTGCAGTTGCGTACACAGTATCAACAAAACCGAAACGACCCCCACAACCACATCTTATTTATGTGTAATTTGATCTGTTAGGAAATTGTACCTTATGCTTCTGCGCATATCGCAGAGCTTCAAGATAGTATCCATCTTGCACGAGGGAGGAGATGTAATCATGGTGCAATGAGAGCTGTCTCAACATATCAAGCCCAAGCTTCCTTACCCGGAGATTTTGACTACCACTCTCAAGAAGTTGAAACGCGACTTCCTTTGATGGTTCGATTATCTGCAGAGATATGTAATGTAGCCCACGCTCTAAGAATATGAGAGGGTTTATGGCTTACAAAAGAAGGATAAAATACAAACCTTGCTTGTGGTGAATAGCGACAGTTCTGTAAATCGTTTACTGTAAGCTAAAAGCCTGACGGTCATCACATAGATGTTAAGGTCCATTTTGAGTTTTTCTGCACTTATACTGCAACAAAGGAATCAAAGTAAGAAACGCGGAATTGATGAAACCGTGAAACTGAAACTAGATCTAAAGCAAAACCAAGTTTCTTTAGTCTGGACTCCCAAACAGAAAGAAGAAAGAGTTAATTTTACCTGCGAAGAAACTCTGTGATGATAGCAACTAGATACTCTGATTCCTCAACCATCATTTCCTCCACAAAAGCAAATACAAACTTGTAGAGCTCATCGGGTGAAATTGCCGGTGACGAAAGTTGAGATTCTTGCTCCTCATCAGCACAAAACATGTTCTCCTTTGAACCAGACGATGGGTTCATTTCAACATCTTCACCAATATTTCTTCCAGATGGCCTATGCCTTTCGTTTTCTTCAGAATCCAATGGTTGATAAGTGGAGAAGATGTGTTAAGAGATCGTTATTCTTTTAGAGTATTCATGCCTAAATCAATATTTCAGGTTCAACGGTTTTACCAGGAGATGCACCAGCGGTTGGAGTAGATGCAGTGGCCTGTTCATTCTTTATTTCCTTGTATGTACCGACTTTAACCGAGTAGGAATATGATGTGACTAGTACATCGATTGCCTGAGTAACCTGAGTTGCTGGTCGACGTTCCAAAATAATAGCCCTTGCTATCCCCAAGCACAGTTGTTTGGCCTGAATTAACATAGTCAACAATATTATTTGCCAACAGTACAACACCATCAAAAGCTCCAACCACGATTACTACTCAATGACGCCGAACACTTAGCGGAAACCAACTTTCCTGGAGACTCTATAATCATATAAAAAGAGTCATGAACCGCTGCAAACCATTAAATATGGAAACACGCACCAGGTTTTTCCTAAGTTAGACTTGTATATAACCTTCTCTAGCTGGCAAAAACCGTACCACACTCTTTTTCACTATGTTTTATAACTTTTATTCCACAACTATATGCTGCTACAAACAGGTGTTTCATCAAGCTTACCTAAACTCCTATCTAAAACACAGAGTAACAGAAAGTGTGGGACCTTATTTGCTTCCAACTTCCTTCTCTGCAGGAATTCTAGAAGAGACGTCCTGTCTGAGCTGCTAGCGGAAATCGCCTGCTGCAAATAATATTAGATACTGAGCGTTTGCGAAATATCTAAGAATTGACTGCCATCTGGACGAACCAAAGAAAGCCAACTTGCCTCGAGATCCAAATGTATCTTCCATAGAACCTTGTTAGTCTGATCCAGAATAAGGTCTTGAACCAGAAAGGTCCAGCCATCTTCATACATGACTATGTTTTCATTGCTTGTAGATGATTCTGAGCTCTCAATTTCCTTGTTAGCAGCTTGAGATGATGTGTCTGGGCCTTGGTAACCCCTCCATAGCAAAGGAAGAGGCGCAGATACGGGAGCTCGAGAATCAGCAAATAAGTCATAGATGATGACGACCTTTGCATCGATTTGGTGCACAAGCAATAAATTGTCGACCACATTCACCGACAATTTGCTTGAGTACATCGGTAAAGAACCCTGTAAATAAGAACCCATGGAATGAACAAAGAAAGAGCAGACCTTTAAAAATGATATTATGTACAGAAACCATGATAAGTTGTTTTGTAATGCCAAATTTAGCAACATAACTAAAGAAACAATAATAGTAAGGTTAAATTATGTATAGGTTACGCTCATCTTGCAGTTCCAATTAGAGTAACTAATGTGCAGTGATTTACCCATTAACTTTCAACTTAAATTTTGTAAGTCAACTCAAGGAGTAATTTTTAATACATAGAGACACAAGGTCATTATTCAGACAAGTCTACAACATGTTCAGTGCATAAGCTAGTGAAGTAACCAGATACCAGTAACTGAGGAAAAGGAAACTTACTTGTTGAACAACTGCATCTCGGTAAAACCTGTATAGATGCAGTAGCATTGCCTCCACGTCCACTTGTAAGCAATATATTCGGCCATAGCTGAAAGAAAATGATACAGATTTACTCTCCAGGTATGTAGTGCGATAAATGATAAAACATACGAGGAAAAGAGAAACACAGATAAGAATCCTACACAGTGACTAAGTGGAGATCTCCAGCAGAGAGAATAGGTTTACTATTTGATTCAGATCTAGCCATGGTCATCTCAAATCTCGGTAAACGGACAACTCCTGCAGAGGAAAGCTGGAAAAGTGGATCAAATTTTAGAGCTCCAACCAGGCAACCACAATTGTTTGGAAAAAAAACATTCAATAACTTGTTCAGCTAATTAACCGTATGCAACTTATAGGTGAACGCAGTTGGAAAAGCTCTTTCACATAACAAAATTCATTTATTTTATTTTTTACTTTTTCAAGGGGGTTTACCTGGAATCCATTAAATATCTTGCATTGCAGTCCTGACGCAAGAAGAACCAATCGAGTTTCATGTGTATAGATGTACCAATTCACATTCGCTTTTTTGGTTTCCACCAAACGTAGTGAATTCAACATAGAGTCACAAGCAAACAAGTCCATACCACTGAGACAAAAGAGGGGAGAAAAATAAGAGAAAGACAAATGATATGCGAAATGTTAAATATATATTATATATCCCAAAACAGAAGAACTGAAGACAGAAACAACTATGTATAGGTTGCTCTATTGAGAAAAGAATGTAAAGACTCAATAACCAGATTCTGAAAGTGCTATTTGCCTTAGAAATCCAAGTTAATGGATACAATTATTCCAATATACAGGCTTACAAGCTAATAGACTCCCGTTTAAACAAGTATTTTAGTTATCAACTACAACGAATCAGTCTTTAAAATTCACCTGCAAAGGTTGCAGGCAATGGAAACAGTTCTCAGTAGTAAAAATATGCAGAAAACAAAGCGAGTTTACCTGGTCTTTACAATTGCAAGATCACATAATGGAGAGTCACTCCAAAAGAATCCGAGAATGCTCTCTGATCCTACCTTGCATTTGTGGTTAAGTATCTGCTTGGTCTCTCGATTAAACAACTGTATTTCACAGTCGGATCTTTGGATAGCTATCACTTTTTTATCAAGAGAGAATCTGATTGACAGGATAGGTCCCTCACTTATAGAATCAATTGAAGGAGATACTTCTGGGTCAAAGGGGGATGTTTGCCATGAAAAAACCTATAAGAAACAATAGGAAATCAGGCAAGGATATTGATCATCAGGCTAAACCATTTCAAAGGAAAAGAAAAACACACCTGATCAGATGTGGTAGAGATTAGCAATCTGTTGGCATCATCATAGAACAACCCCCTGGATTCAGGAATATTGCAACGTAGGGATGGATGATGTATATAGACATGTGATAAAGCACCAGAACCAACACTTGCCTGTGAACTTGAAATCCTGCTAGACATATTCTAACTTTTCAAACTTCCAAAATTTCTCAAAGGAACCAAACTGTAGTCCAAAATGAATTGTTCTGAAATAGATGGGACTGAGTCACTTAAAGTTTTACAAAAAAAAACATATCACAGGCGTACATGTTATTTCACAATAAAAAAAAAATGTAAAAAAGGCATACATGTTAAAACTCCCAGCAGAACTGATAAAATGCCCCTAATGAGAAGGAGAAAAACTATAATTGCGATTCAAGGCTTCCCCCGGATCTGTAAGTAAGAAAAAAAAACAAAACATGAAAGTAGAACCGATTAGTTTAAAATGATGAGGATACAATGACAAAGACAAGTCTCTTGCAATAAAAGATCATTTATACCGTATGCTGCATACAACTCTTTAGTGCAAGAAACTCTTTCAGGCATATATCTCTTTCAACCTCATGAACTTTAGATGCAACACAACTCCCGTAGTCTTTAGCCTGTGACAAATGCACGTTTAGTCAATAACAAGGATTGGATCTTCAAATTGATGCTTCAAAATTGACATAATATAACTCTAATCTCTCCTACAAACTCATTCTTTGATATTCATGACGTACATAGAAACTAGAAAAGATTCGTTATGAAACCAATGAGACTCGAACAAAACCTGTTTAGAACAAGTAGCTAAAATCCGTCCAAGTGTAGAAGCGGTAGTGGAGTTCTTTTCTTTCATGCCTGCATTGCTGAAGTTGAAATCAAAATTGCAATGTTTGGTTAAGCTCAATACATGATCGCAGCAGCCTAAGTTCTTATTGTAAATTACCAACACAGCAAATCGGCCAACAATTTCATGCAATTAGCAAGATTATTGTACCCAATATAAGGAATTACATACGAAAGATAAAGAGGAAACCGGAGATTACGCATTAAGACCTCGTATGGAAATCAGGAAAATGGAAGATGTGATGAACAAGAGTGTTGTTACCTGCGAATACCCAGGTGGAAATGAATCTAAACACAGTGATAAAAGTTCGATTCAGACAGAAACGTAGTTGCTCGAGTTTTTTTTATTACAAACAGTCCTCGGCTTCGCTCGTCGTCGGGGAATTGATGGTATTGGACTATTGGTAGTTCAACGACGAACGATCGCCGTGTGGAGGAAACCGATGAAAGGGATCGACACGTGTGGATTTGTCATTACAATTGGGCCTGTATACCCATTATGGCCCATAATTCCTGGTACGTCAATAGCAATGTCGGTCTCATTATGAATACCGGAGTAAAAAATTAAAATTCAATCCAAACCAATGAATCGGATTAAATCGGCCAGAGTGAATAAACCGGATACAAACCACAACACACCCTCATCTCATTTTCCACTAGTAACAGTTAACCTCCTCTTCGTCGCCGTTAACCTCTTCTAGTAGATGTGAACACCTGTACGTTTATCATGGAATCTGCATGCGCTGCAAATCAACAGTGCACAAAAGCCAAGTCCGAGCATTCAATTATATTCGCGAAGGTTTCCAGGTGAGCCACAAAGCTGTGGCGTTAAACAAATCCTTTGAAACAATATCTTGTCTCAAGGAGAAGAAGCTTCACCTTGTTCTTGACTTGGACCACACGCTTCTCCACACTAAAAAAGTTTCACAGCTCTCCAAAGCAGAGATGTATCTAACTCAAAAGTAGCGGGTTCAACAACGAGGGAACATCTATGGCAAATCAAAGTCATGGGAGATCCCTTGGATCATCGCTTTGGTAAAGTTACGACCTTTTCTCCGCTTCTTCTTGATAGAAGCCAACGAGATGTTCACAATGATTGTTTACACAATGGGTAGTCGCAGTTACACTAAAGCCATGTTGGAGCTGATTGATCCGAATAAACTTTATTTTGGTAATAGAGTGATTACAAATGACGACAGTCCTCATGAGAAGACGCTTGATTTGGTTTTGACTGAGGAGCGTGGGGCGGTGATTGTTGATGATAGGCGTGATATTTGGTCAGGTCGCCACAAGGATAACCTAATAGAGATTAGTAAGTACCAATATTTCAGAGTCAGTGGCCAAAAGTCAAATTCTTACTCTGAGGAGAAGACAGACGAGGGTATAAATGATGGTGGTTTGGCAAATGTTTTAAAATTGCTCAAAGATGTTCACAGTAGATTCTTCATGGTCGAGGACGAGGAGCTGGAGTCAATGGACGTCAGGTCGCTGTTACAAGAGACTTTGAACTCAACCAAGAATCTGTAGAATGATGATCTCTTTCTCTGACTTTCAAATTCTTTAGAAACTATAGAATCTTTTTTGAGAATTTTTTTTGTGTGTTTTGAGATCACTGGGCATATATAGTACTTCTCCCTTTGGGCAGGCTCTCAAGAATTTTTTTTCTCTTGCATACATATATATATATATATATATATATATATTTCTCTACTCTGGCGTTTTCGGATATTGAGTTAAACAACATGCCAGCAGTGTGTCTTCCAGCCACGAGAATATGCTAATGCTTTTCTGTTTTATGGTAATTAGGAGCTTCACAAATATTTTATGGTGATTTCTGACAACCATAGTTGGACTCTTAACTTAATAGCACATACTGTATGTACATTTCTCACAGAACTTAAACACTAATGCAGGTTAAAGAGTCTTTTTCATTCTGGCTGATTCCCACAAAAACCAAATTAAAGAGCCATCTAATTTGGGGATATTTAGGAGAAGAAGACACACTAACAGACTGCTAACGTTGTAGTTCAGAATAATAAAAATTACATGACATAGTTCAGAAGAAGACACTCTTACATACTGTTTAGAGTCTTCTTCACATCTTTCTGATGCATGGTTTAATCATAGGTTATTCATATGCTTGAAATGTATGGGTTCATATTCAATCAACTTGTTACTTCCAATGGACACTTCTAGTTTTGGAGTTCATAAACTTTACAAACTCGTAAAAACTTGTAGCACAAATTAATATATATATATATATGTATATCCGTTGTAGCACATTGGTTTAAACACAGATTGGATGAAACGGATAATAATCTTGTTCATCTAGATGAGTTCCGGGTTCAAACCCCGGCAGCGGAACATTCTTTTTTAACCTTACAGCTTCTGCTGCAAAGCTGCAGCAATGTCTACGACTCTCAAAGATTATACAGGTTTTTCCCAGTAAGCATCAACCTCGACGTTTCTGTAACACCGAAAGAGTTTTAGAGTGCACTTAGCCCAAAGGCTGCTCATTCTAACTTAGAAGAAGTCGATATATCCAAAGTTTTTCATTTGACAAAGGATATGATGAATTTTTTGTCAGCTTTGATATTTTTGATAAGCCAATTTTGATTTTTTTGATAAGGAGATATTTAAACGTTTCTCTCCGCCAATGGAGGATGGTTATTATAGGGATATGATGACTCCATCAATGGTAGATGGGAACATTTAGTACATCAAAGATGGTGATATGGATGACCAGTAATATTGATGCTGTTGGTGAAGCTGGTTTGATGTGGAGCAAATCCTTTACAGTCCTATAAAAAAACAAAAAAAAAAAACCTTTACAGTGGATATACCAAATCCAGATAGATATTTCCTATTACTGTAACGTTATATATAATCGAAGAGAAGAAAACTTCTCCACACTAAAAAGGTTTCGGAGCTCGCAAAAAGCAGGTTCAACGACAAGGGAAGATCTATGGCGCAAAGTCATGGGATGGATCATCGCTTGGTAAAGCTACAACCTTTTCTCCGCGACTTCTTGAAAGAAGCCAACGAGATGTTCACAATGTTTGTTTACACAATGGCTACTTGTGATTACGCTGACGCCATCTTAGAGCTGATTACAGATGACGAGAGTCCTCATGAGAAGACGCTTGATTTGTGTAGAAACTAGGTTTCTCACAATGAATTTGTTTGAAGGGAGAAACAAATTCACTTAAGAACTCTCTCTCAAAAATCGAATCAAAACTAAAAAATAAAGAAAATTGAAATCTCTTGGAAAACAAGCTAGAGTTTTGCTCAAAAACAATGAAAAATTAGATCTATTGTATTAATTGCTGGATGGATTACAAGGAGGGGGACACCCCTTTATTTATATGCTTTTCTAGATTACAAAATATGTCTATTTTCCTAGTAGATTGGAATACGATTAGGAAAGTTTCTTCTTTTCCGCTAGGTCGGCCATAGGACGACTTGGGAAGTCGGCTGTTCGTTCTTGGATTGGGATTTATGATCATGTTGGATCTTAGTTTGAAGGCTGAACTTGATGTTGGGCTAATTTACCGGGTTAGATGACCGGTTTGTCTTTCGGTTTAGACCGATATGTCGGAAGTGCCAATTCCCGCACCAACAATTTGAGATAGAAATTATTGTTTTTAATTGTTTTTTTTTGGACAATATAAATTATTTAAGAATGTGAAGGGGAAATAAATTATAGAAGATTATATCATTTTAATATTTTTTAAAAGGTACATTGAACCAAAAATGGCATATAATCTTTTAGCTTTTAAATGTTCTTTGTATACTAATCATGGATGCAAGACAAATACATTGTATTCAAGAACAGCATTTCCTGTCTTAGCATCTAACGAATGAGTCTTTCCTTCAGCATATCCTCTAGCGAATCGAAACACGCCGCTGCCTCCGACCACAGGCATTTCTCTGATATCCGAAAACACTAGGTTGCGTCCAAGAATGCTAATCGTGCTTCCGTTGTATTCTCCTTCCGTGAACACAAAATGGAAAATCATCAATAATCCTAATTCGTTCTGAGATGCGGATACGGTCATGCCTTGCGCATACCCTATTCTCTTCGAGTTTACATCGGGAAGAAGTGTTAAGGGATCGTCCATTACGAACACGGAGCCAAAATATGTTTTAGATGTGTTTGTTTGGGCGGCTTCGGCTACTTTCACTGCTGTTGGGTTGCGACCGTACATGTCATGGAAGTAAAAGTGAAGATGGGTTAGCTTCTCTTGGTTTAGGCCTAATGAAGATGGTGATAAGATTTTTGAGAAGGTTTGACTTCTTATAAATCCTAGTGTCGATAAGTATAACGTGACAAGCAATAAGAATGGAACTAATTTTGATATAGTTTTGGCCATTACTAGGAGATGGATATATAATAATGTACCACAAAGTTTGAAGTTTCAGTTCGTAAATTTGTGAGCGATATAACGTTGTTATATACGAATAATGTGAACTTTTAGTTTGTGGGTTAATATGTTTTGTGCATCTGTGATCCATATGAAACGTGGTCTACCAAAGTTAATTGTGAATCTTACTAACTTAATTATTTGCTATAAGTAAGTTTTCGGAGGATATGATTTATGTGATAAAAATAACAAATTTGTAGCAAGATTTAAATCATGGAACGGAAGGCATAACTGTTATATGAATTCTGATTTGTTTCCTCTCGTAAAACATTGACCTTTTAGATTTGTGCATATAAACATGCTATCTCGAGTTAATAGAGTTTTTTTTTCTTTTTCCAAAGGGCCAATAGTCCATGCAAGTGATATGGGTTTAACGCAAGATCCACAATAATATAACTTTTGAGTAAGCGCCGTTATGATTTGGCCTCTTTTTAATTATATATTGGCATCGTTGCAATCTTTTACGTCATGACATCTCTCGAAGAGCATTTGACTCTGTTCATCACTATAAATTTTGAATGGCAAAATTATTTGGCTATTCCACATACTACGGAAAGTAGTTCGGGTTTGGATGGGGACACTCCCGTTATATTTAATTTCCATTATTTATTTCAAAAAGAACAATATGTTTGCATGGCCACCCATAATCTAGAAGACTAAAAAAAAACACATCAAACGTATCAAAACTAAAGTATGCATCCATAGCATGACTTTCTTGGGACGAGGATCATGGATGAATAAATATACTTGTTCAATAGCATATGTTATGTTCCATGAGAAAATAAAATTTCACATGCCAAAGTTATCGACTAATGGCAATAGTTTGTTGGACTCAATTAATGAAGTGCTGAAAAGTCAAAGAACGTGGAAAATTACATTTGTCATGTCTGCTGACTATAATGTTTAGCTCACCAAATTTTGCAAAATTGAAAACCAACGTGTGAAGAAATCTATATATAAAGTAAAGGGATAAAGAAAAGAAGAAGAGCAAAGGAAACAAAGTGGTGAAGAGAGAGATGAGAGGCGCATTACCAAACTCTTACACTTTCTTCTTCTTGTTCGTTGTCTTAGCTCTGTTTCCTCATGTGTTCTCGATCAATACTTTGTCATCTACAGAAACTCTGACAATCTCAAGCAACCGAACCATTGTCTCTCCCGGTGATGTCTTCGAGCTTGGTTTCTTTAAAACCACAACAACAAGCTCTCGAAATGCTGATCGTTGGTATCTTGGGATTTGGTACAAGTCAACTTCTGCTAGAGCTTATGTATGGGTTGCCAACAGAAACAATCCTCTTTCCAAATCCACTGGAACATTAAAGATCTCTTACGATAACCTCGTCCTCCTTGATCATTCCGATGCTCCTGTCTGGTCAACGAATCTAACAAGAACGGTGAGATCTCCAGTGGTGGCAGAGCTTCTCGCTAACGGCAACTTCGTGCTTAGAGACTCCCAAAGCAAATATCAAAATCGTTTCTTGTGGCAGAGCTTTGATTACCCGGTGAATACTCTGCTCCCGGAGATGAAAATTGGTCGGAATCTCAAAACGGGACACGAGAGTTCCCTCAGTTCTTGGAGAAGCCTTTATGATCCCTCAAGCGGTGGCTTCACGTTCAAACTAGAAACTAAAGGGCTACCTGAGTTATATCTTTACAAGAAAGAGTTTCTATTATACCGATCCGGACCGTGGAACGGAGTCGGGTTTAGTGGTATACCAACCATGCAAAAGTGGAGCTACTATGACGTTGTTAACAACTTCTTAGAGAACAGAGAGGAAGTTGCTTACAGTTTCAAAGTCACTAACCAAACCCTCCACTCGAGAGTTACACTGAGTTCCGAAGGGTTATTACAGATGTCCAGATGGGATTCGACATCACTGGAATGGAATTTGATTTGGATTTTACCTAAAGACGAATGCGATCTGTACCAAATTTGTGGTCCTAACAGTTACTGTGACATAAATACGTCACCGAAGTGTAACTGTATCAGAGGATTCGTTCCAAAGAATATGACGGCTTGGGCTTTGGGTGATACATTCGATGGATGTGTGAGGAAGTCACGATTGAACTGCCACGGAGATGGTTTTCTTGGAATGAAGATGATGAAGCTGCCGGATACAAGCACAGCAATCGTGGACAAGAGAATTGGGTTGAAAGAATGCGAGGAGAGGTGTTTAAAGGATTGTAACTGTACCGGGTTCGCCAATAAGGATATCCGCAATGGTGGGTCAGGTTGTGTGATTTGGACTAGAGAGCTCAGGGATATGAGGAATTATGTCGCCGGAGGTCAAGATCTTTATGTCAGAATAATTAAGCCTCTATAATTAAACATGTAATTTTAGATATCCATATCAATATCCACTAAAAATATTTAAGAATAATAATACAAATTTGGGTGAGGGTATTATTTTGGAATCCATCTTCGAGAAGTCCATATATGATTTAAATTTCTTATCGGATTAGATCCATAAATTATGTTGCATATGCATTGTTAGTATATATGTTGGACTAATTCAAATGATGGATAAAAACGTAAAATATATTTTATGGTTCTTGCTTCTTGACTACCAAAAAATAAATTGGTAACATTCATATTACAAAATAGATACATCAACATGAGTGAGTATTAGTTTATTACTCCAAAGAGACTGGAGCACCAATATTGCTCCCAACTCTATGGACACAATCGTTCCATGTTTGTTTGCTTCTTGGAATAGCCTTAGATGCAATATCTTTGTACTCATATGTGGAGAACATAAGCTTAACAATTCCAAGATGGCAATCTTTGCCAATCTTCAATATATGACGACAACATTCATCTGTAATTGGCGTTGACGTCGTCTCATCTATCATGTTTTTGAAAATCATATCACTGCATTTTGAGCTCGGCTTTTCCACGCAAGCCTGAAGAAAAACGAGTTGTTTGTGCGAATAATGGTGAATAAGCTCCGTGTCATATTTCATTGCGGGTGACTCAACTTCTTCGAATGGAGCTTCATCGGGAGATTCAACGTAAAATTCAAAATCTGTTGGAGACATGGCCACATCTTGTGGTACCTCTTCTGAATATGGATCGATTTCCTGGGAAAAAATTGGATTTACCATGTAAAACATTACTATAGATACAAGCATTACCATGAGAAGAGACTTTGCCATTTTTTGCTTTTAGTTTTGGATGTAAGATTTTTTTGTTGTTGTTGTTGTTGTTGTCAAGTTTTAGATGTAAGATAGGTGAAAAGAAACAATAGATGTTTTATAGGACAATCGATAAAGGTATTTAATTGATAAAATTACGTTTATTCGTTAATTGTTTTATGTTACGGACTTCATAAACCTCAAACATTTAATAGTTTTGTTTAAAGTAACGTTTACACTAAAATTTGTTTAAAGTAACGTTTACACTAAAAGACTTGTAAGATCTTTACAAGTTGTAACTTTTAACTTGTCTTGGATAGTTGGATCGAACATAAGTAGATTTCGGGCAAACTTGTAGAGAACAACACTGACTTTATCTTCAAATTATTACAAATCAAAGTGATATATATTAAACACAATACACGATTACACGGAATGAAGAAAAAAAAGAAAGATAAAGGATTGATTTTGTTTGGTCTGATTTAGTGAGATATGAATTTAAGCTCTTCCTTTCAAGACATGTCTTCTTAAACCGGGAATGTGAACGTTTGTAATGTAGTCTTTCCAGTTAATGCTTCCAACATCAAATCCAAACTCTCTCTTCTCGTCCTCTGACGTCTTCTCCATTAATCTCTCTGTATTGCTGTTATCAAATCTGTAAAAGAAACCAAAACAAAACATGAATTAACTTTGCCGGTTTACTTTAAGAATTAGAATACATATATGAGTTCTGTCTTACCTTCCACCATAAAAAGTGTATGGCTCATAAATAGTGGCAAGGTGTTTGGCTTGTTTAACTGATTTCTTGCATATAAACTTTAGCTTCTGCATCATCTTACTATCCGCTGAGCTCATACCACTCATCAACCCACTCCGTTCTTGAGCATCTCTCCACAAATGATCCGAGAAATCATCAACGGAATTGAAAAGTTTCATCAAACGCACCATGATAGGATCACCTTTGGAGTCCATGCACGGGGATGATTTGTAGTGGTTATAAAGAAGCTCAGCTAAGTCTTCGAAAACCAGCGGATTTATGGCCGAAGAAGCGATCTGATACACGTTTATGTCAGGTTCCGGATCCGTCGTTGCCATCCCGTGCTTTGCTATGGCAGCTAATGTCGCATTAACAACCATATCAGCAGGAACCACATCTAGAACTCCTTTTGGATCAACCAGAAACCCCGTGAGTTGTCCCTTCCCGTAACATAGAACTATAGGATCCATCATCCTGAATTTTAAATAGCATATAACACAATTAAAGAAGAATCAGTTTTAGTCACGTATACATTAACACATATATATATATATATATATATATATATGCAGAAGATTAAAATACAGTTTCACCTGTTTCCTTCCATCCATCCAGGGAAAGGGTCTTTGTTGTTAAAAGTAATTCATCATCACTTTCACATGTGCTACAAAGATTTACTGAAAGTCAAAAAGAGAAGGTAATTAAATAGGACGGTGCTTCTATTGTTGAAATAAGAAGTGGTGGTTGTTATGTTTGTCAACAAAAGTGGGCTGCAAGCTTCCTATAAATAGAGAGAGATCAAGCGAGAGCAAATCATCCCATAGCATCCAATATAATAAAGAGAAGTTGCAATACTAAGCAACATATAAATAAGAGAGTGTGTGAGGTTTGGAAAAATAACGAGTGGTGTGAGATTTGAGTGTTTTTACTATAAGTTATAAACTTTGTATTGTGAGTGATTTACAAATAAATATAAGAGTGTTTTATTTAGTTGGCTTATATATTTGTGGTTAATTTATAAATTGTGTATTTACAAGATACCAATTATACTTTAACCCAATATTAAACCGATTAATTTCTCAACATTTGGTATCAGAGCGAAGTCGATCCGACCAACTCTAATATATATTTGTTTAGTTGTTATTTGGAAGCTTTTGGTAAAATCATGACGGATTTTACTACCTCTATTGAGAAGCTCAATAACAACAATTATGGGTCATGGAGTACTCGCATGAAGTTTTATTTGCTCGGACAAGATTTATGGGATATCGTTAACGGAGCTGAGACGACACCACCAAGAGAAGCAAGAAGCACAGATACAACTTCCGACACCTCAACCTCAACACCGGTACGACAAGATGCTGCACCTCAAAGACCAACGAGTGATCATGACGCCTTAAAGAAGTGGAAGGTCAAGGCTGGTAAAGCCATGTATGCTTTAACCGTGGCTGTAGAAGAAGATTTTCTACAACGGATTAAAGATGCCCGAACACCAAAAGAAGCTTGGGACATATTGACGGCAATCTTTGCGAAGAAGAATGACGCAAAATTACAAAGGCTTGAGAATGAGCTTTTGTCTATCTCCCAGAAGAATATGACCGTGAGTCAATATTTTTCAAAAGTGAAGTCTCTTTGTGATGAGATTTCTAAACTAGATCCTGAAAATTCTATTACTCAGACAAGAATGAAAAGAATTATCATTCATGGTCTGAAGCCAGAATACAAGAGTATTATTACGGCAACTCGGGGCTGGGCTACCGAGCCAACTTTAGCAGATCTAGAGAATTTGCTAATGAATGAGGAGGATCTAGATAAACCCACACTTAGCCGACCAACCAATGGTGAAGAGACAGCTTTATTCACCAATAAGAGAAATGACCAAGGTTATGGTTATGGTCGTGGTCGAGGACGTGGTCGAGGTCGCGGTCGAGGACGCGGACGTGGTACCGGGAGATTCAACGGACAAGAACGAGATGCTCAAGGAAACCATGAGAGAAGTTTCCAATCAGGGGGAGCTCGAGGAGCTCAAAATAATCAAGGTGGTCAGAATCGATGGCAACAAAATAATAATGAAAGTGATGCATGTTACCATTGTGGCAAGAAGGGACATTATGCAAGAAATTGTTGGTCAAAGAAAGTTGAAGGAAATGCTGCCACAAGTTCAAAGAATGAAGGACATGGAGAAGAAGATTGGGAGTTTGAAACTTCTTTCTTTGCGGAGGAAGTGGATCTTGATGATGGAAGAGAGGAAGACTCAATAAAAGAATTTGCACTCACCGCTGTATGCGATCACTCAGTCGACTACAAAAATGATTGGATCGTTGACTCTGGGTGTTCAAATCATATGACAGGAGATGTGTCAAAATTAGTGAACATCACAAAATACAATGGAGATCGTGTTATTATAACAGCTGATAACACACAATTGCCAATAGCCCATGTTGGTGAGACAAATCTACCACAAAAGAATGGACATGAAGAAATTCAACTTCGAAATGTTTACCATGTCCCAGGAATGAAGAAGAACCTGTTATCCGTACCCCAACTCACAAGTGCAGGCAACTACGTACTGTTTGGTCCAGAAGATGTGAAGGTGTATCGAGAATTAAAAATTATTGGCACACCGTTCATAGAAGGACCAAAAATGAGGGCTATTTATGTGATGTCAGCAGAAGAAGCCTATGTTGAAAAAACGAGGAGAAGTGACACTGGCGACTTGTGGCATGCACGACTCGGACATGTCAATTACAGCAAATTAAAGATTATGATGCAGAAGTCGATGTTGAAGGGACTCCCACAACTTGAGATGAACCATGAGATTGTGTGCGCAGGATGCCAATATGGTAAGGCACATCAATTGCCTTACAAGGATTCAAATTTTAAAGCTAAGGAGCCGTTGGAGCTGGTTCATTCAGATTTGCTGGGAAAAATCAAACAACCATCAACACGTGGTTATCAATATTTGATAACCTTTATTGATGATTTTTCAAGATACGTATGGGTTTATTTTCTAAAGCATAAAGATGAGGCTTTAGAAAAATTTAAAGAATTCAAGACCACAGTAGAACGTGAGCTCGGTAAAACGATCAAGTGCCTACGCACTGATAATGGAGGAGAATACACTTCAAACGAGTTTAACAACTACCTTAAGGAGGTTAATATTCGGAGACAACTCACTTGTGCAAAAACTCCACAACAAAATGGAGTAGCCGAAAGAAAGAATCGCCACCTCGCAGAAATTTGTCGAAGTCTTCTGCACGCTAAGAACGTTGATACAAGATTTTGGGCAGAATGCATGAAGACGGGTGTTTATATCACCAATAGGCTGCCACAACCAAGATTGGAGTTTGTTTCACCATTTCAGAAGTTATATGATGTGAAACCAACGGTCAGTTACTTTCGAGTATTTGGATGTGTGTGCTATGTTTTTATTGCCGATGAAGATCGCAGTAAATTTGACAAGAAGGCCATTCGCTGCATTTTTGTGGGATACGACGAACAAAAGAAAGGCTGGAGATGTTGTGATCCCAATACAAACAAGATATATGTCTCACGAAATGTTGTATTCGATGAGGCATCTTCGTGGTGGGCAAACAAGGTAGCTTTACCAGATACGCATGAGTTGCAAGAAAAATTACAAACGAAGTTACAACTAGAATCGTCTCCTGGCAATGAAGACACAGAAGAACAGTTACCGTCACCTCAATCGAACGTTGGATCCAAGTCAAGAAGCCCTTGGAAAACAGGTGTTCATGAAACACCAAATGAAGTGGAGACCACTCAACAAGAAGAACAACAAGTGGAGCCAGTACAACCTCAACTACGAAGGTCTATAAGAGAAAGACGTAAAAATCCAAAGTACATAAATGCTGCGTATGCTGAAGTTAAAGAGCCAACTACATTCGAAGAAGCGTCAAGGAATCCAGAATGGAGAAAAGCTATGGAAGAAGAAATTTTGGCACTAAAACAAAATCAAA
This sequence comes from Camelina sativa, assembly GCF_000633955.1. Classification (NCBI taxonomy): domain Eukaryota; kingdom Viridiplantae; phylum Streptophyta; class Magnoliopsida; order Brassicales; family Brassicaceae; genus Camelina; species Camelina sativa. The sequence goes on along the minus strand of NC_025703.1, from coordinate 5,463,749 downwards.
CTTGGAATTTAGTGCCTAAACCGGAAGGTGTTAAACCAATATCCTGCAAATGGGTTTACAAGCTGAAAACTCTTCCAGACGGTACAATCGAACGATACAAGGCCCGATTAGTTGTACGTGGATTTTCTCAAGAGTATGGTATAGACTATGATGAGACATTTAGTCCAGTGGCAAAGATAACCACAGTTCGTGTGCTACTAGCACTAGCCGCAAGTAAGTCATGGAATTTATGGCAGATGGATGTGAAGAACGCTTTTCTAAATGGAGAACTTGATCGTGAAATTTATATTGATCAACCCCAAGGATTCGTAAATCACGAAAAACCAGAGTATGTGTGCAAATTAAAGAAGGCTTTGTATGGTTTAAAGCAGGCGCCTAGAGCATGGTACGGGAAGATTGCGGAGTTTTTAGTCCAAAGTGGTTATCATGTTGCCCCATCAGATTCGAGTCTGTTCGTGAAGATTCAAGGAGAAAAATTATCAATTATTCTTGTATATGTCGATGATATAATCATCACCGGAGATGACACGGGCGAGATTCAAAGGACAAGGGAAAACTTGTTTGTTCGATTTCAAATGAAAGAACTTGGTGAATTAAATCACTTCCTAGGATTGGAAGTTGAAAGAACAAAAGACGGCATATTTCTTGGTCAACAGAAATATGCAAGAGATCTCATTCAGAAGTTTGGGTTAGCTGAGTGTAAACCAATCACTACACCAATGGAGCCAAATTTGAAGTTGTGTGCCTATGATGGAAAAGACTTGGATGATACAACAATGTATCGACAAATCGTAGGTAGTCTTATCTATCTTACTCTTTCTAGACCCGACATAACTTTCGCTGTAGGCGTTGTTAGCAGGTTCATGCAGAAACCGAAGAAACCACACCTTGAAGCAGTTAAAAGAATCTTGAGATATATCAAAGGCACGATTGATTGGGGACTCCTTTACAAGAAAGGAGTACAAAGTAAGCTCAATGGTTATTGCGATGCTGACTATGCTGGAGATCATGACACTCGGAGGTCAACTACTGGATATGTATTTAACCTTGGTTCTGGAGCTATATCATGGTGCAGTAAGAGACAACCTACCGTTTCTCTTTCAACCACAGAAGCAGAATATAGAGCAGGAGCAATGGCAACACAAGAATGTGCTTGGTTGACTCAACTCATGAAAGATTTAAACCAACCGATAGAAGATGGAGTTCCATTACACTGTGACAACCTGTCAGCAGTTCGTTTAGCCGAAAATCCTGTTTTTCATGCTCGAACAAAACATGTGGAGGTACATTATCATTTCTTGCGAGAAAAGGTACTTCAAGGAGATATTGTCATGAAACCAATCAAGACACAAGATCAGGTTGCAGACATCTTTACAAAAAGCTTATCTGCATCTAAGGTTATCGGATTTCGAATGTTACTTGGAATGACTACACGCACAAGGAAAGTTGATAATGAGGGGGAGTGTTAAAAGTAATTCATCATCACTTTCACATGTGCTACAAAGATTTACTGAAAGTCAAAAAGAGAAGGTAATTAAATAGGACGGTGCTTCTATTGTTGAAATAAGAAGTGGTGGTTGTTATGTTTGTCAACAAAAGTGGGCTGCAAGCTTCCTATAAATAGAGAGAGATCAAGCGAGAGCAAATCATCCCATAGCATCCAATATAATAAAGAGAAGTTGCAATACTAAGCAACATATAAATAAGAGAGTGTGTGAGGTTTGGAAAAATAACGAGTGGTGTGAGATTTGAGTGTTTTTACTATAAGTTATAAACTTTGTATTGTGAGTGATTTACAAATAAATATAAGAGTGTTTTATTTAGTTGGCTTATATATTTGTGGTTAATTTATAAATTGTGTATTTACAAGATACCAATTATACTTTAACCCAATATTAAACCGATTAATTTCTCAACATTTGTAAGTGCTTTCGATGACACTAGGCCTTATGATAACCACAGGTACGTCTCCTCGAGTACTATTGATCATCATCTCACCCATTGCTTTGGTGAAAACATAAGTGTCTTGCCATCCATATGATCTTGCCCTGTTTTATTAATTGGTGTGTTTAAGGTTGTTGCAAAATAGTTAAGATGAATATTTAGAGATTATTTATACCTCTCTAGACCGAGATCCTTCAGCTTCTGCGCCTCATCTTGATTTTGAGTCCCTTTTCTAGCAGCTTCAAGAGCTAACTTCATCTCTCTATCAACATCTAATGCTTTTCTATTTCCTTCGAGGAAGTTCTCAGTTGCTATACAGTCTCCCATTGAGAATGGCTTCTCCATGATCCTTCCTTGTCTTTGTCCATTCACATAAGCTGCACACATTTTTTTTTTTTAATACATCAAATGAAGAAACTGAATTATCAGGAAAACTCTGTTTAGTTACATTCACGTACCTGTGGATACTTGCAAGAACAATTTGAGTTTCTTGCACTTCTTGGCGAATCCCATGAGGTTACCGGGTCCTCTTGTGTTTATGTCCAGAGCAACATCGTATCTTCAATCTCCGCCACAAAGACAACAAGATTAGTAAATCAAGATGTATATAGATAACTAAACAAGAGAACTAAAAGCAAGCTCCAACCTTTCATTGAAGGTTGTATTAGCAGCAGAGTTGATAATCACATCAACTTCTTTCGCAATCTCCTCAGCTGAATCTGCCTGCAACCCAATGTTTGAATCGCAAATGTTTCCCGTCACAGGGATGAGTTTTGTTAACATGAAAGACATGTACGATGCTCCGTGAGTCTCTCTTAGAGTATTAAAAAGCTCTGCATCTAACACCTGTAAAAGGAGCGATCCCCTTGGTCAGAGTCATGAACATTACAAGGTACATAACTTGACTAACAAAGAATCAAAATGAATAGGACTTACCTCGTTCTTTAGCCGCTCTATCGCAGCTTCTTTGTTTTTAGCTTTAATCAAGAGATATATCTTGCTGACATCTGGAGCCATTCTCAAGACTTTCTCAATAAGCACTAGAGGAGACATCGAAAGAGAAATGAATTAGAGACAGAGAGTTGCGAAATATAATAAACCATACATGTAGTTCTTTATTACCTTTAGCTAAGAAACCGGTAGAACCAGTGATTAGAAACTTCTTCCCTTGGAGGAAACTGATTATGCCAAGTCCTTCTTTCATCCCCACCATAGCAGCGCCACTAAAAGGCATCAAAGTCTTTACACCATTGATCTCGATGGTTCTCCCGTTCCCGTTTGGAGACAGAACTAATGTCTCAGCATCCATAGCTGGCGGACTCGGTTCCCTAATCAGTACTTGACCTCTGTCTTTCAAAAGCGAAGAAACCCGAATAGGCCTCTCTGCGTTACTGTCTTTCCCACCGTCACCACCACCACCTACACGACACCATGTTAAGCCTAACCTTTTCTTCTGCCTAACCAATGTAGACCAGTCACAAGGGTTGTGCGATCTAGTAAGTTTGTTTGATGCGGCAATGAAGGAGGAAGAAGAACTCAAGAAGAGAGCCTCCATCACAAGCTAAGAAGAAAAAAGAAATAGAGAAAGGGTCATTTCTAAATAAGACTATCAAAAATATCTGCCGACACTGTACGATTCTAAACATATACTACATTTCATTACATTTTTATTTTGAGAAAACAGAAACTTGTTGGTTAAGAAATTGGTGACACGCTTAACCTAGAAAGCATACCTTTGGAGATGAACAACTAGAAATGGATTAAGTAAACCTAGACAGATTTAAAAAAATTTCTTATTTTGTTGCCGTTAAGAGACAGGTAACTTTTGTTTTTATAAGAGGAATGAAAGATTGGTTAGTTCTAAGGACAAAAGATGATGAAAAACTTCCTCTGTTTTATAGGCAAACAAATATTTAATAAATCAACTGAAACAAAGATTGCCTTACGATCTTCTTTCCAACATTTGATCGGCTTCCTACACGTGATTTAGATTTTAAAGAAAAAAAAAGAAAAGAAATCAACCAATGATAAATAGCTAACATGAAAAAAAAAATTCTCAAATCTTCGTGTTGGGAGTTAGGTAATTCACATCACATCTTAATGGTTTGAGGATTATATGGCCATCTTAAAAGCATTTTGGAGGAAACTTAAAAGCCTCCCTTATACTAAACAACTTACCTCCTCTTATTAACTGTGTTGTATAGACTCATGGTTTATGTATAGTTTCAAAATAGCAATACAAAATTATATCAGGGTCAAAATATAATTTAAATGGTCAATTGTGTTATTAATTTTTTTTATAGGGGTCAATTTTGTTATTTTATCAGGGTCAATTTGATTTTTTTCCTAAAAATTCAACTAAATTTATAATTTCACATACTTCTACCCTAGCTCCGCCCATGAATACAGTTATTGGAAAAAACGATATGCGAACAAAATTCTCACCATAATAGTTTTTGGAATCAGATACAGTCATTCCACTCTTCATAATGTCGTGAAAACTCGAAATCAGTAAACCGCTATTTCATTCCGGTAAAAACAGGATATAATAATCACTAGCATAGATGTCAACCGTTTAGATACAAAAGCTACCATAACGTGCTAAGGAAATGAAACCAAACAACACACATGGTTTCTCCTCTGCTCCAACCATGATTTATTGTTCTTCCACAACAGTCTCAAAGAGTAATAAATCACAAATGCTTACTTACTCATATATTACTAACTCCCACAGTGTAACACCAACACCAGACCCCATCTACATCATCACCTGCTTAGGTCATAGCATGTCACCTTCAGTATCCGGGACTCGGGCTTCTGCTTCTTGATTCATACCGAGACCTTGAGCTTGACCTTGAGTATGATCCCTCCCTATCCCCCCGGGAAACCGATCTGCTCAAAAGCAATATCATATGTGCATATCCCTAAGGGTTAGAACCGATCTCATAGTAGATTTGGTTATACATTAGAGACTATTTCCCCCAAACAAAAACAATCAAAACCTAAGACCGAAACTGGGATTAAGCATCTCTATCACAGTACCTTGAATGGCGCCTATCATCATATGGTGAACGCGTGAAGCTTCTTCTGTAGTTTGGTGAACGCGAATAGCTTCTTCTGTGTTTAGGTGAACGTGAATAGCCAGGAGATCTTGTAGATGTTCTGCCCTTGAAATTGAAATTCAATTGTTTCAACAAACCCAAAACAGAGAGAAAGCATTGAACAGTTGAATAGTTATAAAGTTATTTAGTATGTTAATCGACAGGCTAACTTGGTGAAATTCAAGCCTCACCTTGATCGTTCTCTCATTTCAGAGGGCTTCTTTCTGTTCTCCTCTGCGAATACAACAGTAATTTCACGTCCAAGGAGAACATAGCCATCTAAATGATACTTTGCATCTGCAGCATCAGCAGGATCATAGTACTGCACAAAGCCGAAGCCACGAGGCTCCCTGCAAGTTGATAGCATCAAATATCCGGTCTACAAATCTAAAAAGTACATATCCTCTAAACCAAATTTGATGTTTGAGATTTAGACAAGGAAACTTCAAACTAGAACCCACAAGAAAAACTTAGAAGTACAACCAACACAGGGGAACCGATTCAATTGAATCCACTGTACTAACTTTGACTTTGACAAGAGCATCTTCAAAATGAAATAAAAACCAACTTCGGAAGTATTAAATCATCATCAACAGTACTCACTTACCCTCTGTAGTACCGAATATAGATTTCTTATTACTTCATTGATCTCATGCACATACATCTTCCTACTTCTTCATCTTCAACACTTCCAATAAGACAACCAAAATTTGATAAACCAATAGACTTACACTTACAAAAAGGCTAGCTGGCAAGGACAACAAGAAGTCATACAAACGGAAAGAAACTAGTGGTGAGAAGTTGTAATCACTCACCCAGTGTAATAATTACGAGGTATATAGACATCCTTGAGACGACCAAGCCGCCCAAATGGTCTGCGAAGATCATTTTGCCTGAAATATAGTAAACAAAAATTTGAGTATTTTAAAAAGTCAAAAGATGAAGACTTCCAACACTTCTTTCTTTCGAACTTAATCAATTACACATATCCAAAATAATTGCAATGCACAGATAACCGAAAAAAAAAAAAAAATGTGTAGATCAGTCTTTTATTACCTACAGTCGTGCCGGAGATTGCGAACCAGTAGACTGGTAGGGGGATCTCTACTCCTTCCTCTGTAATAGCCCACTGGACTTGGGCTTCTGTAACTTCTACCATAACTCCTTGGTGGTGAAGGACTATAGCTATAGCTCCTCCCCATTATCACTTAAAAGTTAAAAAAACCTGTCAAAATCCATCAAAAGAGAGCTAAACTTGTTTAGTTTTCAAATTGGAGACAATAACCAAAATTTAAGTTCAGGAGAGAAACATGCACAGAAATCAAAACAATAGTGACAATTTCCAGCTAAATTAACATTTGTTTTGATCAGAGTACCTAAAATTTTCTCTTTTAAAACAAAAAGACTAAACGAAAAGAGACGAATATAAGAGATGCGATGATAAGAATCGAATACATATATATAATTATACAAAAAATAAAGCATAAGTAAAACGAATCATGATCAGGACGAACAAAGAAGGAGGCTTCAAAATAGCATGAAGATAATGCAAACGAATCTAACAAATGTTTCCTAAAAACAAAACGGGACGAAAGAAGAGATTCATAGCATAAGAAACACAGGTTGATAAAGTTTTGTGAAAACGTTCGAAGCAGATTAACACATGCAAAAACTATATGATCGTGAAAACAAAACCTGATGACTGATGATGATTCAACACTAAGAGAAACGCAGTTCCGTCGCCGGTGCTCTCTCACACATGAGATTGTTCTACAAGAAGATGATTGTGTATATTCGAGAATGTTCTACAATGGGCCTTTTCATTTATCTACAATAATGGCCCATATAAGCCCATCACGTTTTCTTTTGTTGGGTTAGAATCCAAATCGACCGGTTCTTAATTTTTAATTTCTGGTTAAAATTACAAACCAGGCGGTTCCCAGAAAACCCTACAAAAACGTCTTCTTCATTAGTCAATGTTAAACCCTACAAAAACTTAAAACCTACACAAAAAAAAAAAAAACGAGCTCCCAACTCTCTCTCGCGTCCGCCATTGGAGATATGGGAGTACCGTCGAAGAAAATTGCTAATGGAAAACGTCACGATTCTACAAAGTCCTTTAAACCAACGAAGAAACCGTTTAAGAAGACGAAGGACGATTTAGCTGCTAGGTCTGAAGCCGCTCTACAGCTCGAAGATGTTCCTGACTTCCCTCGAGGTTTGTTTTCTCCTTCTAATTTCTGTTTTTATTTAAGCAACTATTCAATTTTGTTTTGCTTTTACTCGGTGTTATGATGTGGTTAGGTACCGAAATATGAAATGGCTCTTAGTTCTGAGCATCCCCTTGAAGTTACTTAATTGCTTATATGCTTAATTGATTGTCAGGTGGAGGTAGTTCTCTGAGTAGAAAAGAGCGTGAGAAAATTTATGAAGAAGTGGATGCTGAGTTTGA
>NC_025703.1:5453007-5455395 GCF_000633955.1 Camelina sativa | reverse complement strand
AAAAAAAAAAAAAACGAGCTCCCAACTCTCTCTCGCGTCCGCCATTGGAGATATGGGAGTACCGTCGAAGAAAATTGCTAATGGAAAACGTCACGATTCTACAAAGTCCTTTAAACCAACGAAGAAACCGTTTAAGAAGACGAAGGACGATTTAGCTGCTAGGTCTGAAGCCGCTCTACAGCTCGAAGATGTTCCTGACTTCCCTCGAGGTTTGTTTTCTCCTTCTAATTTCTGTTTTTATTTAAGCAACTATTCAATTTTGTTTTGCTTTTACTCGGTGTTATGATGTGGTTAGGTACCGAAATATGAAATGGCTCTTAGTTCTGAGCATCCCCTTGAAGTTACTTAATTGCTTATATGCTTAATTGATTGTCAGGTGGAGGTAGTTCTCTGAGTAGAAAAGAGCGTGAGAAAATTTATGAAGAAGTGGATGCTGAGTTTGACGCTGATGAGCGTGTTTCTAAGAAGAGTAAAGGGGGAAAGTCTAAAAAAAAGAAAATCCCTAACGATGCAGACGATTTGGGATTGCTTTTTGGCGGCCTTACTGGCAAAAGGCCAAGATATGCCAATAAGATTACCACTAAGGTATATAACCGTCTTATATGTTTGAGTTGTTTTATATGTTCATGTCTGTGTCCACCATGTTGACACTAAAAGATTCTTTTTAGTCAGAATTGGCTAAGAGACCTATTGTTAGTGTACATACGAATAAACCTCAGAATTAATGGTTTGATCAACATTGTTGGAAAACTACCTCAACCTAGATTGAGTCAAGATACTGATCCGTAGATGTATCATTAAATTACAGTGACTAAGTTTCTGAATCAATGTCCTCTGACGCTAGTTCTAACATCAGTTGCTCATGCCTGTTTTACGCGTGTTAAACACATGTGCATTCTTCAGTTTATGCTCCCTCCTATGTCATTTTGCTACTTACGCATGATGTCTCCTACAAGTTTTTCTTAAGCAGATCATATCTCTACTTTTCCTTTCTGATGTTTATGCAAATATATGTTCAGAATATTTCCCCTGGAATGAAGCTTTGGGGAGTTGTTACTGAAGTAAACCAGAAGGATATTGTAATTAGTCTTCCAGGAGGATTACGTGGATTAGTCCGCGCAAGTGAGGCGTCAGATTTTACAGATCTTGGGATTGAGGTAAATGATATAGGCTATAAATGCCTGTGTTTGTTGTACGATGGTCATCTTGACCACTTTCCGTTATCTTTTCTGTAATCTAATCAGAGTTGGTCCTCTTTTTGTAAACCAGGACGATGAAAATGAACTCCTTGGAGACATTTTTTCAGTGGGTCAGCTTGTTCCCTGCATTGTATTGCAATTAGATGATGATACGAAGGAGGCGGGCAAAAGAAAAATATGGCTTTCATTGCGACTTTCTTTATTGCACAAGGGATTCAGTTTTGATTCTTTTCAACTAGGGATGGTATGTCAATACATGGTTCACTTTCCTTTAATTTCACAATTATGTACTACTTGGGAGCTCTGCCTTTGTTGAAGATATTCATATGTATTTGCGGGTACTTTTATTTTAAGTGTATTGGCATAGCCAAAGCAATTCAAAGGGCCAAAAGGAGTTGAGAGAGTTCATGTCGGATCGAGCTTAGACTTTATTTATTAAGTTGCATATGCTAGTTGGTTTTGATAAATTAAGCTATATATTTTGTATCAAATGAACTGGGGTCGTACTCTACAACTCAGTTTTTAATTGCTGATATGTGTTCTTTGAAAATAATTAATTTTATCTTATTTCCATAATGCTTGTTCAGGTTTTCTCTGCCAATGTGAAAAGCGTCGAAGACCATGGTTATATACTTCACTTTGGATTACCTTCTATCACAGGATTTATCGAAATATGCGATGATGGTAAGAAACTGGGTTGACCTACTACACTGGCCTCTTAGCTCTTTTTCTCACTTTGAACTTGATTTCATCAGGGGAATGGTATTCAGTTTATCTATTATCATTCATTATGATAAAGTTGGTTATTTATGTCCAACTAAGGGAAACACTTTAGAGGATCCTAATCTCATATTCATATTCAAAGACCTTGTTGATGCCTTTGATCTTTCTTACGAACTTTCTGGCTTTCTGGTTCTGCTTCTGACTTCTTAAAATTTCATTTACCTTTTTCTGAATATTCCAGGAAACCAGAAGTCAGGAATGAAGACTGGGCAGCTTATTCAGGGTGTGGTTACAAAGATCGATAGAGAACGTAAAATTATTCGTCTTAATTCTGACCCAGATTCAGTGGCAAAGTGTCTGGTATGCCTTGAACATTCCTTTGAAAAATACAGGGTCAATGTTCCTAAATTTACACAACCTTAACCACATGAATACCATTTTGCAGACCAAGGATCTTAATGGCATG
>NC_025703.1:5447621-5451715 GCF_000633955.1 Camelina sativa | reverse complement strand
TGCAGGTTGATCTCTTCCATCTAAAAAATCCATTGTCTAACAAAAGCTGGAAGGATGAGTATAGTCAGAATAAGACGGTATGCATTTTGGTGTCTCTCTTTTCTGATTTTTCGATATGCCGTGTTTCTATTATATATCTCATCATAGTTTGCAGATCTTGTAGTCCCACCTCCATGTTTGTTTTTCTGTAGTTAGAATTTTTGTGCTTATTTGCAAGGATTCTAGGTAAGGGGTGTTGAGTTCGGTTAAATCAAATCAAATCAAACAAAAACAGTATAAGAAAATCATTAAAATTAAGGGTCTATCGTCTTTGGCTAGAAAATTGACTTTGAATCATATCATACATCTAATAAATCCAAACTGAACAAGATTCAAATTCTATATGTCCTAAGTTGAAAGGAGGCTTGTTCAAAGCAGTTGTCTAAGATCAAACTGTATTCGGATTTGTACCTAACGCTGTAGGTACAAAGTTATATATCTCATTGTTCTGAATGTTGAGTACTGGTACTTAATGCATACATTCCTTCTGTTTGTATGTTTAACACAGCTTGATTTCTTTGATTACTATAGTTCTGGTATATCGCTTAAACACTCTTTATTCTGCAATAATTTCTTTCGCTCTACTGTTGAAAGTTTGCTTTATATGCTTTAGTGAAAGATTTATTTTTTTACGTTTGATTAACTTGCATAAAATGCTCCTTATGTTTTTCAGGTTAATGCTAGAATATTGTTTATCGATCCATCATCTAGAGCTGTTGGTTTAACATTGAACCCTCATCTTGTTTGTAACAAGGCTCCTCCGTTGGTAAGTTACTTATTCCGTTTGCTTCCACTAAGATATAATGACTGAGAAAATTTGGTTTGACAGCTACCTCTTAAGGTTTAAATAAAGGGTCAGTGATTATATAACATCAGTATTTCTTAGATCGACGATTATTACCACAGCCTTTGCGTACTTAAGCTTGAATAGAATGACCATCCACTATCTTACAATTTTGATTCATCGCCTTTGATACCTTAGACAGCATTGATCTCTGTTTGGTGGTCGTGGATGTACCTGTATTGATTCATCGCCTTTGCTCTTTTCTAAAAAATACTTTTGTAAAATTTGTATTGGTTCTTTACAGCATGTTTCCAGCGGCGGCATATTCGACGAAGCAAAAGTAGTTCGTATTGATAAATCAGGCCTTCTTCTGGAACTTCCTTCTAAGCCTGCATCAACTCCAGCATACGTTAGCGTATGTCCAATGGGCTATTCTCATTTTTGAAAAGATTAAGCTTATGATGTCCTTTGTTAACCTGAGATTTACCGTAATTGCAGACATATGATGCCGCAGGAGATGAAGTAAAGAAACTGGAAAAGAAGTATAAGGAAGGAAATCACATCCGTGTTCGAATACTCGGCCTTAAGCAGATGGAGGGGTTGGCCATAGGGACTCTAAAGGTATTTTTTCTGCCAGGCGTGCTAATAGATAGCTCTTTAGTTCCAGTTATTCATTTCAACCTCAATCTAATTGCCAACAGGCAGTAGTTTGTTCCATAATCATACGTTTATACCTCTCTCCATCGTGCGTGTATGTTTTTGTTCCTGTTTTACAATTGTTTGTTTCTTTCTTTTCATGTTGTTTTTAAATTGAGCAGGAAAGCGCCTTTGAAGGTCCAGTTTTCTCCCACTCAGATGTCAAGCCTGGTATGGTGACAAAGGCCAAAGTCATATCTGTTGATTCATTTGGTGCCATTGTGCAATTTCCCGGTGGTCTCAAAGCGATGTGCCCACTTCGGCATATGTCTGAGTTTGAAGTTACGAAGCCGAGGAAAAAATTCAAGGTTGGTTACAATGTTACATTGATCGTACATGATTAATTTTCAATATTGTTGAGCATGCATAAGCTTTGAATGATGTTCTTTTCCAGGTTGGAGCTGAATTAGTATTCCGTGTGCTTGGCTGCAAGTCAAAGAGAATAACTGTTACCTACAAAAAAACTCTTGTAAGTTTTCTTACGATAATGAATCTGACTTTGTTAGCTTATTTTCATATTCCTTGAGGTCTAGTTTTGTTGGTTTAGAGGACGCTTATACGTTTCCAAATAATTTCTATGATATATTCAATAATTGCATCTCGTTTTTATATAATTTCTTATTTTATTTTCATCTGCTGATTCTAGGTTTCACTTTATTAAGTTTTAAAAATGGTTGGAAATGAAATATAAGTTTTTTCTTTATCAAGCATTTTCACTTATCTATAGATGAAAATATATAGAGGGAATTTAGTCTCAAACTTGTATCTTTTTTGGAGGTCAGGAGTGGATAAACTTTATTGCTATTAACAACTCTGGTTGTTAACGTTTTAACTCTGTTCTCATGCAGTAAAGATGAAATGTTTATTCTTTTCAGGTGAAGTCGAAACTTCCAATTTTGGGTTCTTACACTGATGCAACTGAAGGTCTAGTGACGCATGGCTGGATAACAAAGATTGAAAAGCATGGATGCTTTGTTCGCTTTTATAATGGAGTGCAAGGATTTGTTCCCAGGTCATTGCTACTCTCTTTTGTTGTAATTCAACTACCGTTGCCCTACATGGGGAACTGAACCAACATTGTCAACTGCTCTGATGATAAAGTTATATTTTCAGTTCTGGATTCTTTATTCTGTGATATAGTACATATGATTTTTTCCCATCATAAAAGCTTTGGTTAAGTTTTTCTATTTTGATGGTCTTAAACTAATATGCTATACTAACTTTAATTAAGCAGATTTGAACTTGGTTTAGAGCCTGGAAGTGATCCAGATTCCGTGTTTCATGTCGGAGAGGTTGTCAAATGTAGAGTAACCAGTGCGGCTCATGGTTCTCGAAGGATCACCCTTAGTTTGATGATAAAGCCAGCAAGGTTTTACCTTTTTAATCTTATAATCATCTTGCCATTAAGGCTGCCTTAATATCATTAACTTGTGTTGCTCACATTTGTGTAAATCATTTGTGACAGTGTTTCTGAAGACGATTCAATCAAGTTAGGTAGCATTGTATCTGGGATAATTGATAGTATAACTAGTCAGGCAGTCATTGTCCGTGTTAAATCCAAAGGTGTTCTCAAGGGTACAATTTCTGCTGAACATTTAGCTGATCATCATGGTATGTGTTTTCACCCACACAAGCGTTCATTTTGGGTTTTGCTTTTATTCATCTGTTTCTGAGTTGCTCTTTGTGATGTAGAGCAAGCACAATTAATGAAGTCACTTTTAAGACCTGGATATGAGCTTGATAAGCTGCTGGTACTAGGTATGTTTATTAATATTCTTGCAAATTCTTCATGTATATATCCTTCACATATTTAAAGGAGGTAGACTGTCTAAACTTCACAATGGTAGATTTTTTATTTACCTCTCTGTGGATGCTGATGGATCGGAGAGAGAAAAACCTTTTTATGAGAGTAGTTCTTTCCCCTAGTGATTGTTAATTCAGCGTCATCTCTCATTGTATAGTATCTAAAACTAATCAAATTGACCCATCTAGTTCCAGGAAGGCAGAGATGATTTTGCAATTTAACTATTTTAGTGGTTGATGATACGTGCTTATTATAGGGAGTAATATTTTTTGTTTAATGTAGACATTGACGGCAACAACTTGGCCCTCTCTTCAAAATATTCTCTTATAAAGTTAGCTGAAGAGCTTCCTTCGGAATTTAACCAGCTCCAGCCAAACTCAGTGGTTCATGTGAGTAGTTGCCTCTTTTAAATAGTAGTTTCTGTGTGGATGAATTCGTTAATAAACTCACATTTATTTTTGATGATCATATACAGGGTTATGTTTGTAACTTGATTGAAAATGGCTGCTTTGTCCGTTTTCTTGGTCGTCTGACTGGCTTCGCCCCAAGAAGCAAGGTGGATTGCTTTTTACTATACATTTTCTGTCAAATGTTTGTTGGCATATTTTGTTTCTTGAAATTTGTTGGTTTTTCTTTTTCAAGGCAATTGACGAACCCAGGGCAGATCTGTCAGAATCCTTCTTTGTTGGACAATCGGTTCGGGCTAATATAGTTGATGTATGTGAACGCTGACTCAGGGCCTTATATTCATTTTGTTGAAGATGTTATAAG
>NC_025703.1:5337904-5446709 GCF_000633955.1 Camelina sativa | reverse complement strand
CAGATCTGTCAGAATCCTTCTTTGTTGGACAATCGGTTCGGGCTAATATAGTTGATGTATGTGAACGCTGACTCAGGGCCTTATATTCATTTTGTTGAAGATGTTATAAGGTCTTGATCATTTAAAATGTTTTTCAGGTCAATCAAGAAAAAAGTAGGATAACTCTTTCATTGAAACAGTCATCTTGCGCATCTGTAGATGCTTCTTTTGTCCAAGAGTACTTCCTCATGGATGAGAAGGTGGTGTTCTTGTGACGTACCTTTTATTTTGTTGGCCTAAAAAAATTAATGAAACTATATATTGCATTTTTTTTGAGCTCGTGTCAGGGAATTTCGCATGTGATTTTTTAAGAAGGATTTTGCTCTAAACTGTTACTGTTTATATGTCCAGATATTAGACCTGCAGTCATCTGATATTACTAAAAGTGAGTGTAGCTGGGTTGAGAAATTCTCCATTGGGAGTTTGATGAAGGGAACCATACAGGAACAAAATGATCTGGGTGTGGTGGTGAATTTTAAAAATATTAATAACGTCCTTGGTTTTATACCTCAGCATCATAGTAAGTCATTTTGTATGACAAAAGAATCTGTTTCTAGGTTCAGTTTCATATGTATTGTATTTGTATTTGATAAACACATCTGTACATAATCTTTGTCTGATGCATTATGGCTTATTTTTGTAGTGGGTGGAGCTACTTTGGTACCCGGGTCTGTTGTCACTGCAGTTGTTCTTGATCTTTCTAGGGCAGAGAGACTAGTCGATTTGTCTTTGAGGCCTGAGCTCATAAACAACTTAAATAAGGAGGTCTCCAACAGTCAATCAAAAAAGGTTTCACTCTAAGATGATATATATACTCTGGCCAAGTTTTGTTTTATCAAGTTTTCTTGCATGTACTTCGTAATTCACATAAGTCCAAATTAGGCTACAGTGGATGGTGACGCTGATCTTAGCTGCCTTATGACAAGTTATATCTTATTTTGCTTCAGAAACGTAAAAGAGGAATCTCCAAGGAACTTGAAGTCCACCAGAGGGTCAGTGCTGTTGTAGAGATTGTGAAGGAGCAATACTTGGTAAGTATATAATTGCATTAAGTTAATAATTAGTGCATAGATATTGTGAAGGAGCAAAACTTGGTAAGTATATAATTGCATTAAGTTAATAATTAGTGCATGTTACTCAGAGTTGCCCTTGTTTTCCAGGTTTTGTCGATTCCAGAGCATGATTACACTATAGGATATGCATCAGTATCAGACTATAACACACAGAAGTTGCCAGTGAAACAATTTTCCACTGGACAAAGGTGAGCGTGCTATTCATCCATTTTGTTACCAATCTCGTGCCTGATTAAACTAAAAAAATGTGAATTTGTATTTACTTACAGTGGCAGTTGATATTTTATCTACTCAATGTACCTATTATTGGCAATATATATATTGCTATCCTTACTGGTGTAGTTACTTAAAAATGGTAGCTAAATTTTTTGATTAATTTTCTATGGGCAGTGTTGTTGCTTCTGTTGAGGCTGTGCAAAACCCTTTATCCTCTGGGAGGTTGCTTTTACTTCTTGACTCTGTTTCCGGGACTTCTGAGACTTCCCGTTCTAAGAAGGCAAAGAAGAAATCCAGCTGTGAAGTTGGTTCTGTTGTCCACGCTGAGGTTACTATCGCCCTTTCTTCTTAAGTCTTTCTTTCTTTGTTGCAGTAGAAATTGTAACATCAGCAGAATGTAGATATTATCTATGGAGGAATTACTTTGAAACTAGACATAGCAAAACTGAAAGATCTTATATGAATTATCCTGTTCTTGGGAAGGTACACCATAAGAAAAAAAATTTGGTTGGCCACTACCAACGTTGTCTTCGACAGTAGATATATTTTAGTTGCGTTTATGCCACAATACCTTCTGCTGCCTCGTACTAATATACTTATACTTTTCAGATTACTGAAATAAAGCCTTTTGAACTTAGAGTAAACTTTGGCCACAGTTTCCGAGGAAGAATCCATATAACTGAGGTGATTCTTGTGTTGCTTACCATTATCATTTTAGATTGTAATACTCGTTCTTTAATACTTGGTGGACTAAGATTTTGCTTATACGTCTCAAATCTTGGTTGAATAGGTAAATGATGTTAGTACAAGTGAAGAACCTTTTGCCAAATTCAGAGTCGGGCAATCAGTGTCTGCAAGGGTTGTTGCAAAACCGTGTCATACTGATATTAAGAAGAGTCAACTTTGGGAGCTCTCTGTAAAGCCTGCAATCCTTAGAGGTAATCCAAAGAGAATTGAAATTTTTTACCTAGACCATTGACTCAGATTAGAATATATATTGCAGAACAATCACATGCCCTTAGGGTTTAAAATATTAATTCTTTTGGTAGTCTATTCTAGCAAAGATTGCAACATTTGGATAGTGTAAATAAATGTGTTCTACTTAATTTGTCTTATTTAAGATGCCCTTGCTAGCTATTATGTTTGCGAGAAAAAAATCAATAACCAATGTTTATAATGCATTTGTGTCACAAGTATGCTTGTGTGAAAAAATTACATACGAAGTTTTTGCTCGCACAAGGCAATAATATTGTCTCCGCGTCTTTCTTTTTTGTTGTTGCAATTTAAGCAGATTCCAGTGAGTTGAAAGGTATACAAGAGAGTGAACAACTTGAATTTTCTGCTGGACAATGTGTCAGTGGATATGTCTACAAAGTGGATAAGGAATGGGTTTGGTTAGCAATATCTCGCAACGTGACGGCACGCTTGTTCATTTTAGACACGGCATCCGAAGCTCATGAACTTGAGGAGTTTGAAAGGCGTTTTCCGATTGGTAAAGCTGTTTCAGGTTATGTTTTGACGTACAATAAAGAGAAAAAAACATTACGGTTGGTTCAGCGTCCACTACCTGATATCCACAAAAGCATCGCCAATGGTGTAGGCAGCAAAATGGATAAACTAGACAGTAGCATTCCTTGTGATGATGGTACTCTTTTTATTCATGAAGGAGACATTCTGGGTGGAAGAATTTCTAAGATACTTCCTGGTGTTGGTGGAATTCGTGTGCAAATAGGTCCTTATGTATTTGGGAGAGTTCATTTTACTGAAATCAATGATTCATGGGTCCCCAATCCATTAGATGGTTTCCGTGAAGGCCAGTTTGTGAAATGCAAGGTCTTAGAAATCAGCAGTTCTAGTAAAGGGACTTGGCAAATTGAACTCTCATTACGGAAATCACTAGATGGCATGAGTTCTGACCATCTCTCAGAAGATTGTAGTAATAAGTAATTTTTTTTGCCTATAACACGCATTACTGTCTCTGTTGCTTTTATTATGGGTTATATCTGTTTGAGTTTAAATAAAGTGCTGGTAAAAGCTCATCATCAGCCTTTCAATTCATGGCTGTTTCGTCAGTTTTCAATTTTGTATGGAATATTAATGGGATTTCCTCTCTGTATTGACTTTAGTTGAACTTGAAATTTGCATGTTTGTAAATTTTTTATCCAAAGTGTTTCTAATTAACGTATTAACCTTATGATTTGCAGTGACAATGTTTGCAAGCGTTTCGCGAGGATTGAAGATCTTTCTCCTGATATGGGCGTCCAGGTATTTTTGGCTTAATAACTATGACTTTGCAATCTATTACTTTCATGGTAGAACTTATGTTAACATCGAACTTTCACAGGGTTATGTCAAAAATACAATGTCGAAAGGTTGTTTTATTATACTTTCAAGGACAGTCGAGGCAAAAGTTCTACTTTCCAATCTATGTGATAGTTTTGTTAAGGATCCCGAAAAGGAATTCCCAGTAGGAAAACTTGTAACTGGCAGGTAATGCAGACTTCCTGTCAAATAGATATTTTATAATATACTTTATGTTATGCTCTTACCAATATACATTGTAGGGTTTTAAATGTGGAGCCTTTATCTAAGCGGATAGAAGTCACTTTGAAGACAGTAAATGCTGGTGGGCAGCCAAAATCTGAGTCTTATGACTTGAAGAAACTCCACGTTGGAGATATGATTTCTGGGAGAATCAAACGTGTGGAGCCCTATGGCTTATTCATTACCATTGGTCAAACTGGCATGGTAAAGATCTAGTTTTGTGTATTCCTTAAAATCTGTTATTTCCAAACTGTATGCTGCTTCAAATCATCCTAGTAGAGTAACCAGACTGGCAATAATTATTTCATTGCTGTCTACCTTTTGTTTTGTTGTAGGATGGATTATGTCACAAAACACAGCTTTCCGATGATGGTATCGAGAATATACAAGCTAGATATAAGGCCGGAGAGAGCGTCACCGCAAAAATTTTGAAGGTAGGTGGGCTTTTGTCATAAATAGTTTCCTCTTAGCCTTATGCTAGGACCCCAGTAACTATTATCTGGGAAATTAACTTGAACATAGTTTTTTGTGATCTCTGTTACTATGGAATATTTAGTAATGTTCCTTTTCATTTTGGCGTTTGCTCTAGCTTGACGAGGAAAAGCAACGTATATCGCTCAGCATGAAGAGTTCTTATCTTATGAGTGGTGATGATGTCGACGCACAGCCACCTTCTGAAGAGAATGCTAATGAAACAAGCATGGAATGTGATCCAATCAATGATCCGAAGTCAGGAGTACTTGTAGCAGTCAGTGATTTTGGGTTCCAGGAAACAAGCGCTGGAAAACATAGTGGAACCTCTGTGGTTCTTGCTCAAGTAGAGTCAAGGGCTTCTATCCCTCCGCTTGAGGTTGACCTTGATGACATTGAGGAGACGGACATTGACAACGGTCAGAATCATGGAAAACTACAGGGAGCTGATAAAGATGAAAAGAGCAAGAGAAGGGAAAAGCAAAAAGACAGGGAGGAAAGGTTGGCTAATTCTTTACTTCCTCAATAAGGCTATTTCTTTAGTTCCTCACTAAAAAACCAAGATGCTATATATATTTGGTTTCAACTCACGTTGAGAAAATCTACTTGTGTAGAGAGAAAAAAATACAAGCTGCTGAAGGAAGATTGCTGGAGAATCATGCACCTGAGAGTGCTGATGAGTTTGAGAAATTGGTTAGAAGCTCTCCAAACAGCAGCTTTGTCTGGATAAAATATATGGCGTTCATGCTCAGCTTGGCTGATATTGAGAAAGCCAGGTCAATTGCTGAGAGGTACTTGTTCCTAACTACTCTGTATCATTCAAGGGGATACTAACTGATACAGGTTTAGGGCCGAAACTGTTTTTTGGGACCTATAAATATTACATAATCATATAACAGTCTGGATCTAAATCTTCTTGGTCAAGCATTTAAGTTTAAGTGTGTTATTCATTTTGCTTATCTTGTCTTATACTTAATTTCTACTGAAGGGCTTTGAGGACTATAAATATCCGTGAGGAAGAAGAAAGGCTAAACATATGGGTTGCTTACTTCAATTTGGAAAATGAACATGGAAGTCCTCCAGAGGTAGATAGAAGACGCCTGCAAACGCTTTTTAGATGTTACCAGTAATAGGCTATATATTGCTACTTACTACTTAACCCTCGTTTTTTTTCTCATCTCCAGGAAGCTGTTAAGAAAGTGTTTGAGAGGGCCCGTCAATACTGTGACCCCCAAAAAGTTTACCTTGCACTCTTGGGCGTGTATGAGAGAACAGAGCAACATAAATTGGCTGATAAGCTGCTTGATGAGATGATTAAGAAGTTCAAGCAATCTTGCAAGGTACATGCTGTTTGATCTTTATCTTCTCAAAGCAAGGCTTGGCTCGTCACTCTAACCAATTGTATTTGACGGGTTTATTTTGTAGATTTGGTCAAGGAAAATACAAAGTTCTCTAAAACAAAACGAGGAAGGCATTCAATCCGTTGTGAATCGTGCCTTGCTATGTCTTCCACGCCATAAGCACATTAAGTTCATATCACAGACTGCTATCCTTGAGTTCAAATGTGGAGTTGCGGATAGAGGGAGATCACTATTTGAAGGCGTTCTTAGGGAATACCCGAAAAGAACAGACTTGTGGAGTGTATATCTGGACCAAGTTCGTTGTTTATTCCGCTTCTCCAAAGTTTATGTTTCATTGCCATCTTTGTAGCATTTCTAACTTGTAATCTCATGTTTGTCTTGTACAGGAGATCCGGCTGGGAGAAGTGGATGTAATTAGATCTTTATTCGAGAGAGCCATTAGCTTGAGCTTGCCTCCTAAGAAGATGAAGGTGCGAAACAGCCTGTTCTCTAGATCTGTTTCATAAAGTGTTTTGATTACTATGGATTCTAAACTATTTTGTGTTTTGTGTTCTCAGTTCTTGTTCAAGAAGTACTTGGAATATGAGAAATCTGTAGGTGACGAAGAGAGAGTCGAATACGTGAAACAGAGGGCGATGGAGTATGCAGACAGTACCTTAGCCTGAGATTTTGTTGTAACAAACCCCCAATTTTTGTAAAATTCTAAAATTTTGAGAAGCAACCATTTGAACAAGGCTGTAAGAGTTGCAAACCAGTAGTGACTGTTAAATTATATTTCAAATTTTAGAATTATATATTATAAAATAGTTCGAAAGTAATAAAACAGTTTGATAATATATGTATAATAATAAAACTAAAAATGATCTAGGGTTAAAACTGCATAACCATTAAATATCATTATCAGTTTTAAAAACACAACCATCAAAATAAACTTATAATAAAAAATATTTTAAAAAAAACGATCGGAACTTTCTCTCTCTTCTCTCTCGTATCATTTAGAGAGAGAAAGTTCAATCGTTCTTGTTTTGCTGGATTGTATCCAGTGAGTATGATTCTCCTGCTTCTATAGAGAAGATGTCCGGTTTATCGTCCAGCACTGTTTTCATCTTTACGGTGGCGTGTGGTTGGCTATCTTTCCGACATCGGTGGTATCGTTTACACTGTTGGGCGACGATTGAGATCGATCGACTTCAAGCTTTCTGGCGACATAACAACTTCCGGTGATCGGAGATTTTCCGACCTCCTTCACTTCCCACGTGTCTTCCAACCCCGTTTTACAATAGCCACGTGCCCTTTGTGTTGTATCAAAAGCTTTCCTTCTGTTTAGGTTCTCTTGTTGGGCTTTGCCTTTTTGTTTTAGTGGACTTATCTATTTCTTTGCATGTAAAATATTGGCTAGACTATTTGGCTGAATAATAAAAACAAAAACACAGTTGTGAAAAAAAAATATATATTTTAGAAAAAGATTCAACTCTAAGTTAAAAAATATTAAATAAAAAGTCATAATGAATCGAGCTATCTTATCAAATCTTTTGTATATATTATAAGTATAAAATATTTTATAAAAAAATATTTAAAGAATAACAAGCATCATAATAGTTATTGATATTTCTATTACTCATAAACAAATATCATGAAGAAGTGATCCTAAGTGAGAATATCAAATGAATGATTATAATAAGTAAATGCAGTTTTCAAATAAATTAATTTTAATATAACCAATAATTATAATAAAAATATACTTCTAAAAATAAAATATTAAATAGTTCAATCTTAAAAAAACACATATTTTACAAAGAGTTACTATAAATAAACGCAACTTTACAGTTAATTAAATTTCTATATTACTGTTATCGTTTCTAAAATCTTTACTTAGATTATAGAATAATGTTAGATATTGAATATTAAAATTCATATTATTTAGATTCAACATGAAATAGAAATTTGTGTTAGCGAACAATGATTTGTTGGTTATCTAAGAAGATACAGTTCAAAAGACATAACATAAATATAACTATTAGAACAAAAAGTTTTGAGTAAGATATGGTGAAAAGACACAATTCTAAAATGAACAGAAACAACCATATGATTTTTTTTACTTGTAAAGGACACATTTTTACAATGAACATATGCAATAGACATTTTTTTAAAAAGAAATATTAAAAATTATTTAACGAAAAAGTACGACGAAAACCCACCGAGGTTGGTAGTGCCGACCAATTCACTAGCACAAGTTGGTATTGCATTTCCCCTGAGAGGGAATCTCCTACTATGGGTGCATCTAACATTCGCCGTTGTTTGTCACCTCTCTATGCAGAAGTGGAAGCTCTTATTTGGACAATGAATTGGAGCGGATAATGAGAATGTCGTTTTTCTCACGGACTATTCTGACCTGGTGAAGATGGTGTCTTCGCCTTCCGAATGGCCCGCTTTCAGAACATATTTAGACGAGATTGAGATAGATAAGGGAGAATTCCTGTCATTCTCTTTAGTCTTGATCCCCCGTTCACAGAATGGTATGACAGACAAGTTGGCACGTCGTGCTAGAGCAGAGTCGCAACAAACTATCTATGTAAACATTTTTCCTACTAATTGGCTCATTTGAGCTGATCTTGTAAGCTGTTGTCAAAAAAAAAAAGAAAGTATGACAAAAAAGTGCAACCATTGTTAACATTTATTCAGATTGTTATTATATAGAAAAATTATTTAACAAAAAAATACAACTAAAAATTGCAACTATTGTTGGCATTTATTCAGATTGTTATTACTTATTATTATATAAATTAAATATAGGGATTCTCTTAGTTACTTTTACATCTATTGAATTCCCCATTTATCTGCAACGCCAGTTTCAAAATTTGTTCACTTGCACAGTAGAAATCGTAGTTTTATACCAAATTACAGAGATGGAGAATTATTTGGTAATTCGTCATTATATACACAATGAAACCGAGTCCTATGCACTAGAAAACCCACTTCACTCATCAACTTCTGTACACAGGGGAAGTATCCTCCCCTACAAAATGTTGCAGGGAGAAAGAGGATTGGTCGTTAGACTTGTTGCCCTCAAGTACACAAGGCAGGTCCTCACTCCTGAGACTGGGTATTTCCAACTCTTTGCATCCTATGTCGATAAGCTTGTAAACATTCAATATTCAATATTCACTGCTTCTTTACCAATTAATTTAAAAATTCCATATATAGATTCCAGCTAAAAAGATTTTCGACTCATTTACGCACCAGATCAAATTAGTGAGTTTTCGTTAATCGTAGAACTGCCACCCTTTAATTGCAAGCCTCGGTAAGAAAGCAGGCTGCAAAGAGGATGACCTAGTGTAAAGCGTAATGGACACGCTCAAGCAACTGCACAACTTGGTGTAGCATGAGAGGCGGAGAAGAACGTTGTTTTGAACTTGCTTTTGATGTACTTGGTGATGGCGGAGGTGTCGATAAAACTGACTCTTGCTGTCTATTTGTAAGCTCCAAGAACTGAGCAAGCATGTCACCATCCAATATCTTTGTTGCTTGGTACTGCAACAAGTGAAAAGTTACGTATCATACTAGCAATAATAGATAAGAGTTAGCTTTTTAGCACTCTTTTCGTGCCCACAGACACAAACATTTAAAGTCCCACCGAATGCAAACATTGAAGTGTGAACTCGGCTCTTAGACATAATATTATTCTCACATATAGAAAATTAGAACTTTACTGGTTCACTAACCGGATTCTCTCGACCTCGGAACTCCTTATGATCATTACCAAGAACAGGAGCAGTAAGCGGATGGATCCCGAGCTTCGCTTGGACAGCTTCTAAGAGCTCATATTCCTCACTACAGAAATTGGTGATCAGTCATTGAACTTACCAAGGAAAATAAGCACAAACAGAATTTTCTGGTGCAAGTTTAAGGGTAACTAAGTATTACACAAGACAAAAAAAGCCTCTATTTGGTGGAAAATAAGGTCAAGGCAATATATTTTCAAAACTACGTATTACTTATGCCATAAACTAGCAATGTCTTACAGTCAGATATTCAAATCATACCTTGTAATAGGAGCAAATACAAATATACTTCCCAATAGCGTGCCTGCTATGATAGTGTCATCAGCTGTGCCAATACTTTTACTAAGACCATAACTCTGCAGTCCATCATCAGCTGGAAGTTTATAGATGTTGCAACCCTGTTAAGAAGGCGGGGCCAAGCAGAAAAGAATTGACATCTATATATATATATATATTGGTTAACCACTGCGTGAACAGAAAGCAATTAAGATAGCAGAATTAGCCTTTTCAATTATTATAAAGTGTAATGCTCGCTGCAAGTCTAGGATTTACCTTTTTGATAGCCATGGCAATCTCGCCCATGTAATAAGCACAGTTTAGATTCAGGTTGGACTCCGGACTTGAATATTCTGGATCATCACAAGGTATTTTCAGTTAGCAAATACTTACGAATCATAAAAATTAGCCTCTATAACAGGTTTGTTTTATAGCACCTAAAAGATTCGTAAGAACAAGGAAGATCAGCCAAGACTAGATACTAAATTTAGTCCTACTATCAAGCAATCAATTTAAATGACGTTGGTACTTCCATCTTTGACATCTGAACTAAGCTACATGTTCTGCAGCATATTAAACAATATTGCATACTCCTCCAACTGTGATCATCACGATCGGCTGGGGGTTTGCCGACTGGCTGATACAGCAAGTACTATTTGGACACTAATAAATCTAGTATCTATAATCTACTAGATCACACTTTTTAAATTGTAGTGAACATTGTTCGATAAAAGCTAAACTTGAGAAATGGAAGAGTGAAAAGAGAGTAATATCTGAGCTTCATGAGAAAAGGCTAAGTGCTTCTTACCAAAGTCTGCATGATCTTTGCAAGACAAGATTGCTATACTTCCCTTGCGATCAGATACAGCAACAGAATTGGCATCCATTAGAAAGCAGTCAGCAACTAACCTCTGCGCTGGATCACAATATATTTGGTGAAGTTTCTTCGAGTCCTTCAGTAACATGGAAAAAAAAAAATCTCAAACATTTTTAGCCAAAATCAAGTAGGCAAAGAAATCAGAAGACATATAAGAAAGAAACAACAGAAAGTAATATTCATTAGTGACAACAGAACAAACCTCATGATAAGAATAAAATAGAACACCATCACGGCAATCACCAACGACAATTCTAGTGAAGTATGTGCGCAGAGATGTTATCATAAAACGAGTCCTTCCGACCGCAAACCTCTTCATTCTCTCAGGACTATCGTTCGGAAAACCACATACATAGAACTATTGAAGACCATAGTCTTTGTTAGCAGATTAACATGTTAAACAATTGGCACAAAACTATAGATAATCAAAGTGAGGCTTACAGCATTGCCAGCAGATGCGAGGAAGTAATGATCAAGGTATGGACAGATTGCAAGTACCATACCCGGCCAAGTGGTTGCAGAGGCCAATCTGAACTGCCATGTTTCAGCTTCATCAAGTTTGATTCCATCATAGCTGTTATCATCTGGACTGCTACAAAGACTACTGTTTGATAATTGTTCTGTTGGGTATCCCACAACATCACGAAAAGGTGATGTACGTTGGGAAGACGAACCAGCCTTTGAACAAATTGTCATTGAGCCACTATCCGAGTTTTGAGTGTGTTCTAAGCAGAGAATGATTAATCGTCCTTTTGTACTGTAAAAAGGCATTCAAAGGTAGACACACAGTCAGTACAAATTGGGTCTTACATCAGTCACCACTTTCACTACAAGGTCAAGTTAAAAAGTGGCTAAGAACCAGAATTCCAACCTTTCGGCTTCACCACTGGGTAGTATAGCAGGACCAGAAGACNGACCGCAAACCTCTTCATTCTCTCAGGACTATCGTTCGGAAAACCACATACATAGAACTATTGAAGACCATAGTCTTTGTTAGCAGATTAACATGTTAAACAATTGGCACAAAACTATAGATAATCAAAGTGAGGCTTACAGCATTGCCAGCAGATGCGAGGAAGTAATGATCAAGGTATGGACAGATTGCAAGTACCATACCCGGCCAAGTGGTTGCAGAGGCCAATCTGAACTGCCATGTTTCAGCTTCATCAAGTTTGATTCCATCATAGCTGTTATCATCTGGACTGCTACAAAGACTACTGTTTGATAATTGTTCTGTTGGGTATCCCACAACATCACGAAAAGGTGATGTACGTTGGGAAGACGAACCAGCCTTTGAACAAATTGTCATTGAGCCACTATCCGAGTTTTGAGTGTGTTCTAAGCAGAGAATGATTAATCGTCCTTTTGTACTGTAAAAAGGCATTCAAAGGTAGACACACAGTCAGTACAAATTGGGTCTTACATCAGTCACCACTTTCACTACAAGGTCAAGTTAAAAAGTGGCTAAGAACCAGAATTCCAACCTTTCGGCTTCACCACTGGGTAGTATAGCAGGACCAGAAGACAAACTCGTCCCAACCACAAGGACATGCTCATTTCCCACACGTACAAGCTCCATTGACTTTCCAGCTTCTCCAGGTTTGAGCTTGTAAGATGATAAGATTGACCCACTGAGCGGGTCCACACAGCATATATCAGACGTACACGTATCATACAGATCTGTTCTCATCACAATCAATAGTTTGCTTTCACTATGGTAGATAACCTTTCGCGGGGTGCCTCCAAGGTGAAACTTTTGCGCATTAAGCCGCTCGCTGTGCACCATCTCCACCTACAAAAGAAGCATATACATCAGGCGATCATAGCCAGACCCAAATAATAGCTCCAACATATTCCCACAACTGTCTATCCTGTATAAGACTACGAAATTATAGATGCAAGCAATTAGCAAATACAGTTGATAACTATTTTCAGGTAAACCATATCAAAACATTGACCACTGATCAATGGAATTGCATATATTTTTCCAAAGCCTAACAAAATGGTCCGTGGAAACCTGAAGTTAAAATTTGTAAAATAGAATACTTACCAGATGTAAACAGTTCTCTGAAACAAAAAGAATTCCTTGAGGGCATTCAGACGAACATACAGGAGTTGCATGAGTAGAAGGTTGGAATGAGATGGAAGTATATGAAAGGCTTTGTCGAGCTGTTTGTAACAACCATGGCCTATCACTAAGAGCTATTATGTCTGAATCCAGTGTATCACTGAATGGAACCAAGAAAACAGGTGTGATGCCAATGCGTCGGGTGGCAATTAACAGAAGGTTGATGGGTAAATTGTCTTTTTTCCCCACAACAATGTCCATCTCTTCTTTGGAGTAACTAAAATAATCTGGACAATTAAACCCGGATGAATGTGAAAAAGGAGGCCATTCAAAACGGAGCAGCATCCCATTTCTCAACCCAGAAAGGACATAAAGTTGATCAACTAACACGAGTCTTACATCTTGAGGAATGCATCCACTAATAACAGTTCCCATTGTATTTGTTAGCGATACCAACCCAGAAGCAAGGACTCGTACACCAACACCATCTTCTGAGAAGGAGAGGACCTCAACAGAAGGCTTATGTGTGCCAATCACAAACGTATAGCCTTGCTCCATACCAGAAGGAATCGCAGCTTTGCAACTATTATCCAAGGAAGAAGCACGGGATCTCTTCTTTCCAATATGTTTTTGAGGAACTGAGATGCAGGAAACTTCATACTGCAATGTTACTCGCTGAATTTCGTAGATTTCACAGCACTGAGATGATAGTGATTTGATCCCAAGAATAGACAAGAAACAAGGGTTAGACGTAGAGACAACTATCAAATTTTGACCAACTGCACCCAAGCTGATACTGACATTTTCTGGGAACCACGACGAGAAAAATGGTAAAGAAACAGGAATACCATCAGAATGAGCATCCGTGGTGGGCATGCAAAGCCTTATTGCATCTTGGTGAATCTGAACCAACAAACCATCAGCAACAAGCCCACATGCCAAGGTACAAACATCAGACTGGAAACCAACTGAATCAGTGACATCTTTAAAACTTAATCCAACTGATAAAACCCTGGTCTCTTCAACAAATGACAAAACAAGAAATGAATGGTATACATCGGTAAGCTTCATTTTAACAGTCCAAGTACCAGTTATTCCTTGATAAACGGGAGCGGTTTTCAGAAGTTTTTCTACATTAATGCCACTACGAATAATTCTCAAAGAGCCTTCAGGGGTTACACCACAGCAAGCAAATATTTGATCTCGTTTCTCATTCTGGTCATCCATAACCGAAAAATCCAAGATCGGAGCAATATTTTGTATGGAACTCATCCAATGTAGCTTTTCAGTTCCCAATTTGAAAACCGTTCCATCTGCCATTTCCGCAAACGTAGCCAAGAACCCACCTTCGACCCATAAAATTTCCTTGCATGGTAAACCTTTGTATAAACATTCTGATAGATTTACTTTAACCCCATCATCCTCATATATGAGTTCAAACATGAAAAGTTCACCATCATCTAAGCAAATAATCATCCGAGGGTTAAGATTATTTTCCGGCTCCCAAGTCCATGAAGAGACATGCTTAGAACTCAACTTCCCAATGTCACTTTCAGAATCTATGAACATGGGATCATAATCCCTGAGCTCTAACAAAGCACATGCAGCAACATTAAAAAGACCCTCATCGTCACCATCTTGTACTCGACACGACTCTTCAACAAAATGCTCTTCCACTAATGAAGCGGGAACAAGATCTAAGGATGTCCTAAACAGACAGCAAGGGTTTTGAGGATCTCTAAGATCCATTAAGAGCGCATCACCAACCCTAAAGAGAAAGGCAAATCCACAGGAGCGAGGAACTTCGACAATACTATGTGCCAGAGCCCCAGGTTCAACATATTCTGATATTATAGACATGGATTCCTCTTTGACATTCCATCTAAACAAAACCAGCTCATTCATGAGAGACCCTTTCCTATACAATCAGAAAAAATACTGTAAGTAACCCTGGGATGACAGACACTCTCATGAAGCAAGCACAATAACTGAGAACAGAGCTTTTCAAACTGAACATATTCATACCTATTTGTAACAATGGCAAGAACAGGATCATACTCCTTGGATTCATGAAAATCTTTAGAAATGAAACACATGCTCCAAATAGTACCAGATATTGCTTGTACAGAACTGCCATTCCCTCCTCCGTCTTCAGAAGGATAAGAAATCCTCTAAATTAAAGACATTAAATATATCTTTCAATATCACTCATGACACACAACTAAAGGTAACCCTGCTGTCTACTAAAGTTACAAAAAAATAGCGAAGTTGGTGGCAGAAATCAATACCTTATGAATAATATCACCCATAGACGATGTTGAGAGGGAAAACAGATCAAAACGATCATGATACGCACTGACAGCAAGAAAGAGACCACTGCAAAATGCATTACAGAAGTCAAAATTACTCGTTGCTATTCAAGATACAAAATGTTAGCTTTAGCAGTAAGGTGTGGCTAAAAAACATGAACCCCCCAATTCAATTTCCTAAAAAATCCAAGAGTGAGTACAAGGGCAGTGGCCAAAATATACAGGAAAAGTAATATCTACGTCATCAATAGGATAATGAAGTAAAAAAATCATGGTTAATGAAAACGTGCCTGGAATCTATTGTGAGCATTCTTCCAAGTTGAATCCTTGAGTTACCTGGACTTGAAAGTTGAACATGTTGTATGGGCGAGAACCTATACACCAGACAGCAGTAAATGAGCATGGTAACATTAGGTTTGCGGGATAAATAAGAGTACACGAGAAAGAAACCTGTGCATTTCATTGCTAAATGAGAGAAATGACAGCTTTCCAGAATCAGAAAGAACAGCGAGAAGGTCTTTTCCCATCTACAAAAAGATAACAGATGGTTAACATAACTAATCACATAGATATCCTATCACTAAAACAAGAGCTCGGTCGTTACCCATTTGAAAAAAGTAAAATACCTGATCAGAAAAATAGATTATTTCGTGGCTAAAAGTAAAAATGCTTACCTGAAAACTATTTGAATATAGTTTATTACTCTGAGGTATGACAGCCAAATCCTTAATTGTTCCAAAGACATTCTGTTCACACACCGATTCAACAATACCATCTTCACCAATAATCACCAATTCTATGCATGTCTCCTGGTAAGAGAAAAAAAAAAAATATACATTCTAGTTACTGATAAAGCAACAAAACTTAACATACCATTAGCACGCACTAAATACATAAGCTTTTCTCACTGGATCTCTGCTCTACAAACTATACATCTATTTGAAACAAAATTTTGCAAAACCTTTTTATAACATCCTGACGCAACTACAAAGCCCTCAACAAAGAAAACAGCTAAAAAAATTGAAACAAGTGCAGATACTCGAGTCGCATATCAAAATCCCAATCCCTAAATGAGAGTATATGTTTAACAATTACCCACGAAACAAATCAGAATCCAAATCCATACAAAAAAAAAGGTAGAGATCAGTGGAAGAAGAAGGATGAACTAAGACCTTGCCGAAAACTATGTCGCGGGAGGAACGGGAGCGGAAGTAGCCATAAGCAACCTGGAGAACGACGCTAGGGCGGAGGATACACTTAGCGAGGTAATGATCCCCGACGGAAGAAGGGGAAGAGGAAGGAGGAGGCGTAGGAGCCGCCTCGGTGGCAGAGGATGATTGAGAGTGAGCGGAAGATTCATCCTCCGGAGCCGCCATCAGAAATTCAAAGATACGGCAAGGGTCGTGGTGCCTTTGTTTAATTTACTCTCCTCCGTCTTTCGGGAAAAAAATCTTGCACTATCAGTTAATAATTTAATATTAATAATATCTAAAACCAAAGTTTATTAGATTTTTTGATTAAACCGTCATTAACATACATACCCTAATTTGTATGATAAACAAAATTTATTTAGTATCGTTATAATGGTTCCTATTAGTATTGTAACATGTCATAATACTTTACAGCTAAGTTTCATAAATTAATTCATCTATTTCGATTATTATTTTATTTTTTCATCTATTCAATTTAAAGATATTTTCATTGAGTTGGTAAATTAGATAAGAAAAAGTAAGGTATTTTCAATTTTTCTCTAGAATTGTTTTTTTGGCTCGAGATGAAAGGAGGGTAAATTTAGGTTCTTGTAAAAATGTGATGCACTTGAGTAAAAATCATTGTAAAAAAATACTAAAAATTGTAAGAGAAAAAGGTTAAAAAAAAAAAAAAAGGAGAGAGTTAAATCGAAGAAGAGGCGACCAAAAAGTTGTGGTAAAAAGAAAAAGAGACTCCGTTTATTGCGCCAAAACCAGAGGAGGTTGCCTCTTCCATCTCTCTCTTCTCTTCTTTCCTTCACCTTGATCGATCTCGCCGTCTGATCTCCTTACAGGCGTTTGTTAGTTCCCTGCTCCGATTCATTCCTGGCTGTTTAAGACACGACTTCTCTCTAGGGTAATGTTTGTTTTTTCTTCTGTTATCAAATCCAATCCAATCCAACAGTTGAATTTTTGCTTGTAATCTGACTCAATTTTGAAACTTTTGTTTAAAATCCTCAAATTTATGGATCTTGATGGTAGCTTTGATCGGAATTAAGAGTTGTTTCGTCTGAATTCAATTAAAAAGTAGAGCTTTTTTTTTATTAAGGGTGTTTGTTTATGGAGTTTTGTGTCTACTTAATTCATTCAATGCGATGCATATTTATGATCTGATCTAGCGATGCTTGGTTCTTCATTGTGTTTTGTTTTGTCTGCAGACATTTTCTGATATATACACCAATGGATCCTCCTGTGACGGATCTTGAGAGTATCGAAGATCAGAAAGAAGGAGGACCTTCGTTTCACTGTGATCTTTACGATACAGAAGTAGTTCACAAGATTGCTCAGGTTTTTCTCCCTGGATTAGCCACCGCTTGTGTCGACAACACTACCGGTGATATCTTCAAGAGTCCAGGTTCTGTCGCTGCTGACATCCGAAAAGAGATGATCGATTATATGACTCGTAGAAGCGAAAGCTTCGTGGCTGAACACATTGTTCTTCAAGGTGGTTCGGAGATTGAAGCTTCTCATGATCCTTTTGACATTATATCTGATTTCATCGATGATTTCGCCACTTCTAAGCGTAACCTCTTCAGCCGGGTCTCCGGTTGGATGCTTAGCGAGAGGAGAGAAGATAACATCGATGATTTTGCGCAAGAGATGGAGATAAGCGGGTTTTGGTTGACGGATCATAGAGAAGGCATTGCTCAGACTTTGCTTAGAAACGTTGATTTTAAAAACACTTCTCATTGTGAGATGAAGTTCCAAACACAAGGAGAACTCGCCAAGCACGCCTTGAGTTGTGGGTATAGAACAATGAACTGTGAGAACGAAGGTTGTACTGCGGTCTTCTGCGCGAATCAGATGGAGAATCATGATTCTGTTTGCCCGTTCAAGATCATTCCGTGTGAGCAAAACTGCTCGGAGAGTATAATGAGACGTGAAATGGATAGGCATTGTATAACCGTATGTCCTATGAAACTTGTGAACTGTCCATTTCATTCTGTTGGTTGTCTCTCTGATGTACATCAGTGTGAGCTCCAACAACATTATTTAGATAATGTAAGCTCTCATTTGATGTACATTCTCCGGAGCATCTACAAGGAAGCATCTCCCGATGATCTCAAACCCCGAGCTGAACAGATACATCAGGTGAAGCATCCAGCATATACATTTTTCTCTATTTCAATCTTTCTTGAGCTTAAAACTTGACTTTTTTTGTATATTGCAGTTGTCTACTCGGCTGTCTGAAGCCAGGAATGCAAGATCACTAACGAATCTGGTCAAGGAACTTGATGCAAAGCTGGGGCCTTTAGATATCAAACCAAAGAAGATTGTTACTGACTCGGAGTCTGATAAACCTGAAAGTACAGAAAACAAAGCTTTAGAAGAAGCTGAGACTAAAGAAAAACCTGAGATGAGTAACCTAAAAGCTGGTTCACTGGAGCAAACCGCAAGGGAAGTTCCAGAAGATGTAGTAGTTTCAAAAGAAGTAGATGATGCAATGGTGGAAGTAGCTGCAAATAAAGTTTCAGAAGCTGAGATAGCAGACAATGTTAATGAAGAAGGAGAACTAAAAGCACAGAAGCTTTTAGAAATCGGTGAGTTTATCAAAGAAGGAGATAACAACTCTGCAGATGATTTATCAGAGAGAACTGAAACCAAAGCTCCAGAAGTTGTGGTCATGGATGAAGATAGAGAGGAGGAGGAGAGTACAGAGACAAAAGACTCGAGAAGAACTGAAGCAACCAGAGGTTTTGAGGTTGAAGTTAATGCCATGAGTAATGAAGATCATAGAGAGACAAAGAAATCAACTGAAACTGATACCGAAGCTCCATCGAGAATAGTCATGGACAATAAGGAGGATGAAGAGACAATGAAGTCAAAAGCTAGTGCTTCTGATGAAGCTGAAGCACTGTCAAAGAGCTCTCAAGGTTTTTCGACAGCACAAGCTGAAACTGTACCCAATATGTCTTAACATCTTTTGTTGAGACAGACTCAACTCTTGAAGCTAACATTGTGTGTTTGTTTTCTTTTCTTTTAACCGAGATTGTTTGTGTTTTACCTGTCTGAAAAATATTAGAGTTCATCAATTGTAATCCAATTTTGTATAACTTAATCAATTGATTTGTTTGTTTTTGCGGTACTTCATCAATTGATTATGATTTGTGTCCTAGTCCAAAATCTGATTTAACCTTTTTGAACCGAAATCGAGATCTTTCTAACCCAAAAGAACCAATTTATTAGCAAACCGTTCCGGTCTATTACAGTACTTTCTTCTTCCGAACCGGAAAAAGGATTGGACACAACACAAACACACAAGTCAAAAACAAATTTCGTCGTACAAATGAAAGTAGCAGAGTAAAGAAGAGAGAGTTGTTTTTGTGTGGCTTGGCTAGTGGAAGTGGTGGCATCATCAATGGAACTCTCGATCTCGCAATCACCGCGTGTCCGGTTCTCGTCTCTGGCCCCTCGTTTCTCAGCAGCAGCTTCTAATCACCTTCGCCCTTCACTGCATTTAGCTGGGAAGTGTATAAGCCTCCCTCAAGATGTTCGCTTCACAAGCTTATCATCTTCGAGAATGCGGTCCAAATTTGTTTCAACTAGTTATAGAAAAATCTCGATCCGGGTATGACTTCATTCGAGCTTTCTCTTTCATTATTTGCCGTTGCTTTGACTTTTTTAGTCAAGATGGTAAAGATCAAACCTTTGTATACTTTATCTGGAACTTGTGGTTTAATAAGCTCGACTAATTGTGGCATTAGCTTCCGTAATTCGTTAAATCAAACAAAGTTGGAAAATTTAAGGAATACTAGGATTGGAAATGGTGGATGTTTGTAGTAGAATCTGTAAATTTTATGTTTGCTTCTCTAAGACTTGCTCAGTTCTATTATTAGTTTTGATTCTATGGTGTTTGTGCGTTTTTGCAATGTCACTCACAAAAGTAGATACTATCAGGCATGCTCTCAGGTTGGTGCTGCTGGTTCTGATCCAGTGCTGGATAGAATTTCCCGTTTCCAAAATGCTTGCTGGAGATTTCTTAGGCCCCATACGATCCGCGGAACAGCTTTAGGATCCACGTTAGTATTTTTTTGCGTATTTGATTTATGAAGGGACTTTTCATATTCTTTGCTTTCATTTAGCTTGACTGTAATTTTTTTTTATGGCAGTGCCTTGGTGGCAAGAGCTTTGATAGAGAACACTCATCTAATCAAATGGAGTCTTGTACTCAAGGCACTTTCAGGTCTTCTTGCTCTTATATGTGGGAATGGATATATAGTCGGCATCAATCAGATCTACGACATTGGAATCGACAAGTATGTGGTACCATTAAATGCATATGTACATTGGTCACTATGATAATTTAATGTAGCATCAATATGAAGCAGCAATGATGCTAATTGTATAAGCTGTTCATTGATGTCCATCTACAAGTTTCCATTATTTTGGAATCTTGCAACCTTGAGTATGACCACTAGTTCTGAGTCAGTATATCACCCGACTTATTTTCTGATTGAATTTGAGTTATCTTTTTGTGCAGGGTGAACAAACCATACTTGCCAATAGCAGCAGGAGATCTATCAGTGCAGTCTGCCTGGTTGTTGGTGGTATTTTTTGCGATAGCAGGGCTTTTAGTCGTCGGATTTAACTTTGGTCCATTCATTACATCCCTGTACTGTCTCGGTCTTTTTCTGGGAACCATCTATTCTGTTCCACCATTGAGAATGAAAAGATTCCCAATTGCAGCATTTCTTATTATTGCAACGGTAAAGGCTGTGTTATGTTACTCAATCTAATAATTCAACTATCACCATATGTGATATTTTTCTTGGCTTGGAATCTCTTAATAACATATATACTGTATCGATGTTTCCTTACCAGGTGCGAGGATTCCTTCTAAACTTTGGTGTTTACCATGCTACAAGAGCTGCTCTTGGACTTCCGTTTCAGTGGAGGTTAGTAGTCAAATGCACGATACTTTGATAAACAGGTCGAAATAATGAGAACTTTGCATGATTGTATGGATAGAGTTTTAAAATATGCGATGCTGTTCTTTGATTTCATCGTGAGTACAATGAAGCTGACAATGTATTACTCAACTTTATTCGGTATTTGCAGTGCACCTGTGGCTTTCATCACATCTTTTGTGACACTGTTTGCGCTGGTCATTGCTATTACAAAAGATCTTCCTGATGTTGAAGGAGATCGCAAGTAAGTAATTGCACAAATACCATTTTCTCACCGCTCTTTGTCTCGGTCCATACAATCCTGGTGTCTTTTCAAAACGCAATTACTAGTTTTTCCTGGATTAACCAGCTCCGTTTGATATATACGTTACGACCACTGAACAAACTTGGTTGAGGAACGTCTTTATGTGTTTGTTCAAGCATGTTTAGTTAATCATGCTTGTTCCTTTGATTAATTTTGAATAGGTTCCAAATATCAACCCTGGCAACAAAACTTGGAGTGAGAAATATTGCATTCCTCGGTTCTGGACTTCTGCTAGTTAACTATGTTTCTGCCATATCACTAGCTGTCTACATGCCTCAGGTAAACACACCTCCTTCCAATTCTTTTGGTTATTCTCATGAATACCATTTACTACCTATATTAGCATAATATTATTCGCTATCTCGGTGTGCAGCTTTGAATCACTAATTCTCATATTCATTAACAATCAACACAGGTTTTCAGAGGTAGCCTAATGATTCCTGCACACATGATCTTGGCTTCAGGCTTAATTTTCCAGGTAAGCATCCCAAGATACATCCTATTGGCTATTTCTCTTCACATAGTATTGCCAGCCTGAGATATTGACAGAAACGTCGTAACTATATGCTTTATTTTCTGCATTTTGACACATTTCAAATTCTTCCAATCTCTAATACCACTGTTGTTGATTTTTTGGTAGACATGGGTACTAGAAAAAGCTAACTACACTAAGGTAAAAATACTTGTACAAACTTAAAACATCTAATCACCGAAGATCATTGGAGTGTGTATCTAATGGAGTGTTGAAACTTTTGGTTGTTGCAGGAAGCTATCTCAGAATATTATCGGTTTATATGGAATCTCTTCTATGCAGAGTATCTGTTATTCCCCTTCCTCTAGTTCTCTCTTTTGTATATCTTTCTTCCTTTCTTCTTCTTCTTCATCTTCTCTGTAGCTTGGAATCAAAATCAGTCTGTTCATGTACATCAATCACCAAGGATATGTCCTTTTGGAATTTTGATATCTTGCAATAATATTGTTGTTACCTATGCAAACACCAGCTTCTTTTTGGTTTGACGATCATCCTTGACTAATATTAAACCGTAAAAGAATAAAACAAAAAATCAATTCTGAATTCAAAAACTGATCCATTACAATTTTTGTAAATATAATCCATAAATTCATGTACACAGTAAAAACGATATATGTCCATTGTATATAATCGTTTTTTTTCATGATTTCATCCACAAAATTCATTCCTTAAACCATAACAAGATTCGAATTTCACTAATCAGATTCAGATCATATTAATAATTATGCTATGTTAGTCCACACGAGTAAACCCGCTAACCAAAAATAAACCGTTACCCCGGTTATTTATTGGACAAACAAATGGAAGCCCATTTGAACAGCCCAAAACCCTAATTTCCAAAGTATATAAAAAGAGTGATATTAGGGTTTTCGTTCGTCCTCTTAAAGCTTTTAGTTTTCTCTGCCGTCGTCTCTCTCTCTCTCATTCGCGCGACGCTACACTATATCAGGTGATCTTATTTCTCCGAATTCTCTCTCGGTACTCTGCTTTCGTGTTTGTGGAGTTAGCTCATTACTCTGTTTCATCTTGCAGCCATGGCCGCCGTCGCAGAAATTGACGCTGAGATGCAGCAACAGCTCACCAACGAGGTCAAGCTTTTCAACCGCTGGACCTATGACGACGTTGAGGTAATTTCTTCAGCTTTCATTCTCTTGAAATTTTGATTATGGAACCCTTTTATCATTGATTCTCTAGCTTCTGTTTCATCAGAGTGATTCAATCATTTGCAATCTTAGTTTAGTGTATTAGATTTGGTTGAAATCATTTCTAGGCCCTTTATTGCATCCTTCTCTTTGGTTGTGATGCGTATTACTCATGTTTCAATGCTATGTAAACCTTTTCCATGATTGATACTCATAACTTTGCATTGCTGGTTTTAACATTGTGCTCTTGTTTTGGTGTTTTTGATTGGGGAAATGAGATTCAATTCGTCGAGTTCTGTAGCATAGCTGCAGGACCTTTTTAGCTTTCACTAATTTGTGGTTTGTACTTCTAATGCTAGAGATTAGTCACTATTTTGTATTTTTCATGAGTTGGGCATAAAAACCGTACCTGAATACCCAACCCAGAACCCGACCCGAAAAACCGGGTTCCGTTTGGGTACGGGTTTGCCTATAAAACTCTATTGGATTCTATTTTCTAATACCCGTGGGTTTGGGTAATATCCGGTACCCGTTTTGGTACCCATTAAACCCGAAAGCATAAACATATTTATAATATTTATCATTAATATAATGCAATTATCCCAAAATATGAATATAATTTTGAATATTTCATTTAGTTTTATACCTAAATATCAAAAATAATCAAAATATCTAAAATATTTTGTTACATAAGTCAAAATTTAACTAAATTTATTGAAATTTAGTTAATTTTAATTATATTTTTTCGGGTACCCGGTAGTTCGAGTACTAATCGGGTTCTAAAATTTATAACCCAAACCGATCCGAATCCGGTAGTACCCTAACCGAACCGAACCCATATATCTAAAAGTACCCAATGGGTTCTATTTTTGTAAACTTGTTTACCCGAACCCGAACGGATAATACCCGAACCCGAACGGGTTACCCAAATGCCCAGCCCTATTCATGAGATATGATTATTATTGATTGTAAGTAACGGTTTGTTTTCTAATCTTGTAGGTCACAGATATCAGTCTAGTTGACTACATTGGAGTTCAGGCAGCTAAACATGCAACCTTTGTCCCCCACACCGCTGGAAGATACTCTGTGAAGAGANAATTTTGATTATGGAACCCTTTTATCATTGATTCTCTAGCTTCTGTTTCATCAGAGTGATTCAATCATTTGCAATCTTAGTTTAGTGTATTAGATTTGGTTGAAATCATTTCTAGGCCCTTTATTGCATCCTTCTCTTTGGTTGTGATGCGTATTACTCATGTTTCAATGCTATGTAAACCTTTTCCATGATTGATACTCATAACTTTGCATTGCTGGTTTTAACATTGTGCTCTT
This sequence comes from Camelina sativa, assembly GCF_000633955.1. Taxonomy (NCBI): domain Eukaryota; kingdom Viridiplantae; phylum Streptophyta; class Magnoliopsida; order Brassicales; family Brassicaceae; genus Camelina; species Camelina sativa. Next base: position 5,422,226 of record NC_025703.1, on the reverse strand, counting down.
GTTTTGGTGTTTTTGATTGGGGAAATGAGATTCAATTCGTCGAGTTCTGTAGCATAGCTGCAGGACCTTTTTAGCTTTCACTAATTTGTGGTTTGTACTTCTAATGCTAGAGATTAGTCACTATTTTGTATTTTTCATGAGTTGGGCATAAAAACCGTACCTGAATACCCAACCCAGAACCCGACCCGAAAAACCGGGTTCCGTTTGGGTACGGGTTTGCCTATAAAACTCTATTGGATTCTATTTTCTAATACCCGTGGGTTTGGGTAATATCCGGTACCCGTTTTGGTACCCATTAAACCCGAAAGCATAAACATATTTATAATATTTATCATTAATATAATGCAATTATCCCAAAATATGAATATAATTTTGAATATTTCATTTAGTTTTATACCTAAATATCAAAAATAATCAAAATATCTAAAATATTTTGTTACATAAGTCAAAATTTAACTAAATTTATTGAAATTTAGTTAATTTTAATTATATTTTTTCGGGTACCCGGTAGTTCGAGTACTAATCGGGTTCTAAAATTTATAACCCAAACCGATCCGAATCCGGTAGTACCCTAACCGAACCGAACCCATATATCTAAAAGTACCCAATGGGTTCTATTTTTGTAAACTTGTTTACCCGAACCCGAACGGATAATACCCGAACCCGAACGGGTTACCCAAATGCCCAGCCCTATTCATGAGATATGATTATTATTGATTGTAAGTAACGGTTTGTTTTCTAATCTTGTAGGTCACAGATATCAGTCTAGTTGACTACATTGGAGTTCAGGCAGCTAAACATGCAACCTTTGTCCCCCACACCGCTGGAAGATACTCTGTGAAGAGATTCAGGAAGGCTCAATGCCCCATTGTTGAGAGGCTCACTAACTCTCTTATGATGCACGGAAGGAACAATGGTAAGAAGTTGATGGCAGTTAAGATCGTCAAGCACGCCATGGAGATTGTCCACCTCTTGTCTGACCAGAACCCGATTCAGGTCATCATTGACGCCATCGTCAACAGGTATTTGCTGAGCTTGAGAATTTGCAAAGCATCCAGCATGTTTTACCCTGGAATATCATTGCTATTAGGAACGTTTCGTTTTTATTATTAATGTTTTGACTGTTTGTTTCAGTGGTCCACGTGAAGATGCTACCAGAATTGGATCTGCTGGTGTTGTTAGGAGACAAGCTGTTGATATCTCTCCTCTAAGACGTGTTAACCAGGCTATCTTCTTGATTACCACCGGTGCTCGTGAAGCTGCTTTCAGGAACATCAAGACTATTGCTGAGTGCCTTGCTGATGAATTGATCAACGCATCCAAGGGCTCTTCCAACAGGTAAATACAATCCCATTGACTTCGTTATTTTGCTCACTATTATAATTTAAGTAAAGCGAAGCTAATGATAAAACTGTTGTGTCTTGCAGCTATGCCATCAAGAAGAAGGATGAGATTGAAAGAGTTGCGAAGGCCAATCGTTAAAGATTTTCCTTTTGCCCTGGTGATTACAATCTTCTCGATGAGTTCAATGTTTTATTTTCATTTAGATTGAAATATGTGTCTCAGATGTTCTGCTCTTTTGTGTTATGAAGTTTATTTCGTCTGAACTACTTTGAATAGATAAATTTTTGATGCTTTTAAGCTATTTCGCATCAGCTTATTGTCAGTTTTTGAACTTATCTTACTGACTGCCTTAAACTACCAATTGGATCGGTTTTGGTCGAATTTTCCAAATCACTTTTCTCATGTTTACAATTATATGCAAAACTTATTACTGTATACTTTTGTATATTCAATCTCGATCGTTAATACCTTTTATCCGTTCCAACGAAGGGATTTGATTTACAAGAAATCAAAACTAGAAGAACAAGATGCTTCTACCTATCAATCATTGTAAACATTCAACAATATGATTTGGAATACAATATTTGCTGATAAGCAACAAAACTACGAGTATTCGCTTTATATTCGACCCATATTTTCACTGACATTACTTTTCAGAGTACACTTTCATTTCTTAATATGTCATTAATTATCCAAATCAAACACAATACTTACGTACACTCAGTCTTACGCTTATTTATAAGAATGTAAATAAATACAATACCTTTTGATCTTGCCAAGGCCACGACTACCCACAATAAGAAGATCAACGTGCATGCATCTGCTCCACCGCCTCGCAAATCATCTCATTGTCAATCATAAATTATATTTTCAAGATTATGTTATATGTAGATTACATTAGTAATTTGTTAAGAGAACAAAACAAAAGTTATGTAGGTTTTGAAAATATAATTTACAGTTATGAACTGTATCCTATAATTAAACATTTTATTTCAAGTTTTTTTAAAAAAAAAACTTAACACTTGAATCATTGGTGTACAAAATTTTCAATTTTCGAATTAGTTTAAAGTTAAGGTTTTGATACCAACAAAAGTATAAATTATAAAGAAGAAGCAAAAAAAAAGGAGAAAATCAAAACTATGCTTATCAATTTCAGAGTTGATAAGCATGCTAGATTCCGAGTTAAAAGCATAACCTAACTACCTAAAATGTGTTACTGCATAATAGAAATGGTCTCTTACATGTTCAGTTATGTCTTGTTGGTCAATGTTGCACACTATATATGAGCATGAAATCATTCCTGCCTTTCTCAAATATGAACGGTGGATGCTGCATTAACCAAAGAGAGCCAGATAGCACTCAAGACTTATTCGGTAAGAGCCAACACCCGAAAACCAAATCTACCTGTTTATTGCCCTCATATTGTTCATCCAATGCTCTTTTAACATCGACTCTTTTGACTACTTCGTCCTCGAGTTTCAACCTCAAAGAAAAACAACATTTCATCAGCATACTTTTACATTTCTTGGTGAAATCCTCTTTTACCAACATTTACCACAACAAAGTAATAAAATTTTAGCAAGTATTTGGTGGATTTTAGCAGATAATTACTAGCAATTCAAATTTAACCAAGAAAGGCAAAATTTTCATTAGCAGGGGCTACTTTTTTCCTTTTTTTTTGTTAAATTTTTTCATCTAAATAATAAATTTAAAGAATAGAAAAGCTACCCGAATTGGATCTGCTGGTGTTGTTAGGAGACAAGCTGTTGATTACCACCTGTGCTCGTGAAGCTGCTTTCAGAAACATCACGACTATTGCTGAGTGCCTTGCTGATGAATTGATCAACGCAGCCAAGGGCTCTTCCAACAGGTAAATATACTCTAAATGACTTCGTTATTTTGTTAACATATTATATAAGTACAGCGCAGCTAATGATAAAACTGGTGTGTCTTGCAGCTATGCCATCAAGAAGAAGGATGAGATTGAAAGAGTTGCAAAGGCCAATCGTTAAGGATATTCCTTTTGCCCTGAGAGTTACAATCTTATCAATGAGTTCAATGTTTTATTTTCATTTAGATTGAAATATGTGTCTCAGATGTTTGCTCTTTTGTGTTGTGAAGTTTATTTCGTCTGAATATCAATCATTGTAAACATTCAACAATATGATTTGGAACAAGATGCTTTATATATTCGACCGATGACATCACTTTTCAGAGTACACTTTTATTTCTTAATATGTCACTAATTATCCAAATGAAACACAACACTTACGTACATACACTCTTTTTTTTTTTTCCGTAATTACGACCCACTCATTATATATCAAAAGGAACTTATAATAATAACCCAAACATATAAATAGATCCACGTTACTTAGTGAGGAGCTCCTTGGGTGGCTTGACAATAAGAATGGGACAGTTGGCGTGATGAGCGCAGTAATCGCTAACGCTCCCAATAAACGCTCTTCCGAAACGCACAAAGCAAACAAATTGAAAAGCGGTCATACGTTTTGGTGAGTTTGGTTAATTCAATATGATATATAAGAATGTAAATAATAAATACAATACCTTTTGATCTTGCCAAGGCCACGACTACCCACAATAAGAAGATCAACGTGCATCTGCTCCACCGCCTCGCAAATCATCTCCTTGGCTTCGCCCTCAAGCACTAGGGTTTCGGTACGTATCTGCACATCCATCAGACAACATTTATAAATTACGTATCATAATAAGAAGATTTAGTTAGCTAGTATATAGTGAAATGTGTTTAGGACCTGTTTGGCTCGGCAAATTTGGAGAGCACGAGAGAGAAGAGCAGCAGAGGTCTCTTGTTGTGCTTTTTTGACTGACTCAATCATAGTCGAAGATGCGTACACTGCTGCTACGTGCGTTCACAAAACCAGGTTATCCACAATTTCTATAGCAAAAAAAGGTTATCCACAATAACATTCTTATACAAAAATCAAATTTGTTCGAATGATGACATACTACACCGTTCTGTTTTTCGAGGGTTAATTTTATTTTTTGCTTTAATACGCACTAGAACTTATCTAATAGTAATCGTAAACAAGATTATATATATAATCCGACCGTTATATTGGCTCTTACTATTTGAAAACCATAAAATCTCTAATATGATCATATTTAAGATATTAATTAAAATTCTATAAGATGAGAGAGATCAAATTAGGACCAGACCTGTGGCGCCGCCCGGTCCAGCCGGAAAGGCAGCAAAGTGATGGAAAGGGGACTGCACATGAACCACCGTGAGCATTCCACCCTCCGACTCAGCCGCCTCAGTGCCAGTTGTCATTAAGAGGTTAGAGAAATGGTCAATGACCCATTGGAGAGCGTAGAAGCTCGAGTCGCTCTCATCGATGGCAACCATCATCCTCTTCGTTCTAGCCACACTCGGTGCACCTTCAGCCTCTGGCTGCTTCTCCACCGCCGATGTTTTCATTGTCGTAGCTGTTTGATCTTCGGCCATTGATCTTGATTCGTTTAATAGTTTTTAATTATAAGTGAATGATTGTGATCAAACTCTGTTTCGTTTGCAGTCCTTTTTATATTGCATGTTGAGGATGATACGTCTCAAAGTATACTGGACACGTGGCATGCATGGCTGAGAAGATTGTAACGTGCAATAGGGATATACATAATCTTTACTTTATTGTTATAAATTATTAAAAGGAAGTTTCATGTTGATCAAATCAACAAAAAAAAAAGTTGTGTGCGCTATATGTTTTTAGTGGTCTGTTGTTTGTTTGCTAATGGTTTTGCTTTCATCGTGGCCATCCCTATCTCTATCTTCTATCTTTGATTCTTTTGCTTTAATGTTTTAAATGCCACTCAGTGTAAAGAAAGAGGATAAAAAGAAGCTGAAATCAATTTTTAGTAGGGGTTATATGAGTTTAGCGATCGATTAGGCAGAGATTTTTTTTTTTTTGGGTAGTAATCGATTAGGCAGAGATTATAGTCTGAATTTGAGATTATATTGTTTAATTTTTAAAATAATGTAAATAAATGAAGATTACTTTTGTCCCAAAAGAAAAAAAAAATTACTTTAATCACATGGAATTGGTTAGGGAATAGGGAATAAGAGTTCCTTAAATGTGTATAAAGTAATCTAATTTTGTAGATGGAAAAAGATCGCATCAGAAGTAATTTGTTCGTTTCTCAATCTAACCGTCACCGTCATATAAGTATTACGTACACTTCACAAGTTCCCAACAAACCGTGAAATAATTGTCATCAGAAATGATATTTCAGAAACGCAATTAATAGTGACTTTGTTAACAGAACAAAATGAACAATTGAAAATATACAATTTTAAAGTTATAAACTGAATCTTATTTAACAGTTAATTTCGAGTTAACTTTAAGAACACTAACACTTAAATCATTTACGCTTTAAGTATAAATATTTTTATTTCTAGAATTAGCTTAAATATAAAGTTAAGGTTTCGATATCAAAGAAAATAAAAAATGTGAAGAAAAGTAAGAAAAAAGGAGTAAAGTAAGACGCTGATGTTATGACTTAACATCAAAAGCTTCTATCATTTTTCCAAAAAGAAGAAACTTCCACACCAACTAAATAAAAGTAATCTATATCATATTAGTTCATTTGATGGGTGATTATTAATAAGACGTTATCCGAATAATAGTCTGATTTTATAAAATCATTTGAATAACTGCTGCGTTTAATTATTGAGATTGTTTATAGTCAATATGATTAGTTAGCTAAGCCAGTATATACATTTGAAATGATCCTCAACAACAGAGTAGTGAAGACTCGATAGTGAATACAAAATACTAAAGTAGTTATATTTAACTATTGGCCGTTGGAATATAGTATATTTATCTTCTTTGATTCTTAAAGAGTAAAGAGCCCAAATCCAGGATCCGCAGTGAATCATGCATGAACAAAAAAATGAGTTTTGATATGGATCAAAAGTTTATTTTCAATTGTTAATAGACCAATCATAGTCTTGGTAAACGATGTTAACAGAACCCCCTCCATCACCAAGAAGATGGGTTAAAAGACCTGCTTTATTTGCATCTATATAACTCATTATCCACTTCAACATTTTCTTGTCTTCAGTGAAATCTTCTTTGTACCTATATTTACCATAACAAACAAATAAGTGCTTAAAAAATTCGATCCGTAATTATTTTGGTCGATAATTACTAGTTATAATTTCAAAACACCATTTGAGCTATGATCAACACTCTCATTTTGATTAACCGTTTGATAGCATGCATCGTGTCTCGGTCCATAAGTCCATTAGAGCATACTTATTGCACATACCACCATTTGGAGTGTCAAGAAAAATAATTAATAATATTTTAATTGAATTAAATTATTTTATTATTTTTTAATTTATACAACCAATCGTATGAAAACATGTGGCAGATTCAGTGTCTATAAGAATCTGGGCAGAGACTAGTGCCTCTTCTCTCCACTTTTTTGTCATTTTTTTATTTTATTTTTTGTTCTCATCCTTGGTCGAGTATGTGCAATAATCTTGCTCTTAGATGGGTGGGCCGGGTGAGTATGAAAATTAGCAGACTCTTATTTTTAATTCAACTAGAATTTATGAGGGTAATTTACCTATAACTCATATGTATAAATCTCAATAAGTAGATCTCATAATATCATTATTCAATATTGATACTGTAAAGAGGATTAATTACCACTTCATGATTCTTGATAGATGTATGGTCCTCTTGTCCAAGACAACCTCAATTCCACCATTTTGGAAAAACTCTCGAGCTGCTCGTTTGAGCTCAGCTTCAACTCCTTGCGGTATGAAAAACCTCACCATTGGACTTGATTTAGTCCCATCGCATAGCCCAAAATGTACTAATGGATTCNGAAGTTTATTTTCAATTGTTAATAGACCAATCATAGTCTTGGTAAACGATGTTAACAGAACCCCCTCCATCACCAAGAAGATGGGTTAAAAGACCTGCTTTATTTGCATCTATATAACTCATTATCCACTTCAACATTTTCTTGTCTTCAGTGAAATCTTCTTTGTACCTATATTTACCATAACAAACAAATAAGTGCTTAAAAAATTCGATCCGTAATTATTTTGGTCGATAATTACTAGTTATAATTTCAAAACACCATTTGAGCTATGATCAACACTCTCATTTTGATTAACCGTTTGATAGCATGCATCGTGTCTCGGTCCATAAGTCCATTAGAGCATACTTATTGCACATACCACCATTTGGAGTGTCAAGAAAAATAATTAATAATATTTTAATTGAATTAAATTATTTTATTATTTTTTAATTTATACAACCAATCGTATGAAAACATGTGGCAGATTCAGTGTCTATAAGAATCTGGGCAGAGACTAGTGCCTCTTCTCTCCACTTTTTTGTCATTTTTTTATTTTATTTTTTGTTCTCATCCTTGGTCGAGTATGTGCAATAATCTTGCTCTTAGATGGGTGGGCCGGGTGAGTATGAAAATTAGCAGACTCTTATTTTTAATTCAACTAGAATTTATGAGGGTAATTTACCTATAACTCATATGTATAAATCTCAATAAGTAGATCTCATAATATCATTATTCAATATTGATACTGTAAAGAGGATTAATTACCACTTCATGATTCTTGATAGATGTATGGTCCTCTTGTCCAAGACAACCTCAATTCCACCATTTTGGAAAAACTCTCGAGCTGCTCGTTTGAGCTCAGCTTCAACTCCTTGCGGTATGAAAAACCTCACCATTGGACTTGATTTAGTCCCATCGCATAGCCCAAAATGTACTAATGGATTCAGTTTTTGAAGACCAAGCTGCCATTAAACCAGAAGATTAGACCTATAGCGAAGACGCCGAAGAGTATATCCGAACACAGGTATGAGTATCAAACAGACCTGGAAGCTCTAAAATTACCTCATGCCGTGTTGTATTTCCGTTGATGAACGGCCTANAATTCGATCCGTAATTATTTTGGTCGATAATTACTAGTTATAATTTCAAAACACCATTTGAGCTATGATCAACACTCTCATTTTGATTAACCGTTTGATAGCATGCATCGTGTCTCGGTCCATAAGTCCATTAGAGCATACTTATTGCACATACCACCATTTGGAGTGTCAAGAAAAATAATTAATAATATTTTAATTGAATTAAATTATTTTATTATTTTTTAATTTATACAACCAATCGTATGAAAACATGTGGCAGATTCAGTGTCTATAAGAATCTGGGCAGAGACTAGTGCCTCTTCTCTCCACTTTTTTGTCATTTTTTTATTTTATTTTTTGTTCTCATCCTTGGTCGAGTATGTGCAATAATCTTGCTCTTAGATGGGTGGGCCGGGTGAGTATGAAAATTAGCAGACTCTTATTTTTAATTCAACTAGAATTTATGAGGGTAATTTACCTATAACTCATATGTATAAATCTCAATAAGTAGATCTCATAATATCATTATTCAATATTGATACTGTAAAGAGGATTAATTACCACTTCATGATTCTTGATAGATGTATGGTCCTCTTGTCCAAGACAACCTCAATTCCACCATTTTGGAAAAACTCTCGAGCTGCTCGTTTGAGCTCAGCTTCAACTCCTTGCGGTATGAAAAACCTCACCATTGGACTTGATTTAGTCCCATCGCATAGCCCAAAATGTACTAATGGATTCAGTTTTTGAAGACCAAGCTGCCATTAAACCAGAAGATTAGACCTATAGCGAAGACGCCGAAGAGTATATCCGAACACAGGTATGAGTATCAAACAGACCTGGAAGCTCTAAAATTACCTCATGCCGTGTTGTATTTCCGTTGATGAACGGCCTAATAAATGGACTAGACAGTCTGCGACCGCGTCTAAGGATGTCATTTCGGATGGAGTTAAGGGAATAAGAGTAGCCTCCTACAACGTACTGGAAATCTGTAAAGAAGGACCTTCTTGCGATCATCCCCTCGGGACGTCCGATTCTGATCAAGGCATGGATCACCATTGCGTTGTATAAGTTCAAGAAAAATGCTAACATCTCTTCCGTTGAGAGTTCCACAAGATTCAAACGGTGAAGGTCTTGAGCCATATTTAAGTACCTTTATTCATGGCCAAGCATAACCAAATTAATGAACTAAAATAAACTAAAATCCGTTTAAACACTCTTAACTCGATGACATGATAGTACCTTCTAAATTCTTCACTCTGGCTGATTCTTATATAGTCAACACTAGTACGGTCATTGGAGGAATAAGACTCGAGAATAGCAGTCACGATTTTGAAAAGCTTCTGCCCAACCGTGGCTGCATTTTGGGGCTCCATGTCGTTGGTAGAACCTCTAAAATTGTAACATTTTGAAATAAACGGCTCGTGCTCGAGGAAACGGTAGTAATGATTGCCATCTTCAAACCCGTTTTCTCTACAAATGTTTTTTTTCAAAAAGATACAAAATTCCACTAGATTAAGACGTCACTTATGCTATGCAAAATCCTTTACAAAATAAGAAAAGGGAAGGAGATTTATGTACCCAAAGACATGGTGAATAAAGTGTTTCTTGGCTAGCCTCTTGCCAATCTCGACGGCCTTCACAAGAACGTAAACAAATAAGCTTTAACAAACAATATAATCATCAAGATTCAAGAATGATGTTAATCTAGATGAAGAATATATTATGTCAAAGTAATTTGACTTTAGGAAAAATATATTTTCTTCTAAAAATAAATTTAAAAGTCCACATATACACATATGCATGGATCATACATATTCGATTTTAGTGCCGAAGAATAATATCTAAATCTACCAAAAATAAATCAATCAGTGGTCAATCAATCATGAATTGGAATGAAATATCTTTTAAGAGAATATATTGTTATAATAGCTTTGACTTAAACGATGTCAAACCAAACTTGGTATGTAGCGTCCACGTAAAGATAACATAGGTGGCGTAACACATGATCATTATAAAATTATCGAATTCTCACGTATTAATTACGTACGTACCTTGATCCTCCCACAATCCGAGTGATGAACCATGAGTATCTCGATCATCTCACCGCCGGAGAAACAGTTCTTAACGATCTTCATCTTCAACAAACGATCTTTAATCGGTAGCTTTTGTCTCAAAACCCTAACGAATCTCATCATCTCATCATCACCAAAAGCAACAAAACCGTCCTTATTACCACTGCTCTCTTCGTCGAACCCGTACATAACCGGCGACGGCGCATCGCCGCAACACTTGTCCGTTAAAAACTCCTTGATCCTCTGATCGAATTCTCCGCTGTTTCTCAGCGAGTTCAACGCCGTTAAACCTCCGAAGTGTTTCTCGTTGAAGAAGATCTGAGGGACCTGAGACTTCCCTGTTCTCTCGACCAGCTCTTTCTCTCTCTCTGTATACACGTCGATGTTGATCTCCGAGAAATTGAAGCCTCGTTCCCGGAAAAACAATCGGACGGCTGTGGAGTCTCGGCAGTTAGATCTTGAGAAGAAAGTCACACGGCCTCTGATCTCTTCTTCGCTTTTCAGCTTCACGAGGACTTTGACTCCGGAGATTTCGAACTCGGTCACGTCTGATTTGGCGACGTCGACGTCGACGCAACTCTCTTGCGAGATCGAGAGGCGTTTTGAAATCGCGTCGCCGCTTCGGCGTATGAGTCTCATCAAATCGGCGGTGAATTTCTCGGGAGGATGCAACAGTTCTTCTAAGGAGACACGACGGCCACGTGGCGGTTCGAGTCTCGGGAGCTGAGGATGTGGTGTGAGAATCTTCTGGTCGTCGATTGAGATTTGCTTCATCGGGTTACGAGTGAGTACCGTGGCGGGATGATCGTGATCACTACTGCTCGAGTTTGAATTTGAATATGGACAAGAGATATGGTTTGCATCTTTTACGGTTTGTAACTTATTCAGATTTTCTCGGACTTTCGCGAGAAAATTTAATTTCGTCATTGAGTTTTTTTTTTGTTCTAACAAGATGTTGAAAATGGAGAGAGGTAGATATATAAAATCTGATTTTAACAATTTAGGTATATTGAAGAGAATAAATTAAGCAGTTTTGGTAAGTGTTAAAAATTAAGTTTCATACACATCATCTCTTTAGTCAAATTACAATATATGTAAATGTAACTCATTTATGAACTAGTCAAAACTCAAAAAAGTAGTTTTGGTCCAATGAGAAATAGACCAAACCAGATGAAACCACTAATAAGCGCGAATTGGTTACCTGTAACCTGAAAGATCTGGTAAGCTATCCCACTAAGCTCTCATTCTGCTTCAATAACTCTACGACTAAGCTCTTACGCTTTTCACTGAAGCCATGTTCCAACGGTAAAAAGTAGGAACATGATCAAGGTTTTCCTGAAGATAGAGTGCAGCTTATCATCACAATGAACTTTCTTCTTCTAAAGCACTTTTTAATTCATTCAATTTGCTCAAGACATTGGTAGATTTATCTATCTTTGCCTAAGGGGCTAAGATTTGTGGAGTTGTTTCACTCAGATTCTTCCAAATCATGCTTATATTCGTCTCGTTTGTGCCATAATTCTCTTTTAAAACATATTTTACCAATCCTAACACCTTATTTATGGCCGTTTGAAACATACCGTACCCCAGCAGCAGCATATGCTCGAATTTCTTCTAAAGTATCTGACATACTCCCGCGGCATAACCCTTTATTCTCTTTTAAGTTGAATGAACTCAGCATGAGTAACACAGCCCTCAAATACAGCATTGTTGGTACCACGACCATTCACTTTAGGAATTGGACCGTGGTCCAATTCCTCAGGAACATGGGCCGGAGTTATAAACAGAACTGACCTATTAAACGTTAAACGGGAAGAATGGAACGAGGTGAAGAGCGGTACAAGTCGCTCCGGAGCTCGGAAGACGGTCAAAGATTCCCTTAATCAATTGTATTAAATAACATGAAATGTGCGGGATTTAATGAGAGAGAATTAATGATAGTTGGGAGGTATAAGTACGAAAGAGAGGTGATTGTAAAGGGGATCGGAAAAAAATCTAATTGAGCAATAATACTTAACTTTCACTTCGCACACTATTGTTTACATTCTATATTGAGTTCGGAACTAGAACGGTGGTAAGCACCCCCGCTCAGTAAACACTCCATAAAGAGAAGATCATATTCAGTTCTCACATTTGGCGCTAGAAGGAGGGACATTTACTACCTATACTCTTGCTAGTTCCAACTCCGCCTTCAGATCCACCTCGCGCAAACATCGTTTTGGCTCACGAGTCTTCTAACCAAGTAACCTTGGAGACAATCCAAAAACTTTTGCAGGATTTGTCAGAGAAGTCTAACCGTCAGCAAGCGGCTTCCGCCCGCCCTGACTGAGCGCTTTGATAGCTTGGAAGGACAAGTCTCTACTCGTCTGGAGAAAGTCACCGGCTCGATTACCGATCTTTCAGCCTCCCACCGCGCGGATGCCGATCGGGTCGATCTCCTTTCTTCCGAACAAAATCCACGACGACGTACCTTAGACTTCACTGGAATTGTCCCACCGTTCACTCCGCAGCAGGTTAAGGCAACAACGAATCCTAAGGATACTTTCCCACCACAGGCAACTCCTCAGACGACACCATCGTCGGTACGAGTCAAAGTCGCTGGATCGTCAGGAATTCCAGTTCGGGTCCCTCCTTCCGTAGGAGGAAATGTTCTTCTAGAGGTCCCTACTCCGGGTTATGCGCCCAATCCTTAAATTCATCGGATGCATGATGAAATCCGAGATATGCGATCTAGGGTGCATAGTGCAACCACTTCGGCACCAGACATCTCTCGAGCGATCGAAGAGTCAAAGCGAACTCCTTTCTCTGACCAAATTGCCAAAGTTCGCATAAGGGATACCGGAAAATAAAATTCACGAGCTACGAGGGAAAAGGGGATCCGGCTGCGCACCTCAAGAGTTTCTTGCTCACAGCCAGTCGCGTGGACCTCGAGCCCCATGAAGCAGACGCCGGTTATTGTAAACTGTTCGTAGAAACCTTTTGCCGACCCGCTCTACTCTGATTCACGTCTTTGGCAGCCGGCTCCATTAACAACTTCACAGAGCTATCAACTTCTTTCATCAAGCAGTACTCGAGCTTGATGGAAACAGCCAAGAAAAATGCCCAACTTTGGAATCTGAACCAAGCCGCTGGGGAATCACTTCGCTTGTACATAACAAAGTTCAAGGAGATCCAAATCCAGATTTTGGGGCTTTCAGATCCAACCGCCTTGTCCGCCTTGAAGAATAGCCTCTAGCACGAGTCTCGTTTCCGCGAAGAGTTGACTGTGAATCAGTTTGTGACCATCCAAGATGTTTTGCATCGCGCTTCGAACTGGATAGTTGCAGAAGAAAAGGTGGCTGCAGACCAAAAGCATAAAGCTATTTCGAAACCTCGGTTTGAAGTACCCGATAAGAAGACGCCTCCCCCAACTCCGAAGTCCGGACTGGGAACTTTCGCAGTAGACAAATCTCCTCAGAAGGGTTCACCGAGGGGATCACCGTCCAAACCACCATTCTCACCACACTCTAAGAGCGGAGTCCTCCCGACCAACAAGTGGGTTCGGGACGAGAACGTGTACTGCAAACTGCACAAAACCAGCAGGCACTCAACTCGGGATTGCAAGAAACTCATGCATCTTCTCGCTGAGAAATTTGTATCAGGAGAAATGCCAAGTATATCCCTCGACGAGCTCGACCAGAAAACAGCACCCGAGGTCGACGAAGATGCCCCGCCATCAAAGAAGCCGAAGCAAGCGTATGGTGATGCAGGTCCCAAGAAAAGGATAGACGTTATCATGGGCGGATCACGTCTATTTCGTAACTCAATAACAGCGATCAAGGATCATCAACGGAAGCTCACGAACCTGGGACCGAAGGGAGTAAAGCTCACCCCGGATGTTCTACCCGAAGTCACCTTTTCGGAAAAGGAGGCTGAGGACTTGGACTCTCCACATGATGACGCTCTGGTCATATCACTTGACATTGCGAACCACGAGATATGCTGAATCCTAGTCGATACTGGAAGCTCGGTGGACCTAATTTTCCTGGAGACCCTCACTAGGATGGGTATTGGGAGAGAACACATCGCAGGCCCCCTTCACCATTAGTTTCGTTTACAAGCAAAACATCCATGTCCTTAGGGACAATCACTTAACCCGTATCCACGCAGGGCGTGGCAAAAATGGTGGAGTTCACGGTCTTCGACCGACCTGCAGCCTACAACGCAATAATGGGTACACCTTGGCTGTTCAAAATGAAGGCAGTGCCTTCAACCTATCATCAATGCATAAAATTCCCAACCCCGCAGGGAGTTCGGGGAAATTCTAGGAAGCCAGAGAGTAGCGAGAAGCTGTTATCTCGCAAGCCACAAGCTGTTGGTCCAATAGCAACCACAGCTCGAGGTCGCAAAGATTCCAGTTAGAAAGCAGTTCAAAGGTGACCTTACTGAATCCATCTTCATCAATACGAAGTTCCCCGATCATGAAATCAAGATCGGAGCTGGGTTAGGAAGCGAGCTTTGAACCAAACTAATCTCCTTCCTCAAAGAAAACATTTCCACCTTCGCCTGTTCAGTAGACGAAATGCCCGGAATTAGTCCTGAAATCATCTCACACGAGTTGAATGTTAATCCGACATTCAGGCCAACGAAACAGAAGCGAAGGAAGCTCGGCCGAGAACAGGCCGAGATCGTCAACAAGGAGGTAGATCGTCTACTCAGTGCAGGTCAGATCCGCGAGGTGAAATACCCCGAATTTCTTGCAAACACTGTGGTTGTAAAAAAGAAAAATGGGAAGTCTCGAGTCTGCATGGACTTTACCAATCAGAATAAGGCTTGCCCTAAGGATAGTTTCCCTCTCCCACATATCGATAAACTAGTGGAGTCCACCTTAGGCCATGAACTAATGTCCTTCATGGATGCGTTCTCCGGCTACAACCAAATCCTCATGAACCCAGAAGATCAGGAGAAAACCGCATTCATCACGGAACGCAAAACTTACTGCTACAAAGTAATGCCTTTCGGGTTGAAAAACGCCGGAGCAACCTACTAGCGCCTAGTGAATCGGATGTTCAAGCAGTAGCTTAGAAAGACCATGGAAGTTTACATCAACGATATGCTGGTGAAATCCAAAGAGGCGAGTTTGCACCTCGCCGACCTGAAAGTCTGCTTCGATATCCTGAACCAGTTCAGAATGAAACTCAATCCCAAAGTGTACATTTGCAGTCTCGTCAGGGGAGTTCTTGGGTTACATTGTGACAGAAAGAGGAATTGAAGATAACCCGAGGCAAATTAATGTCTTTCTATCCATGGGTTCTCTTAGGACACTGAGGGAAGTATAGCGTCTCAACGGACGGATCGCAGCTCTCAATCGTTTCATTTCCCTGTCAACGCATAAATGTCTCCCGTTCTACTAGTTGCTAAAGAAAGGAGCAAAACACTTCGCGTGGGACGAGAAGTGCGAGGACGCGTTTTCTCAGCTAAAAGCATATTTGTCCGAGTCGCCGGTCTTGGTGAAGCCCGAATTCGGCAAACCCCTTTTCCTGTACGTAGTTGTTTCAGCAAGCGCAGTAAGCGGAGTATTAGTCCGAGAAGAGAGGGGGAGCAACAACCAATTTTTTACGTAAGTAAATCCATCAAAGGAGCCAAATCTAGGTACCCCATGATAGAAAAATTAGCCTTAGCAGTGGTGACCTCGGCGCGGAAGCTGCGTCGTTATTTCCAATCTAATCCGATCGTAGTACTAACAACGCAACCACGTCGAACCATTCTCCATAGTCCAAGTCAGTCAGTCAGGTTGACCAAGTGGTCGGTCAAACTAAGTGAGTACGATATTGAGTTCCGAACTCAAACTTGTGCCAAGGCGCAAGTTTTGGCGGACTTCCTTATCGAACTCCCGCTGGCTGATTCGATAGACATCAGCTTCGAGTCTCCGTGGACTCTGTATGTAGATGGGGCATCTTCGAAAACAGGTGCAGGGATAGGAGTTCGCCTCACTTCCCCCACGGGAGAAGTGATTGAACAATCATTCCGTCTGAATTTCAGTGCATCTAACAATGAAGCCGAATACGAGTCGTTTCTAGCCGGACTCCGCCTAGCAGCGGGTGTGGGGGTCAGAAAGCTCAGAGTTTTCTGCGACTCTCAGTTGGTCACCAACCAATTTTTGGGGGACTATGAAACCAGAGATGGACGGATGGAAGCTTACCTCGCTTCGGCTCGGGAATATGCAACGAAGTTCGATGACTTCAAAATCACGAAAATCCCCCACAGTGAGAACTCGGCCGCAGATGCGTTAGCATTGTTAGCCTCGACTTTGAACCCCGCAACTACTCGAATTATCCCAGTTGAAGTCTTCGAGTATCCGACATACGCCTAGAGCACTCGAGTGCAATAACACGGACAATGAAGAAGAAACAGTTAGCTACCAGGGAGACGGCTCGCGATTTGTCGTCAGAATTAACCTCACCAGATGCGGCGACGACCCCATAAATTCCCCAGCCGCCTGTTGACGAACAGGAAATTATACGGAACCTCGAGACCCATGACGACCGGCCTCAGTTCCAAACTTATCCGATCTTCCAGCCCCACATGTCCACAATACGAACACCGATAATCGGAGGGGGGGCGCAGGAGACTGGCGGAGCCCGATCTGGGCTTACCTGGAGAAGGGTGATCTTCCAGCTGACAAATGGGCAGCCAGGAAACTTAAGATTATCAGTGCACGGTATTGTATCTATAATGGAGCATTTCTACGCCGAAGTATAACTGATCCTTATCTAACGTGTGTTGTGGGTGAAGAAGCCCTGGCACTAATGCGAGCTGTTCATAACGACCCTAATGGAAATCACTCCGGAGGTCGAACCCTGGCCTTCATGATCAAGAGGCAAGGATACTTTTGGCCTACCATGGTCACCGACTGCGAAGAATACTCCCGAAAGTGCGAAAAATGTCAAAAACATGCACCATCCATCCACCAGCCTACCGAGCTCCTATCGTCCGTGTCTGCTCCTTATCCATTTATGAAATGGTCTATGGATATCATCGGTCTTCTACATCAGGGACCGGGAGGAGTTCAGTACGTGCTGGTCCTTACTAATTATTTCTCTAAATGGGTAGAAGCAGCGGCCTATGCAGTTGTGACAATCGAGCAAGTAGAACAGTTCGTGTTAAAGAGTATAATCTACCGTTACGGTGTGCCATACGAGATCGTCACATACAACGGTCCACAGTTCATTTCCTCTAAGTTCGAAGGGTTCTGTGCAAAGTGGAAAATACGGCTTAGCAAGTCAACTCCGCGTTATCCACAAGGAAATGGGCAAGCTAAAGCAATGAATTAGGTCATATTGGCCATACAGAGTCACCCGCGAAGTGCAAAATGGGGTCTACCAGTTAGAGGATCTGGACGGGAAAGCAGTCCCGAGGTCCTGGAATTCCATGCATCTCAAACGTTTTTATAGTTAGTTCGAGTAACTTTGTACCGAACTACGATTGGCTTAATCCCAACAAGGGTACGTAGGCAGCCCACTTCGGGTCCAGCTATCCGTATTTAATAAAATTATAAGTTCACCAATTTGTTATTGTATCTCGTATAATCCAGGAAACCGGGGTCTTACCCCGTAAAACTCAAAAACTGAAGTTTTACTTCGTATCTTTCAGAAAACCGGGGTCTTACCCCGTAAAACTTGAAAACCAAAGTCTTACTTCGTATCGTTCAGAAAACCGGTGTTTTACCCCGTGAAAAACCGAAGTTTTCCTCCACCAAAAAAAAAACCGAAGTAAATTCATTTATTTCGAAGGATCACTTCATAATACATACCGTAAACCGAGGTCTTACTTCGTACAGTTACTAGGTCGAATTCGAAACTGAAAATCTTACTTTGTAATATTTTTAACATCAAAGTTCCGAATTCACTAAAACTCGAAGTAACTTCGTAAAAGAAAATCTGTTCAAGCCGAAGCTTACTTTGCACTATCTAAGTCCTACTTCGGGAATACAGCTTAGTTTCCGAAGTTCTTATTAGATCTACTTTATAAGATCAAACTTTTTTTAATCTTCAGCGATAGTTATCACTAAAAATCCAAAGCATGACTTCGCATTATCTAATTCCTACCTCGAGAAATCAACTTCATTTCCGAGGTTCGTGTTAAAATTACTTTATAAGGTTGAATTCTCTTCAGTTTTCAGTGATCAAAGTTGAGGGAATGAAAAGAAATTAACTGATCAAAGTTGAAAGCCAATATATTTCTGCTCGGGACGGTCACCGCGACCAAAAACCCCAAACCACGTTTAGCAAAAATAAAAGGTAAATGACAAAAGGGGGGCAACTCATACCAAAACAACCCAGCACTAGGCCTATTGAGGATCAAAAGCAGGAGCAGAGTCGGTCACGGCAGCTACGTCCACCTTAGGAGGAACCAGATCCATCTCGGTGATCCCTACCTCCGAAGTAGTGTTAGCTCATATGGTGTCTAGTCCCTGGTTTGACATTTGTCCGAAGTTAGTCCCATACTCATCAATGGTGATACTTAGCGGAGGCTCATTGCAAAGAAGTTCGGGAGTATCCTCCAAAAGGCCAGAAAATGCGGAAAGATCAAAGTCACGAACGGTTACCTTTGTGACCTCGTTGTCGGCTTTCTCCTCGTTGGCCCGGAGGATCCCGAGCTCAGCTTCGAGGTCTTCAATATCTCCTTGGTGATTTCTTCAATTAGCATCCGGTTTGCCCTAATCTCGGCAGCTCGAATCTGGGCTGGGGCTAACCTTTCGCGCTCTTCGAAGTGAACCTTCACATCCTCTATCAACAGACGAAGACCCCGTCTCATGGATTGCCTCTCTTCTCTCCGCACCCTCTCCATCTCGCAGTTGTTTCCAGCCTCCAGAAGCTGGTTGCGGAGCTCAACCTCATGTAGCCTATTCTTGGCCGCCTTCTCGTTCTCAGCAGCCTCGTAGTACAGCTCGCCTGCTTTCTTCAACTTTCCCCTGAAGTCTTCATTGGCAATCCCGAAATCCAGAACCTCTACCTCGGTCTTCGTGTTCTCGGCTTCTAGCCGAACGTATTCCGCCAGCTGACCTTTAAGATCAGCCACCTTGCGCTCAAAAACCTACACCTTGAAATTGACAAATCCTCTTTAATTATATAATAGATACGCAAAACCCACAAACACCCCTTCACCACCAGAAATCCTCAGACCAAAACAGCAGCAGCATTATGTTTTTCCTTCATTGGAGTTAAACTAACACTAAAAAAAACATATTGTATCTCTTAAATATTATCACAAAATTAAATGATATTATTTCAAATTACTTTTCAATAATTGATATAAAAATTGAAAATAATCGATATTATTACTAATTTATATGACATCATTTCATTATAATTGATGCAAATATAAATTATTTACATCACTTTCAAAATACTGACACAAAATATATATATTTACTTCACTTAATAATTGATGTATTTATTAATTTATATTAACATCACTTAAAAAAAATTATCCAAAATTTACATCATTTAAAAAATGATGTTAGTAAATTTATATGTCAAATTAGTATATTAGCTGAACTAAAAAAAAAGAAAAAAAAAGAATATTATGTACTCTTTAATCGACTGAAACTAAAATTCAAATTGACAACACAAAAACAAAATAGCCTATATCCCACATCCGTTGTATACAAAAAAAATTTCCTACTTGCTTCTATATATTCTCTTTCCACTTAGTCGTATATCTTTAATGGGATAACAACTATTTGTGTTGATCCTATCATAAATACAATATAAATAATATAGGTAATTTATCAAATGAATAGATAACAAATTTGATTAAAAATAAGTAATTAAATATTATATTAAAAAAATATTTTCATATAATTTATTAGAATATTGATTTTAACATCAGTTTTTCTGAAATGATATAAATATTTAACATTAGTTTTGATAAATGATGTAAATATATTATATCAATTTAATAAAAATGATGTAAGATTTACAACATTTTTTGGAAATGATGTAAATAAACATCGATTCTAATAACCAAAGCAAATATTTATTTCAATTGATGCAAATAATTTGCATCAACAAAATGTAAATCATTTATTTAAGTGATGCAAAATATTTTAGTATTATTTAAATATGATACAAATATATAATATAAATGATATATATGAAACCATTTTTTTTGTAGTGAAAGCTCCTCCTAGCAAATTAATTGAACAAGAAGTGTACTTAAACCAGTCAATACCACAAAAGCTAGGGCCACAAAGCATCGTAAGATCAATTTATGTCTGGTTGTTCCATGTAAAGCAATCTTTTTGAATGGATCATCTTAGAGTTCTTAGAGGAGTTAATTTCATCCTCTTCTCTCATCCATAATAAGATGGTCCATCTTTCTACGTCAACAACTAAGATCTCCGAATCTATGCCCACTTTTACAAGCAAATAACCATATTTGGTCATAGCTATCTGATCAGTTGAGTATTGATGGGAAGTTGGGAGAATTCCACTTAGCTCGACATGTAGCTCAGTCCCCTAAGAAGACCACATAGGTTCATCATGATTCCACAGTTGTATCACTTTGTCTAACATCAGACCAATTACACATTTATCGTCAAATGCGCAAGAAAGAGTACCACGTCCAGTTGTTTCATAGGTTTGAATGCATTGTCCTGAATGAGCAGCCCACCGTTTGATTACCTCTTTGTCTCCACAGGTAATTAGCTCTTCATCATTTTTACTCCACAAAGTCATAACAACCGGAGACTTATGCCTTTAAGTGTATGCTTGACTGAAAAACTCATATGTGAGTCGTCCATCTATAAGAACACCATAATCAACCAATTCATTTTGAGGTTAAGTATACGATATAGCTAACACTTCACAGTTGGGTTTATGTACAAACCTCCCATATAATTGCAGAGTGATCTTTCGAACATGAGGCCAAGAAGTTACCATCGTGGGAGAACTTGAGAAACAATACTTCATCTCGATGTTCATTCAACGTCTGGAACACATTAGAACAAAAATTGGATCATTTGGTGTATCTATAACATCACATATGTAGAGAGAGCTAAACATTAAGTCACTGAAATTGTGAAGAAAACCACAACGTCATAAAATTGTCTTATTACCTGTAGAGTTTTAGAAGGTATCATACCAAGCCCACAATTATGATCAGAGTAGAGGGAAATCTCATTGTCATGAACATTGTGAAACTGGAAACGTTCTCGATCAGTTTTAAGTGTCCTCTCTAGCAGAGACTCCAGCCTCTTTGTTGGGATAACTGCTAGAGGAAGCAACCTAGGGTACCACCATATGCATGGAATAATAGCTTTGTCATTCCCAAGGATGATCATACTACCATGTAATTGTCTATGAATAAAAATATACTAGCTACTACTATTATATAGTTACACTAGATTAGGACCCTTGCTATAGTATGGATTGAAATTTCTTTTATTTATATTATAATTTTAAAATAAAATATAATTTATATGATTATTTTTAAAAGTTTTTTGGATAAAACATTATGCAATAAAATCATATGCTAAATATAGTGATTTCAAAAAATACCTATTTTGTAAGTTTTATATTGTTAATTTTGTAATTTTATGTATGAGAAATGGTTATGTTTGTTGTTTATTTTTATTTTAGTTATTGAACATGTTTGGTGAAAGTTTTTTAATATGACTCGTGCTTAGGTAAGATTTTATTTTCAGTTGCACAATAAAATTTCGGAAATCACGATTAAGTGTGATAAATTACCAAAATTTTATTTTTTTTTACGCCTAAGAATATATTTTTATGTCTAACAGTATATATTTTGTAACAATACATGGAATACTAAAAATTTTATTTAGGAAATTGTATAAATCATTAGAATATTCTCTTTAAGAAGATTCTTTGGGATATTCTTAAGCGTATTCATATAGCTCATGGACTGACCAATTAATCTATAATGTTTTTTTTAACCAACCTATATTTAATGTATAACCTATTTTGTAACCAACTTATAAAAATTATATAGTTTACAAAAAGAAAGTTACATACTAAATAGGGGATTAATGTTTGTACTTGGTCTTGGTGTACATTGAAATCATCGCTGAAGTTATAAAGTCTATGCCAATAATGGTCCGATATATATAAAACAACACACTGGAAATAAAAAATAAAAAATTCATGTCCAGACAATAAGCATATCTATCGATTTCATCATCATTACTCAGTTTGAGAATATGAAGACAACTGAAATATCAAAGGATGATTGACATAACGAATAATATATGAATGTTAATAATAACACAATGTTGTCCACCTACCTATTAAAAAAAAAGAGCGCAACGGATATTTTGTAGACACTGTCTATAACGAAAGTGATAGCCGACATAAGTTTTTTTCATACCAAAAAAACAATCCTGCAGGTAAGAAAACCATAGAGATAATTATTGTCAAAAGAAAAAAAACCATAGCGATTACCCTTTTTTTTTTTTTTTTGAATGTATTGTTAAGTTATATTCAAATGGAAAATTGCTTTGTTACAACTTCAGAATAAGCTTAAAACAAAATCAAAACAGATAAAACTTAGAATCTTGAGCCAAACCAAACTTGCAACCCGTCGTCGTATCGTCGATCGCCCATGAGTCCAATGGCTAACAGTTGATCTTGCATGTGCCTATCTATCATGTGAATGAGATGAGAAGCAGGGTGTGGAGTCTCACCATGCTCCCGACCATTACGTTCTTGTCAGAGGCAGTAAACTGCGGTTTGCAAAACCGAACGAGCCAAGAATCCCTGAATCCGATCGCCCCATTTGCCACTTGCAGCAGAGAGGATCGAGTGCCAAGTGGTAGAGTACTTTGCCTTGTAAACGTTCAAAGCAGACTCCTTGCAGACCTTTGCACTAAAGTTGCAATTAAAGAATAAATGGTTCCTTGTTTCAGTGGCATTGTTACAAAGATGGCAAGTCCCCCGTGCACCCCTGCTCTAGTATGTCATTCAATCGCCGGTAGAGAGTCTGTTTCGAATCGCTAACCAGATACAGAAAGCAAATCGCGGCGTTGAGTGAGTGAACCAAACACTATGATGCCAAGGAACCTCTGCAACCGATGAGCGTATCTGATTCCACATATCTTTAGTGGAAAATTGGGTTTTAGACTTACCATTGGCACATTTCCAAAGCATTACATCTGCTCTATAAGTGCTCATATCCCATTTCAACTGTAGTTATGCTTCCATTGAGTTAAAGTTAACATGTTGGTGCTGCCGGTGGTGACGTCTTCCCCACGCCTCTGCAACAGTCATATGCTTACTAATCCCCATAGAAATAAAGCCTTGATCACCCGCCACATCCACCAGCCTGCCCATGTTGGACCAGTCATCAAACCAGAAGGAGGTGCGTAGACCATTGTGCACTTCGATTTTGCAAAACTGCTTTGCAAGGTCTCGAAATTTGAGAAGTTTCCTCCACATCCATGAACCAAGAGCAGTCGGTTTAATAGACCAGAAATTCCCCCTCTTCATTAAGGTGTTGCCTACCATTGAACCCACAGAGACTCACATGAAGATACAATTCGCCAGATCAATTTTAAACAGCTTACATCATTCATGTCTTTTAAAGACCTTAACCCCAACCCACCTTCCCTTTTAGGCTTACAAACACCCTCCCAAGTTATCTTTGCTTTGTGAGATAACCCCATTTTATCTGATATAAATTATCATATAATGTTATATCTGGTTGTAAAAAGCTAAAAGATAATATATTATGAAACAGAAAAAGCATTTGATCCTATTATAATTCAGTTCCACAATGTGATTTTGTTAATCTAGGTGTTGGTTTGGCTTGTTGGATTTTTAATCAAATAGATACCAAATGAAAATTTAATTGCCTTTTTTTGGCTCTTGTTCAATTCACATTTTTAGCAAAATATGTGTAGATTTCAAATGTTTTTAAAAGTGAATTTTTTTGATCATTTTCATTTTTAATTCGTTTGGATTACATTTTATTGCAATAGAGGAAATTTAACCTTTATACATTTCATTTTAGTGGATACCTCAAACCTCAAATAATGTACATATGCAACTTTTTTTTTTGGTAATAAATAATATTGTAACAAATTAATGTTAAATATGATATGTCAAAAAGTGCAAAAACTTATAAATGAAGGTGGATAAGTATTGTTATATTATTTATATAGTACATCATTCACATTTAAAGTAGTGTGACAGGAAATAGTATATAACAAAATCTAAGCATTAATTTCCGTATGATATTTCCTAAAATATACTTATGAAACTTTGCATTTCCATTTACCCTATATACAATATAAACCCTTTAGAATAATAATAATAATAATAATAGAGAAGAAAATTCAAAACAAACTTGAAGCCCGTCCAAAAGCCCAAAAGTTCACCGAAGATCTCCAAACACCGTCACGGTCACAGTCACGTTTAAGCCACGTGGAGAGGTTTAATTGGTTTAATGTGTACCTGTCGCATTCTCATTAGCCTGTCACGCTTCTCAGACGATCCCTCAGGGGAACATATAAATCTGAATCCCAATAGTATTTGGAATTACAATACAGACCCTTAAGTTTAGTAAAAATATCGTAATTATCCCTATCGAAAAGCGAGAAAGAGTAAGAAGAAATTGAGAGCGATTGATCTCTCTCTCTCCCCGTCCTTCTGCAAGTTCTCTCTATTTCTTCCCTCACTCCTTCGTCTTGTCCCATCTCTCTGCTCGACGCTCTCTTCTCTACTTCTCGATCCATCCGTGAATCGCTCTTGGAGCAATGACTATGATGACTCCGCCGCCGCTTGATGTAATCTCCGATTAGCCTTGTTTTTTTTTGTGTGTGTTTTGTGTCAATTTGATGTCGTGTTCGTGGGGGGGTTTTTTTTACGCGTTTTCTACCTTCTTCTGCTTCGGATTTTTTACTCTCTTCGTTTGACTGATCCGTTAGGGTTTTGTTTTCTTAGATTTTTTTTTGTTTCTCTGTATTTCGAAAGCGGTAGAATCATCGGGAGATTACCGTGTTTTTTTTTGGGTGATTGCGGTGTCTGTTTGACGTTCTGATCACGGGGTTGGGAAATTAGGGTTTCTATTAGTCGGAAGTCTGATTTGTCGTCTTACGATTTTGACAGCAGCAGGAAGACGAGGAAATGCTTGTACCGAATCCGGATTTGGTCGAGGGACCTCAGCCTATGGAAGGTAAAATTTTCTGCTTCTGCTACTTTCGTCTGTGTTATACCCTGATTGTTTTGGTGTAGATGCTGTATTACTAGTGGATAGTGCTGGAGTGTAGAATTGATGTTTTCACTGTGCGCTAGGGTTTTGTCTATTTTTGGTTTTTGGATTTCTTAATAGTTGTTGATGCATTTGTAGTTGCCCAAACTGAGACTGCTGCTACCACTGTGGAGAATCCGCCAGCCGAGGATCCTCCAAGTCTGAAATTCACGTGGACCGTCCCTATGTTCACTAGGCTCAATACCAGGAAGCAGTACTCTGAAGTATTTGTTGTTGGAGGTTATAAATGGTAATGACATAGACTTTTTGATGCTTTTTTTTTTTGCAATTGATTTCCTGGTGTTCATTTCATTGGTTCATTTGCGCTGTTTTTCGTTTTTCTTGCAGGCGTATATTGATTTTTCCCAAAGGAAACAATGTCGACCATTTGTCCATGTACTTGGATGTTGCTGACGCGCCTAATTTGCCGTACGGGTGGAGCAGATATTCACAGTTCAGTCTGGCTGTAGTGAATCAAGTTCACAGCAGATATTCCATCAGAAAAGGTATCTTAGTTTATTAATTTCGTTATCTGAATGCATGCATAAAATGTGAATATCCTGGCAGATGTTTATTTCTTGGAGTGATAATTTGGATTTATAAGAGGAGTACATGGTCGACCTTGGAATGCAGTCAAGCTACCTGAAAACTGAATTGAACATGATGATTTTCATGCAATTTTTTGAATTTCTTAAGAGCCAGTGACTTTTTTACTTGTTTTCTGGTCAACCTGCTGTTCTGACTACTTTCTTTTGCATGTTGCAGAGACGCAACATCAATTCAACGCAAGAGAAAGCGATTGGGGGTTTACATCATTCATGCCTCTCAGCGAGCTCTATGATCCCACTCGAGGATATTTAGTGAATGACACTGTTCTGATTGAAGCTGAAGTTGCTGTGCGTAAAGTTCTTGATTACTGGTCATATGACTCAAAAAAAGAGACTGGTTTTGTTGGACTTAAAAACCAAGGTGCTACCTGTTACATGAATTCTCTCCTGCAGACGTTATACCACATACCTTACTTCAGAAAGGTTGGATGCACGTCTTGTTTTTTTTTTCAATTTGCTTAATCATGAGTTCGCTTAATTCTATATAAAGACATCTGAATAATGCACCCATGCTTGTAGGCTGTGTATCACATGCCAACGACTGAAAATGATGCACCGACCGCTAGTATCCCATTGGCGCTCCAAAGTTTGTTTTACAAGCTTCAGTATAATGACACCAGTGTAGCGACAAAGGAGCTGACAAAGTCGTTTGGTTGGGATACATATGATTCTTTCATGCAGCATGATGTTCAGGAACTCAACCGAGTTCTATGTGAAAAGCTCGAGGACAAGATGAAGGTAAAATTTCTTCTTCAGTCCAACCTTTCTTCCATTCCTAGTTGGTATTTTATGTTTTACTTACTTTTTCAAGGGAACTGTTGTGGAGGGAACAATACAAAAGCTATTTGAGGGTCACCACATGAATTACATTGAGTGCATTAATGTAGATTACAAATCTACTCGAAAAGAATCATTCTATGGTATGTACTTTTAAACAGTAACGTATCTTCAGTTGTCTTATATTATTGAAGCTGATATATTTATATCAAACTAACTGTACAGCTGTGTACTTTGACTTGTGACAGACCTCCAGCTTGATGTTAAGGGCTGCAAAGATGTATATGCTTCTTTTGACAAGTATGTTGAAGTTGAACGCCTTGAAGGAGACAACAAATACCATGCAGAAGGACATGATTTGCAGGTAGGCTGTCGTCTATCTTTCTTTAATTGGTTCTTGTGGATGTTGATAAGTGTCAATGTCCCTATGTTGGTCCTATGCAAGTCAATCTAGTCTATCATTATCTGCATATTATTTGGTGTAGGGGTTCATAATGTGTGTGAATGCTACCAAGCAAGATAAATTAGGAAATTAGAAAAGCTTTTTTACTTAGTATTGTTTAAAGCAGCTGATAAAGTTGTATTTGACTAACTGTCATTGTTACTGTGAACTTATCTTATATTGGAATGATTTTTTATTTATTTTCAGGATGCAGAAAAAGGTGTTCTATTCATAGACTTTCCACCAGTTCTTCAACTTCAGCTCAAGAGGTTTGAATACGATTTTATGCGGGACACAATGGTGAAGGTTAGTGTCTGAAATTCCACTTACCCAAAAGACAGCATGTAGTGCCGACTGTGTTTAGACTTGCTTTGAGGCTGACGTCTTTATTTACAGATCAATGATCGGTATGAGTTTCCTCTTCAACTGGATCTCGATAGAGAGAATGGAAAATATTTATCCCCTGATGCAGACAAGAGTGTCCGCAATCTCTACACCCTCCACAGGTATATATTGTTATTGTATCTCTACTTTTGTAATTTGAGATACAGTAGATTCAAGCAGGGCTATATAGTGGTGGGATTTTTCCTGAAGTATATAGTTCTATTGATTATAAGGCTAGGTTCCTCTTCTCAGGAATCTGTTGCCGTAGCTTAGGTTTTCCTTGAAAGATGGACAGTTCATCTTCCTTCTGTGATAGTGAAATACAAGTTGAATTATGTTGTAGTAAGATCTTGTTGTTCCTTGTGGGCTTGCTTGAACAGTTTGCTGCTCATTTTCTATGCAGTGTCTTGGTTCATAGTGGAGGAGTGCATGGAGGGCATTATTATGCTTTTATTAGGCCAACACTTTCTGATCAGTGGTACACATCCTTCAACTCTGTCATGCTAAAACAACTTCTGTATTTTTTAATTTAAGTTATTTTAATTGAAAACTAGTTTCTTCATCATCTAGGCTAGCAAGGCCCGAGTCATTTCTTATGATACTGAAAAATGTTACCGTATTTCTAATGGCTCTTCTATCCACATATCCAAACGTGGATTTGCTGTTATTAGTTTCACAATTAAGATTCACTGTATAAGTGATCTTTGTAGTTTCCTTTTTGCTTCCCTTTTCTCCCAAATTCTCCACTGAAATAAGTCTTTCTGTGGCTTCTGGTGTCTGTTTAGGTGACAATAATGAACAAATTTTTTCATTGCTTTACTTTTAGACTATCTAAACTTAATTCTCCCAGGTATAAATTTGATGATGAACGGGTAACGAAGGAAGATGTGAAAAGGGCACTGGAAGAGCAATATGGTGGTGAAGAAGAGGTAACACTCTCTTCCTAGGTTTCTCTTTTTGCTTTGTTCTTATTTTTCTCATTTTATGTACTTTCAAATTTTGTGTCGCTTCAGTTACCGCAGAATAATCCTGGTTTCAATAATCCACCTTTCAAATTCACAAAATACTCGAATGCGTACATGCTTGTTTATATTCGGGAAAGTGACAAGGATAAAATAATCTGCAACGTTGATGAAAAAGACATTGCGGAACATTTGCGGGTAAGAAATTCATTTACACGCTTTTTCCTGTTTACCTGTTTACCTATCTTTGTTTTGCCTGAATCAGTTCTTTATTTTCTGACAGGTGAGGCTGAAAAAAGAACAAGAAGAAAAGGAAGATAAAAGAAAATACAAGGCTCAAGCTCACCTTTTCACGACAATCAAGGTTTTCTACTTCTATTATATCTGGGTCTGAAAGTGAACACAGACGTAATTACCTATTGCTGGTATAGGTTTGAATTTTTGATCTTACTAATGCATTTTAACTATTATAAAGGTCGCAAGAGATGATGACATTGCTGAGCAAATTGGAAAGAATATTTATTTTGATCTTGTTGATCATGAAAAAGTTCGGAGTTTTAGAATCCAGAAACAAACCCCCTTTCAACAGTTTAAGGTACATGCCTGTATATTCCTATTTGTTTCCAGACAAATGCAATTTATTGCAGCAAGAGATGGGGTTTGTGAAGAAGCTTCTTTCTTGGTAACCTGAATCTATCTTGAAGGAGAAGAATAGTGATCAGGATTCTGATGAGAAGAATATCTGCTTTCGTTTGGAATCTAGTTTGTTTAAGGGTTTTTATAAGATGCTGTCTTCGATTATTCATTGGTTGCAAGTTTCTTAGTGTCTTGTGTACTTAACATTGTTTAAAATTTGTCCTCTTGTAGGAAGAGGTAGCCAAAGAGTTTGGTGTCCCGGTTCAACAACAGCGGTTCTGGATCTGGGCAAAGCGTCAAAACCATACTTATCGTCCCAATCGTCCCCTGTTACCTAATGAAGAATTACAGACGGTAGCTATACTTTGTTTTTTATAAGCTATTTTGTTTTTTATAATTGCTTCCATGCCTATGGTTTGCGTCTTTCATTTGGTATTATTCCTATTCATGCCTATGTACAACACACATGTTTTTTAGGAGTAATTAATTTTTAAGATGTTATTGTAGGTTGGACAAATAAGAGAGGCATCTAACAAGGCAAACAATGCTGAACTGAAGCTGTTTTTGGAAATAGAGCGCGGACCGGTAATACTACACTGCTGCAAAGTTTAATTGTTGAGGCCTATTCATTGAATGAAAATCTGAAACCAATTGGTCAAATAAATAGTCGTACTAATTCTTAAATTAAAATTATCCAGGATGACCGTCCTATTTCTCCCCCAGAAAAATCATCTGAAGATATTCTTCTTTTCTTTAAGCTCTATGACCCTGTGAACGCAGTACTAAGGTAATTCTAGTACCCACCACTTTTTCACTTTGACGTCTGTTCAAACAAAAGGTTGTATACTCCTGTATATTCTCATCCTAAACGCACTATTTCTTTCTTCCATTTTCTTTTTAATGGAGAATTTGTCACTTTTTCCCTGTTTCTTGTTTGCAACTTTCATCATTCTTACATCACTTTGTCCATATGTTGTAGATATGTTGGCAGGCTCATGGTGAAAAGTTCCAGTAAGCCCATGGATATAGTAGGGCAACTGAATAAAATGGCTGGCTTTGCCCCTGATGAGGAAATAGAACTTTTTGAGGTTGAGGCTGGTGCCTTTTAGTTCTACCTTTTCATCATACTTATGGCCATGAAACATTTCATTTTATTTGGTTTTGTGCCCATTTTCAGGAAATAAAGTTTGAACCTTGTGTAATGTGCGAACATCTAGATAAGAAGACTTCTTTCAGACTGTGCCAAGTAATGTTAATCTCATTGTATCAAATGTGTCAAGTGATGTTTCATAGTTTGTCCTATTCATTGAAATGGGTTTCTGGCGTATAGATTGAAGATGGAGATATCATTTGCTATCAGAAACCTCTTCGTATCCAGGAGAGTGAATGTCTATACCCAGATGTGCCATCATTTTTGGAGTATGTACAGAATCGAGAGGTATAATTAACCTGGGCACTGATGTCAATCTTGAAATGGGCTCTAACAGTAGAGCTTCAACTGTTATAGCTTCTTTTTATCAAACTGTGATGATTAGCGTCTTTTTATCAATTCCTTGGAAACTACTAATAGTTGTTGGCAAGTTTTGGTGGTAACTAACTTATGTGGTTTGTTATTTCGTAGCTGGTGCGTTTTCGTACACTGGAAAAACCGAAAGAAGACGAGTTTATTCTGGAGTTGTAAGTACCTCTATGGACAACTTTGTGTCATTTATTCCAGTATTGGAATTCGTAATGCTTCTACTTTCAGGTCAAAGCTGCACACTTATGATGATGTTGTCGAAAGAGTGGCTGAGAAGCTTGGCCTTGATGATGCATCGAAACTTAGGCTTACATCTCACAATTGCTACTCCCAGCAACCCAAGCCTCAGCCAATCAAATACCGTGGAGTAGATCATCTTTCAGATATGTTAGTTCACTATAATCAGGTGATTGACGTTGGTTTGAGTGAACTTACATATGTTTTTTTCGATTCCAATGCTGAATTGCTTATGACTCTTCTTCTTTTTCAGACGTCTGACATTTTGTATTATGAAGTTCTGGACATTCCTCTTCCAGAATTGCAAGGTCTTAAGACTTTAAAAGTTGCTTTCCATAGCGCCACAAAGGATGAAGTATGGGTTGAACTTTTATTTGTGATTTGTAGCTCTCTACACATGCTATTGTATTTCAGTCCTTAAAACTCTTAAAATTGCAGGTGGTAATTCACAATATCAGACTACCTAAGCAGAGTACTGTTGGAGATGTTATTAATGAACTTAAAACAAAGGTCAGTATAGTTACAATTTTTTTATTAGATCATTGCATGCATCTCTGCTAATTGGCCACATATTGAGCTGTGTTTTCTCCTTATAAAGTACTTGTCTTTTAATGGATTCTGCTCTATACTTTGTGGTTTAATCTATTTCATAGTTTAAATATAATCTACACTTGTGCATCAGGTGGAACTTTCGCATCAAGATGCAGAACTGAGGTTACTTGAGGTCTTTTTCCACAAGATCTACAAGGTAACAGGCTAACTTCTTGTCTTTTACATTGTATTTAACTTTTTAACTATTTTAAGATTATGGCTTGTAGACTGTACCACATTTCGTGTGATGTACTTTGCAATCTTCTCGAACTTAGCAAATTTTGATTCAATTTGTTCGGGTGCGCGTTGCAGATCTTTCCATCTACTGAAAGAATTGAGAACATCAATGACCAGTACTGGACTCTACGGGCAGAGGAGGTATATCTCTCTTCCTCACCTTCTTTCGCTTTAGTTCTGTAATCGTCCAAGCTTTTTATTGTATTTTGTTAACTGACTTATCTCTTGTTTCTCCGATGGAAGTAGATTTTAGTTTCTTGGAACTTTTTGCCCGTCTCTTTTTTAGTTTCAAACTTGCAAAATTAAAATGATGTGGTACATTTTACTGCATTCGCTGTTTTGGAGGCATAGGTTGTTTGGATTGATAATTGCTATAATTGCTTGAGAGGAACGTCATCTGCATTGTAACTAGTTTGTGCAGGTTATTTGAATGCTTGAGATGAATAGTTGCATTTGAGCTACATTAGTAAAATGTAAATGCAAGTTTTTGCTGGTTAATGACTCAAAAGATGCTGAGTTTCTTCTTTTGCTATCGTGTGAAATCTCAGATACCTGACGAAGAGAAGAATATTGGTCCCAATGATCGGTTAATCCATGTATATCATTTTTCTAAAGAGCCCGGACAAAATCAGGTGGTAGTCCATATCACTCTTAAGTACTTGAAAAGCTATATGAGGGGTCCAGTGTTTTGGATCGGAGGTTTTGAAAACTTTGTTAACCATTCTTTCTTTTGCAGCAAGTACAAAATTTCGGCGAGCCCTTCTTTTTG
Source organism: Camelina sativa (assembly GCF_000633955.1). Classification (NCBI taxonomy): domain Eukaryota; kingdom Viridiplantae; phylum Streptophyta; class Magnoliopsida; order Brassicales; family Brassicaceae; genus Camelina; species Camelina sativa. The sequence goes on along the minus strand of NC_025703.1, from coordinate 5,389,461 downwards.
GTAATCCATGAAGGTGAAACTTTAGAAGAAGTGAAGACCCGTATCCAAAAGAAACTTCATGTCCCTGATGAGGACTTTGCCAAGGTATGCATGACTTTTGTATTTGGTAACAGCTAAAAAATGTCAATAAATTTATTAATTGTTATTATTGGTGGCGGAGTAAGATCATTGTTAATGTGTTTTTTGTCTTGTGTTATTCAGTGGAAGTTTGCATCTTTTTCGATGGGACGACCCGATTACTTGCAGGACACAGATGTCGTTTATAATCGCTTTCAGGTAAGACTTTTTTTTTAGTTCTGTTCAAAAAGAAATTCGGTATTTAACTCTTTCATTCTCGGAAACTAAAAATGACTAACAGAGAAGAGATGTGTACGGTGCGTGGGAGCAGTATCTTGGGTTGGAGCACATTGATAATGCTCCTAAAAGGGCTTATGCTGCAAATCAGGTAAGAAGCTCTCGCTCGTTTTCTAAGTATCCATCTCCCTTAAGTCTACCATCTGTTTGAATGCTCTTGTTGTATTGTTGTAGAACCGACACGCATATGAGAAGCCGGTGAAAATATACAATTAGGGGAGAGACATGGCGAGGAATCTCAAGGGTGGTTTTGGTGCGAGGATAGGATGTGTAGAGTCTCAATTTAGATTTGATAACTAAAATGAATATATATCTTTCAGGAAAGGGTTTTGATTTTGGCTCTGACATAAGTAAGTGTGATCTATTTTGCTTCCAAAACTACTCAGTTGGTGTTAATATGGTATTGTCTGAGACTCTCTCTCTCTCTCTCCCCCCCTTTTCTCTCTGCAAAATTCCCATTTTGAAGACAAAGGCCCCGTTCTTGGATTTGAGAGGGCGTTGGCTTTTTTTGGTTCTCAATTAGGATATTGTATTTCGAGGTATAGTTTTTAATATTTCTACTCTTTCCGCTGTTTATTTCTCTCTGATTTCCTCCTTCCAACCTTAACGAAATCTTGGGATAGGTTTCAGATTCATGTCCTTGTACGTGACAAATCTAACCTGTGGCCTCTTGCACAAGAATACTAAATTGTTGTTTCAAGCTTACACTTTACACTACAGTCTTTACAAATGAGTTATTCACAAACGTGTACAACTCAAACCCTCCCGAGATGAAACACAATTCAATCAAAACAATATTCCAATTATTTTATAGCATTAATGATTTATTATATAAATAATATTCGAATTCCTACTGTTTAATGTATTTTTTGATAAGAGCATGGTTCCGACTATTTTGTTAAGACACATATCCCCAGAAAATGGATCTATATAACCTAGCCACGTTGTAGTAGTATTTAAATAGAACAAACGAAGCTTGTCAAATTAAACAAGTGGTCACGACTTTTCCTGACACCATTAAATGATCATACAACAATCTCACTTTTCTCACCATATATTTCTATTTCAGATTCATGGAAAAGATCTATGCATTTTCTTGTTTGTTTTACCAAACTTCTTGTACGTACTTGCATTCGTAGCTTTATAAAAGATCGCTTGCTTTACCTTTTTCACACTCCGACGACTGTGTTGTACGTACCATAAACAGCAAAGAGCAATCCGCAAATCACGATGAATACATCGACGGATTTGTCCCATACATTTAGTGAAGGACCGAGCAGCGTGAGGTGATAAGAAGCCGGCAACACAAACGATATGAGTGCACACAAAGTACTTCCAACAAGAGATGCAAATGTACCAAATCCTGGGACTAAACTCGCGATTGCTGCAAGTCCTACCACCAAAAGTGTCCTCGTCATAAAAATTGCATATTTTGAGACTGAACCTGTTTCGTTGCTGTAACCATGATGATGCTTCCGTTGAAGGCAATCTATCCTCTTCAGTTTCTGCTCTATGATCTCGTTAAGCGGATGTACCATGATCGGAAATGTAAACGTCAATCCCACACATAACCCAATCTGGTTAAACCAAAGAAAAAACAGAAAAGTATTTTATCAGCTTACATGATGAACACAAACACCAAGATGCCAAAACAAATGTTTCAAATGATATACAAGCTCCCACACGAAACTATTCAAAAGGCAAATCATAAGGAAGAACAGAGCAGTAAAACATTGTTAGTGGCATAATTTTATACCTGGACAGCAATGGCAGACCAATTATTAGGGAGGTTAAGTGTGATGATATCCTTTGTTTGATCACCATAAGCCATATAACCACAAAAACCGAACAACACATAGACAAACGTAATCCCAGCAAGCACTTTAGCTAACAACTTAGGAAAAGCTTCTCTGTCCTTCATAGAACTTTCTAAAGCCAAAGTCATTGCAAAACCTTCAAAACAGAACACGGCAACTCCTCCAGCAAAAGGTAAACCACCAATGGTAGACGAAATAGCGGTTCTGTCACTAAACGAGAAGTCTCCTTCAACCACCATCTCCACGTTCTCCTTCACAACGAAACACATCGCTATGATGTTGCATATATCAGCAAATATACTGAAAGGAGAGAGAGCCGATAAAGAAGTGATCCAGGACAATCCAACTTCGACTGGAACCAGGATCAAGATGAAAGAAACCATACTTAACCCATACGAAGTGAATATAGAAGACAAGTTTCGACCTATGAAGACTAGATACGCTACTGATCCACCACATTGAGCGGTGAAAATGAGGAACTCGGTTAAGTATCGACCTTTTGTTCCCATACATTTGAAACCTAAATCACCATATGTTTTCGATTCTTCTTCTTCTCCTCCTTCTTCCGATTCTAGCTTGTCTCTGCACTGAATCTGCAATCGAAAACAATCCAAATTAGATTCGGTTGTTGAGATTTAAGGATTTTGGGGGAGGAAAAAAAAAAAAGAAAGGGAGCTAACGAGGAGGAGCATGCAGTAATAGGTGGCGAATCCGACGATAGTGACGCCGATAGATCCGGCGAACCAACCGGCGATGCGAAATGCGTAAGGGAGGCCAAGGACACCTGTACCGACGATGGAGACGATAATATTTCCGAGCGTTTGAAGAGCAGAGGTTCTGTCGCCGCCGGTTGTAGATTTTATCAGAGGAAGAGATGGATCACCGTTCGCCGCCGTCAGGTCTTTGATCGCCATCGCCGAGATTCACTCTCGTTTATTTTATTTTATTTTTTTTTTGTTTTGTTGCGAAAGATTTTTTGTCGATAACATTGGAGACGTAAGAAACATTGCCGCCGCCATTTTTATAGGTGACATTGAACCCCCCCCCNGCACCCGCCCAAAGATTGATTTCTCGATCTGACGTGGCACCACAGCATCCCTTACATCTGGCACGTGTGTACCACGCGCTCCGTCGATGAGATAGATAGATAGATCTGTGCAATTTGGAAGCCAGAGGTGATAGATAATAAAAGTAAAAGGAAGATGGAGAGAAATTTTTAAAAAAATATCCACAGATTCATTTGTCTGTTCTTTTATAAAATTCAGTTTTCTGACATCGTAATAATTGGTAGTTAGATCCAAAAAAAAAATAATGCATATAGATGGGAAAAAACTTATTCAAAGTTTTGACGTGTCTGCAACGACTTAAAATCATAATTCTCTCTCGAAACCCAGATTACATGTTTTAGTCGTGTACTTAAACATAAGCTTCTGAATACATTGAAATCGAGATTAATTTATTGGTCTCAAGTTGGGGAATCAAAGTTTAACTATTATAACACGAACATAATAAATCACGTACTATTAAATATTTGATAAGAGTCTGTTGTTATGAATGGGACATAATACTATACAACATAGTGTGATCAACTATTTTGTAGAGATAGTCGCATATGAAGTTTTGACTGTTTTGTGTTCTACTTTTACGAAGAAAATACAGTTGTCTTAGAGCATCATTGCTCGAGTAACCCATACTCTCTGTTTTGGGCCCAAAATTATATTAAAAAACCCATATTTGAGTCCAATACGCCGAGTATCGGTTCTGTGAGAAGGTTTTGGAGCAATTCCTTGAGCTACGAGATGTCGCATTTGGTGATTGGTGAACTCATAAATATAAAAGGTAATTTTTTTTTTCCTCATTTTTTTTCATTCTTTCTCGACATTTTTCTTCTCTCTCTTCTCTTTCATTCGTGGGAGATAAACAGGCGATTCTTCTCCATCGGAAAAATCAACCGATTACCATCGAATCGTTGATTTATCCGGCTAAATCTCGATGGTTGTTGGTCATACGGAGGGTAATTGGAGACTGTATTGGTGTAACCTAGCCTATTAGAGTTTGTCACTTCGGTTCTCAAGATTTGGTGATGGCGAAGGTTTCACAATGGTGGGACAACGATGGCGGAGGATTGGTGGGACAACGGCGGATGTCCGACGAGGTCCACCGTCTAAGGAATTGGAGAGATACGGTTCGTCTTCTGATCTATGATTTTTTGTGTTTCTGTAATTCATCTCCGGTGGTCTATAACTGTTTGGGTTTCATATTAATTCGATTGCTTATTAGAATTGTTAATCTTTGCTGTCGATTTGACTTATTAGGCATCGATTGTGAGATTAATTTGATGTTAATCTTGGTTTTGAAATTTGTTTGTATGATTTAGGGTTTCGGTTTAATTAATGATTATTGTTTGATAGCTTTTTATGAATGAGTGGCTTATTATGTTCTTGTTTTGTGTTATAGCTTTTGTGTTATAGCTTTGTATGTTCTTGTACTTTTTTAATGTTCTTGTTTTGTGTTTTGTGTTTCTATTACCCGTGTGTCTTTTGATCGGTAGAGTGTAAGTTTAGTTTGATGTTTAATAAGATTGTCTTGTTTTCTACGAGGTTCTCATGAACTGGATATAGCGGTTAAATGGTGAAGAGTGGTGTTCATGAAGTGGTTTACCGGTTGGACAGTCAAAATTGATAAGGTATGGTCCTATAACTCTCATATGTTGTTGTTAGGTTTTGTCTGAGTTGTGATTGGGATGAATGAGTTGGTTTTGTTGTTCTTGTTCTGTTTTGTTAATCTTTATGTTATAGATTGTTCTTGTTCTTGTTCTAACTATGAGTTCTTGTTCTAGTTCGGTTTACATATTAACTGTTCTTGTTCTGTTTTGATAAAACTGTGAGTTCTTGTTCTAGTTTGATGTTTTTTTATAAATAATTGTGTTAAAAGGTATGATTTGGGATGTTTTGCTGTGTGCTGTTTTCTTTTTTTGCTCAAGTGTTTTAAAATATTTTGGAAACCCGATTGTTTTTCTTTCGCTTGTGAATATGAAATTTGTTTCGATTTTGAATAAAAAGCATAATTACAGTGGTTTATTGAGAAACATGATTGAATTTGAATTTAGTATTGACTTTAAACATCAAATGAGATTGCTAGACAGCCTGCTTAACAAGAGTGAACTAACACCTGTTGAAGTGCTACTTAGAGACAAACTAGTAGATCAAATGTTGACAAACATTTAGGTTTCAATTCTCTTCATTTGTTATGTTTAACTCTTGTGTGTCTTTCTCATGTTGTCACCATTTTATGTCTCTCATGTTAGTATGTTTTGTGTTTAATAAGTTTTGTTGTGCTTAACTCTACTTGTATTCTTTTGTTTCAGGTTTTGGGTCATCAAATGTAGTTGTGGACAGTCACGTGAAGAGAAGAAGTTGTCTTGTTGTGGAACATGTCACGGATTTGGGAAACATGTTTGATGTGAAGGGCTATGTCTAAATGGCTTTTGATGTTTGTAAGGAGTGTATGACTTTTGATGTTTGTAAGGATAGTATGGCTTTTGATGTTTGTAAGGGTTGTATTTGTTTGGCAAGGACATTCACGGTTCTATTTGTTTTGCAAGGACAGTCACGGCTTTGATGTTTGTAAGGGTTGTATTTACACCCGTTGAGACAACTTTTTCTTCTTCATTTGCAACAACATTTGCAAAATTTACTCTCTTTCCTCCTATCTTCACTTCTCCTCCTATACCAAATAAATTAAACTTCCCATAAGCCTTCTACTAAACCCAAATTGTCAAAAGATGTCTAATTGGAGTTCCGATCAAGAAGTTGATGATATTGTACAGGATGAAGTTGATAGTATAGTGGAGGATATCCAATACAACTACACTCACCCAGATGTACCATCAGCTCCAATTATCCGAAGAGTCCATATTAATAGAGACCGCGAAGAAGGTCACGCTCAGCTATGGAATGATTATTTTAGTGATAATCTGACTTACACTCAAGCTATGTTCCCCCGTCGCTTTAGAATGAACAAACCATTGTTTATTCGTATTGTTAATGCTATTGAGAATGGAGTCCCATACTTCAGACAAAGGTGAGATGCTACTGGAAGGCTCGGCCTTTCTGCACTTCAAAAATGTACGTCAGCTATTCGTATCATGGCGTACGGATGTTCGGCAGATGCGGTGGATGAATATTTACGACTCGCTGAAACAACCGCCCACAAATGCCTTCTACATTTTGTTGAGGGAGTTATAAATCTGTTTGGAGACGAGTATCTCAGAAGACCTACAGCGGAAGACCTCCAACGATTGATGAATATTGGAGAACATCGCGGTTTCCCCGGAATGGTAGGGAGCATAGATTGTATGCATTGGGAGTGGAAGAATTGTCCCACTGCATGGAAAGGACAATATTCGCGTGGATCTTGAAAACCGACAATCGTACTAGAGGCTGTGGCATCACAAGATTTATGGATTTGGCACGCATTTTTTGGACCACCAGGTACGTTAAATGATATCAATGTTTTGGACCGCTCACCGGTGTTTGATGATATCCTAGAGGGCCGAGCTCCGAGAGTTACATACGTTGTCAATGGACGTCAATACAATATGGCGTACTACCTCACTGACGGTATCTATCCGAAATGGGCAACTTTCATCCAATCCATTACACTTCCACGTGGCCGAAAAGCAAAACTCTTTGCTCAAAATCAAGAAGCATGTCGTAAAGATGTAGAGCGTGCATTTGGAGCCTTGGAAGCTCAATTTGCAATCGTGAAAAATCCCGCACTTTTTTGGGATAAAGGAAAAATAGGAAAAATAATAAGAGCATGTATCATCCTGCATAACATGATAGTGGAAGACGAACGACATGAATACAATTTCTACTATCCATCGGAGTTCTATCACGGAGAAGGAAGTGAAACTTCTCATGTCGATTTATCGTATTCTACAGATATGCCAACAACTATAAATAATATGATGGGCATTCGAAATGACGTTCATGATACACAAATGCATGATCGTTTGGAAAAAGACTTGATTGAGCATATCTGGCAAAAATTTGGGAAAACCGCACAATAAATCTTATTCTGAATTTTGTTTATTATGTTTAATATTTCAAATTTTGTAAAATATGTGAACTATTTTGAATTTTGTATAATATGTTTAATATTCCAAAGTTTGTAAAATATGTTTAAGATTATGTAATATAAAAAGTTTAATAATTGTTTTTTCATTTTAGATTATTAAAGTTTGATAATTACTAAACACAAATTAAAAAATCACTCCCTCCGTTTCAAAATATAAGATGTTTTAGAAAAGATTTTTGTTTCATAATAAAAGATGTTTTCAAGTTTCTATGCAACGTTTAGATTAGTTAGTATTTTATATTATGCAGTATTGTTTCTGATTGGTTGAACTTGTTAAAAGTAAAAAGTTCTTAATATACGTGCTTTACTTAAAACATCCTATATTTTGAAACAGAAAGAATATTATTTAAAAAATTGAGCAACCTTTTTTGGATTCTCTACTAAAGGAATGATTTTGCAAAAATACTTTTAGAATTGCTTTACTTAAATTAGTATTAATTATATGATTAATTAATTTGAGAATAACTTAAGATAGGTACTCCTCTTAAACAACTCTCAAGTTATACTTAACAACTAATAAATGTCAGAAGTCAGCTATAAATAAATTTGCGTACGCGTTTTGTGAAGAACTTAATAGTAGAATAATACTTGTATATGGTAAAAGATTCTTGTAATTTATTGTAGTATTTTATAGTTAATGGATCTTGTAAACTATAACTATATCGCATCATGATATTGCATGTGCAAACGCTCATACTAGAAAATAGAAATAGAACAAGTTCTCTCCTCAATTGTCACAAAACAAATAGGCGCGATATACATTATCACATCAAACAGTGACATGTCGCATTCACCACGTGAAAACACGTCAGTATTTCTCCAATTTTACCCACATCATTTGACCTTTTTGATAATCATCTAGGCTTTGATTTTTGACTCATTAATAAATCTTAGCTACGTCTTAAGCTTTAATTGGATTTAAACAAGAAAAAATAATCATCTAGGCTTCGTATTCGTAAGCTTTAATTACATCTAGGCTTCGGATAACCAGGGCTGAGTGTGTTACCACCTTGTGTCTAAGCAAGCAAATGGTATAAGACTATATGTATCCGGTTATGTGTAAACCGTGTAAATTATAGTCTATACCGGTCAAACCGGATTCTACACTTCACTACAAAAAGTGACTAGGTTGTAACAGAATCTTTTGTGAGAACACGAGGAAGACGAAGATGAACCTTACAATAAACACCTATATCGTTAAATTGAACTTCAACCAGGTGTTACGTAACTTTACTTGGCTGACCTTGGAAAGCTTTAGAGAGAAGCATGAACAGGACCAGGGTTCGAATCCCACCATCAACAAGAGGTAAGAGACTTGTTTTACCTTCCTCTGTCTATGGTCCAAAAAGACTTATCAATTACCAAACAGATAATAATTGAACATCAGTCAACGTATCTAATAAGTTTTATTGCCCCCAAATTAATGGCTAAACTTTACTAGATTGTTCTCAGTTAAAGGACGCACGGAGACAATGTGGGTGATAGACACAACAAATCGCATGTATAAGCTTTCTTCTTGGCCCAACGGCTAAAGCACCCATCTTCTTAAGCTTCTCCATTGTCAAATTCGCCATCTGAAACTTATTCATCCTCTGTCCTCTCAACATCCTCTCAAACTCTCTTCCCAATCCTATTGATCCAACCCATTGGTTCAATCCGCCTGCTTTCTCAACCTTCTTCTCCAGATTCAACACTCTCAGCTTCTCATTATCCATTACTACTGAGCTGCACATCACTCTAGGAAACCTTATGGGCTTGTGGCCCGCACGGCTCTTGTGAATCTCCATTCTTCTATCCCGATTCTTACTACAATCTTGCAGTGAGATCCTTGGAGCTGAACCTTTCCTGGTTGTGGCATTGCGACCAGTAACTATCTCTGGTTTGTCTACTGAAGTGAAATCAGGACAGGTCTCAGGTTCCACGGCGTGAGCATGAGTAGTTTCGTGAGTAACTGCAACCAGGTCTCTCAGCTCAGTTTGTGGCTGCGAAGCCGCAGACTTCTGCAAAGTGCAATGTTCAATTACAGGAAGGGAAGGCACCACTGTGTGGACAAGAGTAGCTTTGCGCGTCTCTGCTCTTAACTCAGCTTGTGACTGAGATGTTGCAGGTTCAGGAACGGGAAGAGAAGGCATCACTGCGTGAACGAGAGTAGCTCTGCGTGTCTCCGTTCTTAACTCAGCTTGTGATTTAGAAGTTGCAGGCTTCTTCTGCAAAGAGCACTGTTCAGGTATAGGAAGAGAAGGAAGTATTGTGTGAACAAGAGCAGTTTCTTGTGTATCCACTTGTGATTGAGAAGTTGCAGGCTTCTGCAAAACGAAATGTTCAGGTAATGGAAGAGAAGACATCACTGTTTGAAGAGGCGTAGTAGTTTTCTGCGTATCCGCAATAACATCTCTTTTCTCAACTTGTGACTGAGAAGTAGCAGGCTTCTGTAACGTGAAGCGTTCAGTTACCGGAAGAGAAGAAGGCAGCACCGTGTGAAGAGGAGTAATTTTGTGGATCTCCGCAACACAGTCCCTAAACTCAACTTGTGAATTAGAAGCTTCAGGCTTCTGCAGAATGAATTGTTCAGGTAAAGGAAGAGCAGGTACCAGAGTGTGAGCAGGACTAGTTTCGTGCATATCTGCAATAACGTCTCTTAACTCAGCTTGTGACACCGAAGTTTCAGGCTTGTCGAAAGTACAGTCTTCAGGCACCACAGTGTGATCACAAGTACTCTCTTGCGCATCCTCAACGCTGTCTCTTAACTCAGCTTCTAACTGAAAAGTAACTGCAGGTTTATCCAAAGTGAAATCTACAGGTGGAGGAAGAGAAGGCAACACAATGATGATTCTCTGCTTTTTGACAAAGACCCAACCGTCTTCTTCTTCTTCTCCATCAAAACAAAACTTGAAAGGACCAGTCTTGCTCGGTTCCAACTGTCTCGGCCTTAGCCTTGCCATCATCAGACCTGGAGATTATCAAACAACATTGAGCTAAAAGGCAAACCAAGTTTCAATCACAGAAGGACACATTTGCTATCACAAATCACAAGGAAGAGCGCATAGAGAATAAGAGAAGTATGCTTCGAAAGACACAAATCACAATAAGAAGAAACCCAATTTTGTGTAAAACCCATCACTGTGTTAAACCCCATTTTCGAAGAATCGAAGCAAAAAGAAGGACAGTTTTGTAGTGAATTAAACCCAATTTCAGAAATTGGACTCTCCGTATGAATCGGAGTAACACTAGCACAATTTTATGAAAGTGAATTAAGATCGAAGCAAAAGACTAACCCAGTAAATTAGCGACGAGGAATAAACAAACAAACCCTAGAATACAAAATCTTTTGTTAGCAGATAGAGAAATTGAGAGACCGGAGAAACATTAACGAGTCTTACCTACCCTCTGCGAGCGAGTGAGTGACGATGATGATGATGATGATGACTCTCTCTCCGACCGGAGCTAATTTTTTTTCCTTTTCGACAAAAGGTTATACAGAATCCCAATATTGACTACCTTGTCCTTTAACTATAAGGAAATTGGAGAAATATTGAAAATACACATTTTTTGGCATTTTGATATTTTTGACATTTTTTAACATAAAATAAAATACACACAAAAAACAAAACAAAAATATTAAAGGCTAATTTAAAAAGCCTTTTCTTAATAATAGCTCAAAATGGTTTGTATTATCATAGTTGAAGTAAATTAAGAATTTTATCTTAAAAATAATATTAAACAACATTTTACTTTGAAACAGATATAAAATATATGTTAATAAATCTTCTTATGCTTTTTAACTTATTAATGCAAATCATTTATTGTGATCTAACTTGTAAGCTTAGTAAGATAATGAGATTCTAATTATCAATAATATGAGCATAATAAAAAAAAAACAAAAATCTTATAAATTATTCAAATAAATAAAGTCGATTTGAAACTACACAAATCCTTTTTGTACACTTGCAAGTTGCAACAAATCAACCATAATGTAAAAGATACAAAAAATAACCAAATAAGTTAAGAAAAAACAAATTAACCAAACCAATTTTTTACTTGTTTGTATTGGGCCTTCAAAACATTCACATCGTCAAAAAGTATCCAGTAAAGTATAAAATATTAAGGAGAGAGATCATGCCGCCATGTATTGTTGTTTTTCGTAGGTTTTTTTTGTGACTAGTTCTCAGAGTCAAAACAAATCCGAACCGTTGATACTAAAGCCAATAACCCAATCCTGAACGTTGGTTCATTCAGGGCATCGTCTCCCTCGTTTAAACCAAAAATAGTCTCTCTGACAACCAGAGAGAGAGAGAGAGAGAGTCTAAGAGACAGAGAAGACACTCCATCAAACGCCTTCTTCCCCTTTTATTATAGCAAATAAATAAAAAATCAAACAAATTTGATAATTACGAATCCCTTTTTTATTTTTTTTTCCTTTTTCGTTTAAGCGATTAAAAAAAAAAAACGGAGAAGGAAAAAGCGCGCAGAGATATTGATTTTGGTTATCTCCTCCCTCCCTCCCTCCCTTGTGAATTTTGTTTGTTTCGTGGAAAGGGAGCCAAAATTCTCAATCTAAGCTTCTCGATTATTTTTTCCTTCTCCGATTTCTGAGTCGCCAAGGGGTAAGGTTTTCCGATGTTCTTTCTTCTTTTCTTCCGATTGTGATTCCGAGAATTGAGTTTTTTTTTTGTTGTTGTTGTGGTTTCTCTGCAGAATTGGCTTCAGCTTCATGTTTATCGATTTAGGGCTTTAGTGCGATTTTAATTGGAAATATCTCTGTGAATTGGAGAGAATGGAGTCTCCTCCTCCGATCAAATGTTGTGATTGTGACTGCGATTGTTCATCACAAGGTTCATGGATTCGATCTATCAAGAGAAGAAACGACGACGAATTAGTCAAGGATCATAAACGTTTCTCTGTACCGGAGCTAGACGACCTTGACATGTTCTCTAACCCCAGAGTCCATATCGAGAACGAATGTGAATTACTACGCGAGACCGTTACCAACCAACAGGAGACGATTCAGCATTTGTACGATGAGCTCGAGAAAGAGCGTAACGCTTCATCTTCAGCTGCAGATGGAGCTATGGGTATGATTCAGAAGTTAACGACTGAGAAAGCTGCTCTACAGTTGGAATGCACACAGCTTGAGCGTACCGTTAACGGCAGAGTGAATTACGAAAACGCTGAGATTGCTGCACTGGAAGATGTGGTCTATCAGAGGGATCAGATTATTCAGTCTCTTAAATTTGAGATTCAGGCTTATAAGCATAGGTTGATGAGTTACGGGCTCTCCGAGGCAGAAGCTGATGGTGACAAGAGCTTGCTTACTCGTTACCCGAGCAGCGTGATCGACGTTAGTTCTGAGTTTGACTACCCTACTTATGACTACCCTCCTCTGAAGTGCAATATAAACGAGAACCAAGAAGATCCTCTGGAGGCTGATATCTATGTTGCAGATGATGAAAACTACCCACCAGCTGATTCTCCTCATGGCCGAGAACATTTGAAGACTTTGGATCGTAGACTAAGTCAGATGGAGACTAATCCCAGCTTTATTCCGTTGAATGGTGATTTTTCGGGAGCGAGAGGGAGGGATGTTTCGGAGAAGGTTATGGTTGGTGAGAGTCCTAGGCATCAAAGACATGTTAGGAGGATTTCTCCCACTGGTTCAAGTTCACACTTGGTGGGAGCATCTAAAGAACTAAGACCTGATGTTTTTGTTGATTCCCCATGGTACGAAAGCTACAGCTCTGAGAAAGTGGAATATGCAGAGAATAATAATAATACTAAAGATGACTCGTCGGAGATAGGAGATGACATGAGTGATAGAGTTTATACCATTGACTCTGTCCATCACAGCAGTGTGTCTTATAGTGGCGGTGTAACTGAACAGAAGCTTGAGGATGGCACTTGTGATAGCAATGTGGTTTTCCCGAGAGAACAGACAGATCTTGGTGATCCTGATATAACGAAACTATACATGAGGCTTCAAGCACTGGAGGCTGACAGGGAATCAATGAAACAGGCACTTGTCTCTATGAGGACTGAAAAAGCTCAAATGGTACTGTTGAAAGAAATTGCTCAGCATTTGTCAAAGGAAGTTGTCCCTCAACGGAGATTGCCTCTACGTAAAGCATCTATTGCTGGGCCTTTCACGCCGGTCTTTAAGGTTGTTGTCATGTTTCTATATGATCACAAAACATTCTGACTGGAAAACTGTGTCTTGTTTTCTACTGGTCTCACTCTCTAACTACTTGATCTTTTGATTATGCAGTGGATCACATATTTTGTTTCCTGGAAAAGAAAGGCTCGTCGAAGCAAGTAAGTAACCTGTAACAAACTATGGAAGATTTTATCACAAAGAGGAGGTGGCTGATTAAATCAAACCGTTGCTCGCTTGCATTATAATCTAGTCTTTTAATATTCCAAAAACAGGGACACTGTTTCACTTGATAGTTAGAAATCACTGTTGAATTTTAGGTAGCTGCTTCTGAAACTTACGCTCGTCTCTAATCTCTATTCCGATGCAAATATGCAGATACATGTATGGAATGTCAGGAAGCAACGTGGGCTTGCAAATGCTTCTAGAAAAAGTCCCTCGGTCACAAAAATGGCGATGTCTTCTTAGGAGCACGCAAGTGTGAAACAGATTCATCCCTTTCAAACAAACAAAATCACTCTCATGACTCTAGAATTCGAAGCACATAATGTCTAATACTGATGGTGGATTGCGAAGGTAACACTTGTATGCCTTACTTCAACTTGGAATTGGATTCTCTCATTCTTTCTTCATTGTGATGTGCGATATTCAATCTGTTTTCCCCCAATACTTCAACTGTTGTATAATAGAATTGGGTTGAAGAATGATATACCTCAGAGGCCATACAATCTTTGTATGGTTTCTAACTTGAATTGTTTCATTCATGGGTTTCTTTTTTCCAATATTTTATAGATCGATTCATCACAGTAAGTTCTTTACTTCTTTTTGTGGTTTGTGACCATCATAAGTCAATTACCACGTTTTTTTTTCCTTTTCTTTTGCCTATATGTTTGTATTTCTCTGAAGCAATACCCAAAACTCTCTTTTAAATGAGGGTACAACAGAAAGTGATAATAATTTTAAAACTACGAACCAGAACAACACCGAAAACGAACTGATGTAAATAAAACTAAACAAGTACAAATCAAAGCTCAATAATACTTAGTTACAGGTGAGCCTCCTTACCCCCACGTGACTCCTCACTGACTCAATTCCATCTCCCAGGTTTCCTTAATTTGTTCTCTTCTTTTCTTCTCCCATATGTATATGGGATTGGAAGGTCTATCACATACACTTAAAAAAGAACACTCACATTCCAAATAACCAAAAAGAACAACAGTTGAAGCCTTGCGACACATCCATCCATCAAACGGTAGCAGCAATAATACTGATGAATTCATCAAATGCATGTGCTGTAAGGGTAAGCACATGATCAAACCACTCAACTTTCCCCCAAATTTCACAAGTTGCGCTGCTGCTGCGCCTTTCAAGCGCAATCTCCGCACAGCAAATCTTCTTCTTACCGGTATAAAGAGAGATCGTCTGCCACCACATAACAGCTAGCTTTCCACCAAAATTAGCCAATCTAAAAACAGAATCACGACGAAACGTGGGTAGTCCAACCAAACCCTGCAAAACTCTCCACCTTCCTGCCTGGATGTCATACCATCTGAATGATTCCGGAGAAGCCGAGTAGACAACATTATCTATCTGGCAATAAGAATTAGGAACCATGCCATAATACATTGATCGATTAGAGAGTACGTCCCATTTAGATTCCTTGACATCGTAAACAGCCATCATTTTATGAGCCACCACATGTAACTTTCCGTCAATAGATGCGCTGTGGCGGGAAAACGTACCGACTGTCTGACGGCAGGGGAGGGGCTGAGGATCCCAAGCTTGTGTTTTTGGGTCGAAAAGCGAGAGTGAATTCTTCAACTTCAAATTATTATTGGGATCGTCATCATCGCATAATCCTGTGGCATAAATCTTTCCATCGATGACGCCAACAGAGACAGTATACAGCTCCACCGGCAAGCTTGGAGCCGTGCGCCACGTGTGAGACTGGCAATCCAGAATAAAGACGCTAGAGGAGGGGGATTTCCCGGGTTGTTCTGCGCCAATGTTGTAGATTTCAGAACCAACCGCCACCATACTCGCAAATTCCGAATAAGGGGTATTGGGGATTGGGATTGAAGCCAAAGCATACCCACTTGTTGTTGTTGTTGTTGTTGTTGATGTCTTCTTCTTCTCCTCCTCCTCCTCCTCATTGTTGGTTAGGGTTTGATGATGATCAGGTTTCCGGCAGAGGGTGAACCAACGAAAACCAGACAAGCAGTTGAAGCACGCATAGAGACAACTCTCGGTGGTGCCCAAGAGTGACCTGGCCTTGTAAAGGTCCGGTGAAGCTACGAGAGATCGAAAGCTCTTGGAGACGAGGGATAGAATCGGATAGTACAATCTTGAGACGCGTGCGACGATGCTCAATGCCAAATCATCGGGAAGTGAAGGGATTAGGGCCGATTCCGGCGTTGACTGCTTCGTCCTCTTCTTCTTCTTTGGCGTATTCGTAGGCGGCGTTGTCTTCTTCTTCCTCTTACTCTTCCTCTTCGTTTCTGGGGATGACATTGACGGAACTAACGGTAAAGACGAGTTCAGTTCACCATTGATCAACCTCGATCTCCTCTCCATTTAACTTTAACTTTAACTTTTAGGGTTATGGGTTCCCGCGGAGCGCACGCTTAAACTAGAAGAAGACAACACATTTGTTGGGCTTTATGGGCCGTCACGAAATTGCAAGACTTTTTATTGGGTTCCTTTGTTCTCTTGACTCTTGAGTAGGTTTTGAGGTTTTTTTTTACACAGGTTTTTGAACCATATTATTATTTAATTAGGTTTAGCAACAAATTAAGAAGCTAATATGCTTAACGCAATACCGAATACAATTATTAGATGCATGAGCAAATATTTGTCACAGAGAGAAACTCTCTTACAAACACAATTTAAAGAACTCTTCATATTTTTAATGTATGCAAATTAGAGTACATACTGTATATAATAAAATGTTCATCTGCTTCTTTACGTGAATATATTGATGATTCGAGACAAGCGGAAGAAGATTGTCAATGAATGTGTATAAGAAAATGTTCCAAGAAACAGTTCCCTAAAAGAAACGCTGCCAAGAACACTACCCAATGAATGTGTATAATGTCAGAGCATGTGCAGCGGCGTATTATTTGTCCGTCCTTCATAATTAAAATGTCAAATTTAAATCTAAATCAATGAATTACCAAAGAAACGTATCTACAAATGGGACGTATATTGCTCGGTCCTTCATAACACGTGGCCGCTTGTGATTTGTTTGTCTCGTTTGAGTAGGGTGAACCGGAGAAATCGAAGTTTTATCGTCATTTGTTTTCTCTCCGTCTCTCTTTCTTTTCTCTCTCGGAATTGGTCCGTCGTCATCCTCCACCTCGTGCTCATGTGGTTACTTTGATATTTTGAATTTCGATTTCGGTAATTTGGATTTTTTATAATTTTTTAGAGAGTTGGAATTTCTCGATTCAAAGATGTAGTTTTAGGATCTATATATATATCAATTTGAGATGGTCGACGATTGTGAAAAAGCCAAGTTGAAATGGTGTGATAGTATGATTTTATTTGGTCAAAGAATGGGTTCTGTTCTGCTTTTCGTATTTGATGTTCATTTGTTTGATTTTCTCTGTTTTCACAAGCAGGGTTAAGCAGAAGCTGGAACCAACCACAGGGACTCAGGGTTCAAGCAATGAGTGCCACAGCTCAACGTAATTTTTCGCTATCCAAAGGCGACAATGATGACAAAATTGAACCTGATCATCTTCTTGTTCTTGTTCACGGTATTTTGGCCAGGTATAATGTCTACCAAGTTCATGGTTCTGGGATAGAAACTTTGAAATTTTTGTATACCATTTCTGTTACATGGTTTCCGGATTTTATAAATCGATAGACTCCAAATTTACTGAGACATTGTTACTGCTTGCAGTCCCAGTGACTGGCTCTACGTAGAAGCTGAGATGAAAAGGGGCCATGGCAGAAGATTCTTGATTTATGGTATGCTCATCTGGTTTCAGCTTTGTTATCCTCTGTTAGTTGTGTTGTGCAGTAGTTGGAATATACTTATCAGGAAGAGTATTTGCGAATGGAATGGTAACTTAGCTTTGAATGCATGAGTTGACACTGAATAGAAAATACTTCAAACTCTTATTTCATCTTTAGTAGCAAGAGACGATAGATACAAAATTTCGGAATTTTTCCATGTCTCTTCGTCTAAGACCAGAACTCGTTTTTCTCTTACTAGTCTTTTAGTTGGTATGTGTTATTCTACTCAATGCTCTTTTATGTCCTGCGTGGATCACACATAATGTTTTTTGTTTAATTTACTCTTCATTCCTTGAACATGTACAACAAGTTCTTCCAATACTTTCACTAAAACATTTGGCGGGGTCGATGGAGCTGGAAAACGACTAGCAGAAGAGGTGAGATTTTATACTCCTACAATGTCATTTCCACTTCTTGTATAGGTGTGGGGCTTTTAGTATATTTGAGGGACCAACGGTGAGGGACACCAATGCTTATACTAAACTTAAGAAACTCTGAAAATAAAATTAATATATTTGAGGAACAAAAATTTGTCCTACACCAATGCCTATGCTCTCACTAAACAAGATGTAAAGAATCTTTTTTGGGTTTTTGCAAATAAATGAATTCACAATCCAACTTTTGATTCTCCAAAAAAAAAAAAAAAAAAACACTGACTATGTATGAGAGTAGCTTCGAATCTCAAGGAAAACTATCAGAACATCCATAGTTAGAGCATCCTAATCCATAGCATGAGAGTGCATGATTTCATTGACAATTAAAACATACACGTGTCATGTGTTTAATAATGAATATTCTTTGTCTAAAAAACATATTGTTAGTGGAAATTCAAAGCGTTGACCAATCAACAAATTTTTAGTCTTTCCTCTCAAGTAAACGGAGCCGCCACCTCTTACCTCCACCACATGTTTCTCTTATTCTTCTTTTTTACTAGTAATAAATAATAATATTCTCTAGTCTACATATATATCATTACAAACTCATACGTTTTCTCGTCAAATGGATCACCAAGAGGAAGAAGAGGTCGAGATCCCTAACTACTTCATCTGCCCAATCTCACTTGAGATCATGAAAGATCCTGTCACAACCGTTTCTGGCATCACTTACGACCGTCAATGCATCGTTAAATGGCTCGAAAAGGTCCCCTCCTCTTGTCCCGTCACGAAGCAACCTCTTCCTTTAGACTCCGATCTTACTCCTAACCACATGCTTCGCCGTCTCATCCAGCACTGGTGCGTCGAGAACGAGACTCGTGGCGTCGTCAGAATCTCTACACCTCGAGCTCCTCCTGGCAAACCTAATGTCGTCCAGGAGATCAAGAATCTCAAAAAGTTCGGCCAAGAAGGTAGGAACCCGGTTATTTCGAATAACGTGGTTATTTGTGGATTTATTTTGGTTCGGGTTGGAGCTACAAAATTATAGTATGTCGGTTTTGGATTAATAAATATCAAAGTATGTATTAATAACTATTTCTAAGGAATTAAATAATTTTTTTTTTTTGATGTAAACTTAGCTAGCTAGAGGTCCAAAACAAAACTAAATCACATGTTAAGGTTAGATCAAATTAAGTTCAGCACGGTTATTGGTTTAAGACTAACAATTTTGGTTTGGTAATTTAAATCGTACAGCCTTAGGAAGAGAAGATACGTTGCAGAAGCTTGAAGTTTTGGCTATGGAGGGAAATAACAGGAGATTGATGTGTGAAGCTGGCGTACATAAGTCTTTGATCTTGTACGTAGTCAAGTGCACTAGCGAAGAAGATGAAGACGGACGACGTCGTATCAAAGGGCTAGATGAGTCTCTTCGTCTTCTTCACTTGATCGGTGTTCCATCAAACGACGCAAAAACAATCTTGATGGAAGACGATCGAATCATGGAATCGTTGACTTGGGTTTTACACCAAGAAGACTTCTTCAATAAGGCGTACACGATCTTGCTCTTGAGGAATCTGACTGAATACACTTCCTCTCATATAGTGGAGAGACTGAATCCCGAGGTTTTCAAAGGGATCGTAGGGTTTCTCAAGGGTGTAGTAAATAGTCTTAACCGGACGAGCCCTAGCGTGAGAGATACGGTACAATCTTCAAGGCCTAGCTTGGGAATAACGGAACCATCGAAACTTGATCATACTTTGGTCATCAAACAAGCGGTGACCTCCGCGCTGATGATTCTTTTAGAGACTTCTTCGTGGAGCCGAAACCGATCGATCCTTGTGGATCTCGGTGCGATTTATGAACTCATAGAACTCGAAATAAGTTACGCGGGCGAGAAGAGAATTACAGAACTTATGTTAGGAGTTTTGTCTCGTTTATGTTGTAGCGCGAACGGTAGAGCCGAGATCCTTGGTCATAGGAGCGGAATCGCGGTTGTGACAAAGCGGCTACTGAGGGTTTCACCTGCCGCAGACGATAGAGCTCTCTCTATCCTAAGCACTGTCTCAAAGTTCTCGCCAGAAAATATGGTTGTGGAAGAGTTGGTAAACGTCGGCACAGTAGAGAAGCTCTGTAACGTTCTAAGACTGGATTGTGGTCTGAACTTGAAGGAGAAAGCTAGAGAGATACTTAAAGATCATTTTGATGAGTGGAAGAAGTTTCCATGTATTGATATGACTCTAGTTACTAATCTTCTAAGCTCCTCACCCAAAGATCAACTCAACGAGTTTCACTCACGAGTTGGTGTTTAGCTTTCCTGTGTACTCGGATCAAGAATATTTATAATCTGCCGGGCACAACACATACTTAGCTACATACATAATAAAATAAAAATACTCACCATAGAGATTTCGATATATTTAAGTGTACGCATTCAATAAATCCTCCATCGACCTATTATATCAAAATAATGATGCATAAAGTTAAGCGATACAGTGATTAATCCTTTGTCAAGATCTGATTAAGCAAATGTAATTCCTTAAGTGTAACCAAAACCACTCTAAAACTTCTGTTTCACAGATTGTATAGACAGACATAACCAACAAGTAATTCTAATTGAAAATACACACACCCAATAATAGCCTTCTTAACTCCAAAACCAAAATTCAACAAAATCGAAATTAGAGGAGACTCCCACAAGTTTGGCATAAAAGACAGAGCTTATCGCCTTCGCATTCCACGGCCACGACCTCCACCGCGTCCTCTCCCCATTGCACCTGCAGCATCTCCCTGTGCGCTTTCCGACTGCAATTTACAACAATTATCAAAACAATATATACACATTTATCGCAACATACTAAAGAAAATGAGAGCATGTGTTATATACTTTAGGGTTCTTCACAGTTTCGTCCACACTTAGAATGAGGCAAGCCGCTTCAGTCGCAGCATTTATTGCGTTGATCTGCCAGAACAACGGGAATCAAATTATCAATAAACTTTCCAATGAAAGATATATCCACACAAGATATAAACATATTCATCACTGGCACAATAGTCTGACGAACGACAAGAGAGTGGAATTTAATAGAATCTTGAAATACCTTCACGACTGCTGGTTCCCAGACGAAGTTAGCAAAAGAATCTGCTATTCCACCGGTATTAATGTCCACTCCATAAGAAGCTCCTTCACCTGTTATAACACAGATATCATGAATGAAATTAAGCAGCTGCCCATCAAGATTAATATATCAAGCTTGTGACAGTGAGAGAAGTCTCACCGCTTTGCATGGCGTGTTTTTGTCTAAGTTTATTTAAGACATCAGTTGCATCAAATCCAGCATTGTCACATAACTGTCGTGGAATAACCTGTAGTACCACCACAACCAGTGTGAATTTAGATTTTTATGTATCATATGTCAACCAACAAATTTCAGATCCCGGGGGTCAAAGATCCTTCTTAGTTGTTTACTAAACTCCTCTTATACACAACAAGCGAACAGAAAATATGTCTTCTCTATAATGCTTAATAACACAGAACACTTTGAAAACTCTTTTTCTTTATATGCCCATATAAGTCAGAACTGTGAGATTTTCAGAAATTAATAGGCACAAAAGAAAAACATCCAAGCCAACCAGGAAGTGTACCTCCAGAGCCTTTGCATAGGAGTTGATGAAAAGCTGAGACTTCCCAGCAATTGTTCTAGAATGCTGCCTCAGGTACTTGCTTATCTCCATCTACAACCAGGAGGAAGGATTCAACCCTACATGCAAAACATAGATACTGAACCAAAGTGAATGGAGGACACTTACATCTATAGCTCCACCTCCAGGAACAACAGTTGAGTTCTTCACAGCTCTTCTCACAATCATAATCGCATCATGTAAACTCCGCTCAGCTTCTTCGATGAACTGCCATTAAAGTTTCAAAGGAATTCATATTTATGCTGATTAGTTTTGATTCATGAAGCTTCCAATATCTGATGTATACCTGATCAGCTCCACCACGGAGGACAATAGTTGCTGTACGGCCTGAAGGGCAACCACTGAATATATTAAACCTCTCCCCACCAACTTGTTTTTCCTCAAAAATCTCACAAGTTCCAAGAACCTGCATAGTTAACAACAACCTTTGATTCAGATGAATGAAATCAACAAGTCACTGAAAGCTAGTAAGCCTATCCAATAGCAAGCAAAGAAAATCTTTTTTTACGGGCCTCATCTATTATGTTGTTAACACTTGTCTGAACTGTTCCTCCAGCTGCAGCGGCCACACGGTTAAGATCTTCTTCCGCCACACGACCAGCACAGAAAATATCACGATCCGCAAAATACTGCAACAAAATGCCAAGTAAAACACAGTCAAGCTCCCTTGAGTGATACGAAAATGAAACACCAAATTGCAAGGTACCGTAGTGAACAATAACGATTGACAAGAGCAAACATATTCATACGTTTGAGGAAAATACACTACAAACGAACATACAATTGCAACTTTGAAGTGTTGCTCATGCTTAATAGTCTTACACTGAGAATTGCAAGACGATATTAACCTACCAATATAATCACGCTTTTAAGTTGCCAAATGATTTCACAAGAAATACAGATAGACGTCAATATTCAGCCTGACTATGCAAGCACATCCTCCGGTAGATGAGAAAAATAGAAAAAAAAAAAAAAAGATATAAACAAACCTGAGTAGCTAGATCACCAATAGCCAGTCGAGAAAGAACAACTTTTGCTCCACTCTCTACACATTTGTCTAGCTTGTCATAAATGATATTCCATTCCGCATCAACTATTGACTGGTACTGTGATGGATCTGACAGCCTGTGAACAATGGGTGGAGCCAAGTCAAATAAGGCGAAAAGATGCTTCATTGTAGGGGAAAAAATCAACATAAAGAGCCATAATGCCAACCTAATTTCAGCGTTTTCTTTCTCAGATTTCAACTCCAATTCGATGTTAAGCAAGAGAATTTTGGGGCTGAGAAACTTCTTTGGCTGTTGCTCAAAACCCGCATATGAGAATGTCTTTTTGAAAGCTACACCATCAACGAGGAAAGAGTCTCTCATATTGCCACCAGGAACCTGCAGAGAAAACCATGACATTAGCTTAGATGCATCACTAACCTGGCTTTACAGTATAGGCACAATGGGGAAAGTCTATAACAGGACTTGGATCTTGAAGAATCTCAATCAAAGACAAATTGTTATAGAAGTCAATCATATGGACCCTGTAGCACTAAGCCAATTCACACTTCCTCAAATTTAACTGGACCTAGGAATGAAATGCAATGGATAGAGGCAGAATGCTGCAGATGATTGAAACTAGAAAACACGAAAATGCTATCCTATTTGATTGCAAATAGCCATGTAGAAATCCATTGATAGATAAAATTGAAGTCGCAAGATAAACAGAACACAGCACAAAAACATTAATTGACATAATGCAAAGCCAGTTTAAAACATTCCCAGAAAGAAACAACAGATTTGTAGAATTAAAAAAACAAAAATGTGTGTTTACCTTCTTGATCCCAATCAGATTTAGCCTGTCGTCATTCCCAATAGCCATTACAGCATCAACAACCATTGTAGCAAAAAACTCCTTTTCCCCACCAATAAGCTTAGATGAAAGAGTAGTAGCAGCACATTTAGCCAACAAACCTTTCTTCTCCTCTACACTCTTCCCCTCGATGCTAACAGCGAGTGCTTTAACCTTCTCAATTGCCTACATCAATAAAAGAGTAGTGATTTTAAAGTGTTAAAAGATCCAACAATTAAAAAAAAATACTTGTAACTGTACTAACGAAAAGAAAAAGTACAAACCAAAGTGCAAGCAGTGCGGTAACTCCTGATTAAATTCTGAGCGTGAACACCATCCTCAATAAATGGCTTAGCCTCCTTCAAAAACTCTGCTGCTAGAAGAACAACAGTAGTTGTCCCATCACCCACCTATAACCAAACAACAGACCATTCAGAGTTCATAAACTCAATCATGCATTCTAAGATCTGAATACTGGATCGGACTTCATATATCCAAGATTTGGATCAGTAATTAGGTCAAAACCAGAATAGGGCACACAAAATCCAATTGGGAAAGTTTTTTGAAATTGAAAAAAAAAACGAGATTTCGAAATCAAATAAGACCTCAGAGTCTTGGGATTTGGCGATATCGACGAGGATCTTAGCAGCAGGATGAACAATATCGAGGAGCTTCATGATGGTAGCACCATCGTGGGAAATGGTGACGGATCCTTTATGGTCGTGAATGAGTTTGTCCATACCTCGTGGCCCGAGCGTGGTTCGAACCACATCTCCAACCGCCGTGCAAGCGTTGATGTTGCTCAGTAGCTGTGCTTTCCCTTGAGAAGTGTCTGTACCTTCCTTCAACAGTATGATCTGCGGTTGCTGTGCTCACGAATCCAAACCACAAAGTAGCGGCGCGTTAGTCAGTGACTTAGACATATATGTATGTAAAGGAGAGAGAGAGAGTGTAGATGCGACTTACCATCATCGACGCCATTGTCGATGCGTGAAGAGAGCTTCGTAGATTTGAAGAGAGTGAGAGAAATGGAGCAGAGCAGAGAGAGAGAGGGAGTTAGGGTTTAGGTCTTGTGTTATAAAGGAGCAACTAGATCGACCGATGTTCTTAGAACCGGACCGGGCGGTTGAACCGATAATTTCACTCAAAACGCAGCGTTTATGGCCCCGACTAACAAACCCCTGTTAAAAAAAGTAAGAAAAATTAAAAATTAAGCTAGTCAGAAATTTCTCCTCAACTTAGTAGACCCTTCAAGATTTATTTTTGTCTTTAAAAAACTCTGTTTTAAAAACTATCCTGAAGATTCAGAGATCGTTGATGGGGAGAAAAGTGTTTACTGTTTTTTATTGAATGGTGCGATTACAAAGTTTAAACAGACTACTAAAAGAACCTATACAACGATCTAAAACAATTATCGTTTAATTTAGAGATCGTTTGCTCTTGATACCATGTAAATGTTTGTTGAATTGATCAAATATATTGTGTACAGAGGTGGACTTATATACAAGTACAGACCTAGCTAGGTTATTAAGAAGAGAATGTCTGCATAATCTAATTTACATAAATAAAAGATATGAACGTATAATCAGGAAGTGATTGACCAAATCATTTGTCATGATTTACTCTTGATAATATCTACAACTGAACAAACTCTGAAGCTTGTGGAACAACTTGTAACTTCTTGTTACCTCATTATCCGTTTAATACATCCCCGTTATCGTATGTTAATCAAAATTCCTAAGTATTTTTTGCCGAATCATATAACTTGTCCCTTTACTTGGGCTCAAAGTACAAACGAAATTGTAATTAGACTAACTCATTCACAAAACAAAAGGGTGAGAGATTGAGAATGAGAGATTGAGAAGGAACGAGTCATCACATGCTAAAAGAAAGGAGAAGGTAGTTTGTGGCCGAAGAAAGCTGCCTCTTAAGGATGATACGGTGTACCATCAAATATAAACTTTAATTATTTAATTATATACAAAAAAAAAACCAGGTTTGATCGTAGTCTACCGGATTGTAATCTTCTTAAACGCCGTCATTCTCCGCGTCCAACAACACTCCTCACTTCACCTTTCTCTCGGTGGGTCGCTTTTAGAAACATTAACATAAGTGATAGCAGACTCTGAGATATATTTTGACGATCAAAACAACATTGTTTGACGATATGAGAGACTGTTCTCACAATTAGTTAGTTTAGTTCGCATTCTATCCATTATGAGATTATACATAAATTGCTGTTGTCATAGATTCGTTGAGAGATTGTTATGATTATGATTGACATAACGACTGCAGACCATTAACACTTGAATCAAAACATGTTTGCTTTATAAATTGTTGTTTTACTAGATTAACACCCGTGCTAGAGCACGGGTTGAAATTCATTTTATTTATATTGTAATTTTTATATAAAATATAATTTATTTGATTGTTTTTAAAAGTATTTTTGGATAAAACATTATGCAATAAAATCATATGCTAAATATGATAGCTTGAAAAAGACACATATTTTGTAAGTTTTATATTGTTAATGATTATAGATAAGTATTTGTGCTATAATATTGGTGAAATTTTATTTTATACAAAATTTTGTATATTTTATATTTTAAAATAAAAATTTAATATGTTGTATTAGGTTATTTATGTGAAATTTTCAACAATGTATATTCTACATCATGACTTGAATGTCATTATAAGATATAATTTTGTAAATTTGAATTTAAATATTCAAATTTTGACCCGCTACTCAGTAAAATTTTTAATTCAATAGATATTATTTCTAAAGAATAATATTACTAAAGCTTGAATATTTTATAGATTGAACAATTTATATTTGTTTTTAAAAATTTAACTTATGGTATATCCAGAAACTATTTTTTAATTATAATAAATAATATGATAATTTATTTGTTTCACAAAATAGACTCATATATAAAAATGAGAGGTGAAGTATAATGATAATTAACAAATTAATATGTTAGATATCTAAAGATTTTATTTGATGAATAATTTAATAAAAAAAATTAATATGGTAAGTTAGATGATATGATTCTTTAGAATATTCTCTTTAAGATTTTCGGTATAACATATTTGTAACCAATTAATCTATCATTAATCTATAACCTATTTGTAACCAACTTATTAAAATTATATAGTTTACAAAACAATGTTGTGTACTTCCGTTTTATTATAAAGGGGATATATGTATAGACTTTAACACTTGAAATAAGATAACGGATTTTTTGGGAAACCACCAAGACCACACACAGTGAAAACGCGGGCAGCAGATTTCTGTAGCTTCGGGGACTTGAGAAAGATACACTCATACACATACTTTTCATAATCATACCAGCACAAAAACGCTCTTGAATGTAGCCGTGTGTATAATGTTCAGTTAAGCCTATGCACCATTGCATGTCGCTTTCAAGAGTATGACCACCAAGGCGCAGTGCCGGTCCGGCATTTACTAGTGCTCTACCCAGAACTTAAAAAGTTTTTTTTTTTTAACAAACAAGTGCTTCGATTAATCAAACCGACACATTACAAAGATAAGGATAACATATCCCAAAGTTTAAGAGGTAACAAGCAAAGGCTTTCCCCAAAGCCATAAGCATGAATAAAAGTAAAGAAGACATCAAGAAAGAATCCATAATAGCTATGAAACAAAAGCTATAGAGCAGTTAGAGACAAGCGGAATCAAGGTTGCAAGATTGGACATTATTGATGAACTCGAGAGATGACAAATAGGTCACAGTCAAAAGACATTGTGTCGTTGATATGAGAAGCAGAGCCAAGGAGCTCGCCGGAGTGAGGAGCATTAGCCAAGTCAAGGCCATGGTCAGGGTTTGGGGAACAAAGGCCCGGATGGTGGTGGAGGTATTGGTATTGGTTTGCTTGAGGCATTGGTACTTGAAGCATTTGGCCGGAAATGTCGAAGGGTGATTGTTGGTGGAGAAAACTCTGAGACCATAATCACAACCTCGGTAACTTGCAATCATAACTGAAATGCCATGAGACTTCAAGAGCTTAGGAACAGTAAGGTTCACCATTTGAGCTAAAACCAGGGTTCGCAAGCAGCATGTGTAAAGCCTTGTCATAGTAGGTGGATCCTCTCTGCCATGAAAATGGTGATCAAGAATTCCACACAGAGTATGAAGTCGGTGAGATACTAGCAGATGAAAACCAGACCTGAGCTTCAGACGAGAGGTTGATTGTGGGGTTTTGTGGGCAGTAGAGCTTACAAAAGAAGTTACTAACAGGTGCAAAGAATAAGTGTAATACCGTGACAAACCAGGTGGATCCTCTCTGCCATGGAAATGGTGATCAAGAATTCCACACAAAGAATGTGATCGGCAATGCACGGACCTGGGAGCCGCAGACCTGAGCTTCATAAAGGGGGGGTGATTGTTGGGGGTTGAGAACACTTTGATAAATCCAGTTTCGGGAACCAGTAGACAATGTCACACACTGATCAATAACCATAGTTCTAACACACCCTATGAACATCCATGACAGCCTAGCTAAGTGGGTTCTCTGATGCAGTCTTCGAACACCGAGTATAACCAAATAATCTAGACTAAGTCGATGGGATAACAAAGGGTTAGATAGAGAGAGCCTGAGTTTTTGTAATTTGGGTGAATCCTCATGTAAAGCTAAAATGTCGATCTCAGATTTGAAGTTCAGATTTGAGAGTTGATGCGCACAGCGGCTGACCCGGGAGGTTGAGGTAAACTTCTTCGTCTCCGGTGAAAGCAAATACAGAGCCACCGTAGTCTCCGTCTCCGCCTGCCAAGGCTCGGGTGACGTTGGGGAAGAGAAATCTGCAGAAGCGATAACCATTCCGGATCGATAGCTAAAGAGACAAGGGGACTTGATTTCATTGGCAGTGAGGCTGAGTCGGAGTTTTGGAGAGAGGAGTTTAACAGTCTCCTCCGTCTTCTGAAGTCGGGTTTTAGCAAGCCTTTGCGTGAAACTGGTTGATTGGGGAGGATCTTTGTAGATTGAAAAACGGAAAACAAAAGGGGAAAAAAGGGAAAAAGAGATTGAAAAAAGAAGCTAAAGGAGCAAAGGAAGTAGAAAACGGAAGCTAAGGTCGAGATACCCTGACGCCAGCGAGCAAAAGCTCCACCGGCATCAAAGAGATTTGGTGGTAGCGACTCCTCGATATTCGGGCTTGGGAGAGAGAGTTTTAGGGCGAACTCTGTATGTTAATCATGTTATCGCAGAACTTAAAAACATGTTCTTTTATATATTACCAAAAAATTATAACCAATGGTATAAAGTGTCAGTCCGGCATTTACTAGTGCCCTACGCAAAACTTAAAAACATGCCCTTTTATATATTACCAAAAAATTATAACCAATGGTATATAAGACTTAATGTTTAATGTTTTGAAATTTTATTAACACAAACCAAAACCAAAGCATTAGATTTGATGAAAAGGTTTATTAGTTTAACAAAGTAAACTATTAACCTCAAAAGAGAAAACATCAAAACCAAAACTAACAATTAACCTCAAAAACTATGATTTGCACTTATATTAAAGTCCACATTTTTATAAAAATCTTTAGATGTATATAAAAACTTTATAAAAATTTTACAAAAAAAATGCCCTAAATTTTTTGATGTCCTAATCTTTTTGCTTCAGTTGCTTGCCCTATAGATCGTTACTTATTGCCAAGGCAATGGAAATCAATGGAATCATCTTCTTCATGTCTAATTAAATTCACTATCTGGTGATGAAACAAGTAGTATAGCAAAAACAATGTTGTATATTATTTCTCTTATTAACTTTTTTTTGTTCTTTTTGAGCAGGTCTTTAAAATAGGAATCAAAGCGTATCATATGGAAAATGTTGAAAGGTGTGGTGGGAATCGAACAGTTGTTGTTATAGGGGAAGGATTTTGGATATACAGCATATATATTGTAAACGATGTTGCCTTATGTAAGATTCTAAATTGTGTATTTTTTAAATATAAAAACACTCTTTTTAATTTTATTTTCCGAATGTTTTCTTTTGAAGTCCATTTTTTTTTCTGGTCAACAACTTTACTTTTGAAGTACATTTTAATCTATTTAATGCTTCTCTCTCTTTTCTCTCTCTAAAAATCTTTCAAAGAGAGAGAAAGCTTTTCTCGTTTGTTTTGCCGTCCAGATTTATTGACTATTTCTGGATTTTCTTTTAGCATCATCTGGTTTCTCTAACAGTGGTGGCTGCCACTTCCGTTTCCAACATCGTCCGGTTTCCTTAACGGCGGTGTTTGGCTTGCCGTCCGGTGTGGTATCCGGCTTTTGTCCGACATAGATTGGCTTTCACAGCAGTGCATGGTCGGCTCTTGTCTAGCATCCTCGGCTCATACAGCGGTGATGGCTAGCTTTAGGTTTCAACCCGACATAGTTCGGTTTTTTTTTCTGTTTTTGCCTTCTCTCTTCTCCGGCATGTCCGGTTTGCTTTTCCTTTTAGTGTTTTTATCACGGTTTTGTTTAGACCGTTGATTGTTTTTAGTTAAAATCTCATCGGATATGTGTGTTGGTGATAGCGATTCAGTGGCATCTCTGCTCAAAAGGATCTAACTCCAACCTATCCTTTGGGTTTGAGGTTTACGAATAAGGATTAGGCGATTTGCAATTTCAGTTGAAGATCCAAAGCTCTTTCCTCAGCTTATTACTATTGCCTTTAGCTGTGTCTTTTATGTTTAAGCTTCTTCGATTGGTTTTTAGTCAACAGAGGTGGATTAATCGGAGTTCTTATTCTCTTTTGAGATTTATGGATCCGTATTAGATCTTTACTTCTGTTTTGCAGTTGTCAGCGAAATACAAAAGAATCTATCTTCGATCTTCACTCGACGTTAGTTTCATTCTCCGGCGGAATCGATGGCTTCAACGGCGAAGGATGACGACGGAAAACTTTTAGTCTCCTCAAGTTACACGTGTCTCTGTTGTTGACATGTGTCTTGAGATATTTTAATTCGATCCAATCTTCTTCTCTGAGTGATGCAATGTTGGGCCATATGGACTTTCTTTATTAATCTCTGTAAACCGCTGTATGTTTTTGTGGGCTTTTGCTCGGTTGTTATGTGTAATGTTTGATATCAATAAAATCTTCACTTGAGAAAAAAAAAAGAAGTACATTTTAATCTAATACAGTATTAGATTTATCAAATTAAATTAAGAGATTTATTAAATTATGAATGTGTTTTCTTTCTTTCTTTTTCCAATTTAGTACTAAATGAAATTGCAATTTGTTTCCATATCATTTACTTACCATACGGGACAAACACACTACACACGCTTTCACTTTCAACATCTCACCTTCCCTTCTCCGCCATTGCTACTTTCTGAGAAGCTTCCAAGTCAATCCATAGAGACTTGCTTATTTGACCTCTTCTGGCTTACCTTATAATCTCCCTTTTGGACTTTTCAATAAAACCGTCTCGTTGATTCAATCAGTACGACTTCTCTCCTCCTTCCTTCCTTCCTTCTTTTAAGTCTTTCTATTCCGATCTGAAATCTCTCTAGATTTTGATTTCTTCGATTTTTCAATGAACGATTTGTTTTCCAGCTCGTTCTCACGCTTCCGCGGCGGAGAACCATCTCCTCGCCGAGACGACGGAGGAGTTCAGATGGCGAATCCAGCGGGATCAACCGGCGGTGTGAACCTCGACAAGTTCTTCGAAGATGTTGAATCTGTGAAAGAGGAGTTGAAAGAGCTAGATCGGCTCAACGAAACACTCTCTTCCTCTCACGAGCAGAGCAAGACGCTTCACAATGCTAAAGCCGTTAAGGATCTCAGGTCACAAATGGACGGTGACGTTGGAGTCGCTTTGAAGAAAGCCAAGATGATTAAGGTTAAACTCGAGGCGTTAGATCGCGCCAATGCTGCTAATCGTAGTCTCCCTGGCTGTGGACCTGGCTCTTCCTCCGATCGAACCAGGACCTCTGTCCTCAACGGTCTCAGGAAGAAATTGATGGACTCTATGGATAGTTTCAACCGTTTGAGGGAGCTCATCTCGTCCGAGTATAGAGAAACTGTACAAAGGAGGTACTTCACCGTCACCGGCGAGAATCCTGACGAAGGAACCCTAGATCGACTTATTTCCACTGGTTTGTTTACTCGTTTCTTCCATTCATATCACTTATAGTATAGAACCGTCATCTAGGTTATATACTGTAGTTCAGGATTCAAAGATGAATGTTCTTTGAGTTTGATTTGGTTTGTGAAGAACAATAACTTCTGAATTTTGCATTAGACTATGAAAATGGATTTGTAGCAGGAATTGTGCTAGTTCTTAGTTGCTTAGAGCTGCAATTGATCTCTGAGAACTAGACATGTTGTTACATGAGTGGTGTGTGACATATTGGGGGATTTTTTTGCTACTGTTTCTGTTGCAGGAGAGAGTGAGAGATTCTTGCAGAAAGCAATACAAGAACAAGGAAGAGGAAGGGTGTTAGACACCATTAACGAGATTCAAGAAAGGCATGACGCGGTTAAAGACATTGAGAAGAATCTCAGGGAGCTTCACCAGGTGTTTCTAGACATGGCGGTGCTGGTAGAGCACCAGGGAGCTCAGCTCGATGACATTGAGAGCCATGTGGGAAGAGCCAGTTCTTTTATCAGAGGCGGAACTGAGCACCTACAAACCGCTCGGGTTTACCAGAAGAACACGCGGAAATGGACATGTTACGCCATTATTATTCTCATCATCATCATAATTGTTGTGGTTCTTGTTGTTGTTAAACCATGGAACAGCGGAGGTGGCGGCGGTGGTGGTGGTGGTGGTAACAGTGGAGGAACTCAACCAAATTCAGGGACACCACCAAGTCCTCCTCAGGCAAGGCGTCTATTGCGTTGAAGTTGAGTTTCGTTATTTGCAAATATATTCTTTCTTTGAAAAGCTTACCAGCTTTGTGTTTCTACTTTCTAATGCTGGTTTGTTGTTAATCTCCCTTTGATTTGATTTTTTGTGAAAGAAATTAAAATTTGGGTTAGATGAGAAATATTAGTAGAACATTCTCTTTGTATCTATGTTTGCTATATGGGTTATTTTTTACTTAATGATTTCAGGGTTTATCGTTTCTTGTTCTATTTGGTTGAAGCATTTCGAACCAAACAAGGTTCTATCAACCGGTAACACAAAAATATGCATTTTCCAAGTGAGAGCATGCTGGTTGTGTTTGTCTTGTGATAACACATTTCTTTTGCTTCCAAAGCTAGCTTTTCAAAGTAATTAGTTAGTGATCCTCTACGTCGCTTCCTATATGTCCTCTTTCGTACTCGCATCATCGGCCATGAATTATTAAGCAGTTGCGATGTCAACAGCGACGACCTTAGTGAGGAACGAGAATAGAAAAATGAGGATGTCATATTTATATAAAACACATCCAATTTTATAATATATAGTCGAACAATATATGAAGTCAACTAAAACGTCTTAAACTGTCTAGTTGCCTACTAGATATTTTAGACACTAGTACCGTTCAGCTACACCTCAGCATTCCAGTTCCAGGAAATCCCTTAAAACCAATAACTATGAAACTACAGAACATAGAAAGGGTCAAAACAGAAAAAATTATATACTGTATATAAATGGTAATATAAAACATAAGATAAAAAGATCTTTTTGTACATAATATGGTAATATATTTATTTATTTATCTGTATGAAAATATTAAAATGAACCTAAAATTGAAGACTATGTATGGTCAACAATTAGTTTCGAAAATAATTGTCAAACACTACCAGTTAATATGATTCACAACAATGAAAATAATGTGGTCAATATAATTATTAGCATTAAATATTGACAAAATAATGAATTAAATTAATTTCCTATATTGATTATGACCACAAATTTGGAAAGGAATTCAATTTGAATGTGCAAATAATTTAATTCCATTTAACAGCACAACCACATAGATATTTGAACATGTTGGTGGTTTGATCCGGGTTTTAGTTTTGGTTTTTAAAGAATAATTAATGTAAACACCAAACAAAATCTCATATAGTATGGTAGAATTATAATTTAGCTTTGAATAAAGTTCTTAAGAAATTGTATTTACTCCTTCATTTTGGTTCAAAATTGGTTAAGGCTGATATTTTTAAAATAACGATTATAACCAAACCAAAGGAATAATTTCACTTTTTGAGTTGATATTTTTAAGTTGATCGAAAAGGTTCGGTTTAACTTAAAAGCACAATTAATATTCCATACTTTTTACTAGTAATAATTAGTAATTACATTTACATCTTTCTTACTATTTTTAAAATAGTAATCAATTAGTAGCATTTAATTTTACATCTTGAATAATCATCCATCATCTCTCTTTCTTTTGACTAGCTAGAATTGGCATCTGAAATGTTATCTCTTTATATTCACTCTATGTACAAATGAGTTCCGGCGTTTTTCGTTCACCATAAACCCAACATTATATAAATCTCAAAAGAGAGAAACTAAAATCAAAAGAGTGATCATGCCAAGAAAAAAAGTAAAACTTGCACGGATAGAGAATAACCAGTCAAGAGAAATAACTTTGAAGAAAAAAATAACAACATTACAAAAAAAAGTGAAAGAACTAACCATATTGAGTGATGTAAGGGCTTGTTTAATCATTTCTAACCCTAATGAAGGTGAACCAGTGGTGTGGCCATCTCTTGAAACGACTCATAGCCTTCTAGATCGTTTTTTTGCCTTACCAAAGTTCGTGAGAGATAAATATGCGATGACTGTCGAGTCATACATAGAAGAGGAGACAAGCAAAATTCAAGCTAAATTGACTAGGGTTCATAACGAGAAAAGAAGGTATGAAATTGATGAGATGATGAATCAGCTACAAGAACGTCATATAACTGTTGCAGATCTTAACTTGAGTGAGGGATACGCCTTGTTATCTTTCTCAAGAGAAAAAATCCTATCTTATAGGAGGCATCTACACGAGCAATTTCCTCCTCTTCCAGATCTACCGGCGTTCCCATTTGAAGTGCAAGTCGAGCCGCTTAATACCGCCATAAATGATGTTTTTGTAGGAAACAATCAAGATGAAGCAACAAGAAGAATTAGCATTAATGCTTTAGTGGAGAATGGAAGTCATTACTTAATTGACCAATGGGTTTCCCCACTCAATCCGCCCATTCTTGAAATGGATCCAAACCCAAGAAGCTATTGTCCATACCAAGGAAGTAGTAGCAGAGGAAACCATCATTTGGAAATGGATACAGTTTATCCCCAAATGATGACTTCTTATGGTTTGCTTGGGTCAGTCTCTCCACCTTCACAACATCATAATATGAACGTTAATCCGATGATGGTTATGAATCCACCAAGGCAATATCCTTTTGATATCATGAGTTGTGATGTGGGAGTAAACGAGGAAGGAAATAACATTAGCAATTCACATTTTTACATGAGCAACAACATCATCATACCGACCAATGATGGTCTTCGTCAAGAACCTCAAATGATGGCTTTTGATGGTTTGCATGGATCAATCTCTCAGCCTTCACAACATCATAATCCGATGATGGTTATGAATCCACCAAGGTAATCACCCTTTTGATATTATATTATATTATGAGTCGTGAGATGGGAGTAAACGAGGAAGAAAATAACATTAGCAACTTAAAATTTTACAGGAACGACAACACTTTAGCGACTAATGATGGTCTCCGTCAAGAGCCACCTCCTAATGGTCCTAATGGAACAATCACAGGAGAAAATAATGTTGATGCGACATTGTTTAATATCAATAATTGGTTCATGTTCTAAGTTTGCTGTGCATTTATTTTAAATTTGTCTTTTTTTTTTTTTTTTATGGATCTTTAAAACATTTTTATCTTGTTATTTAAAATATTGTTGGTGTGTTTAATATTGTTGGCTTGTTTCGTTGTTTTGGAGTTATGTATCTTCAAATTGTTTAGATTTTTTTTTTTGTTTTTTTTGTCAAACAACTTGTTTTCATTCATCTAGAAGAAACAAAGTTACCTGAAGCCAAAGAGTACAACTTGTTTTCGTTGTTTTGGAGTTATTTTCTTCAAATTGTTTAAATTATCGTTTTTGATTTCTATAATGTTTACAACTCGTTCGTAACTTTGAGAAATTACAATATAATAAATTTTGATTTAGAAACACTCATAAGAAAACATATCTACGAAACGTTACACACTAAGTAAATAAAATACAGTGTATATATAGCATAAATCATACGGATGAAACCAAAAAAAAAAAGGTAGGCGAGGAAGAATACAAAAGTAAGTAAGAAACACACAAAGGAGAAGGGAAGTGATCAGAAGATGTTTTTGAATGGGTTGGTAAGAGAGTCCTTAACATTGGAGTAGAGGCCATAGAGAGAGTACTGCTTCAGATTGGCAACCTCATACCACGAATTCAAAGCAGTGTAGTGCTTATCGGTGCCTGAAAACGCCAGCTGGATCCCCAAGCTACAATCTGCTTGTCCTCCTTGGTTCTTGCAGTTTTGCGACTTGATTGCACATTGGTCTGTGTTGAGGCACACGAATTTCGCATCTCCAGAACATTTCGAGCATCCGTCTTTCTTCCAGAACATGTTCTCAAGCCTCCCTTTCTGGAACTCAAGAACCTAAAAGATATATAATAATACGATGACAGAACTAATGAGAGATGAGAATTTTCTATAAAGAAAACAAAAATGTTAAAAGAGTTTTATCCAATTTACAAGGGTGAAGCTTGTGACGATGTGATTGCTGTCAGCAACCATAATTGGGACTGATCTTGCAGCGTATTTTGAACCAGCGAATGCTACCATATATCCCTTTGACGCATCCTGGAATCATAAAGTCCCATCAGACAAACCAATAATTTGATAGGCTAATAGCACATTTGAAGACCTCTACTTCCAAGGATAAGCAATCATATAGCTAATGTCAAATCAATCTATGGCATAACAGGAACCTGACATGCCAAATCTCTCTGTTTTGAACCTCTCATATCACTGAAACAAATGCAGAAAGGAACCAGATCTTCCAAGAACAGAGACTAAATCCTAACAATTTGGTACCTATAGTCAAATTCATCAAAAACGAGCTAAAAACATTCTAAGCAAGGATTTTTGACGAGTCAACTAATCTGGGAAGATGATAATTCCGATCTATACAAAAATTCCCTTATGATCTACCTAAACCGTTTTCTAATCTGATCAAAACCGCTCCAATCGAAACCCTAAATTCACCAAGATAGATCAGAGAGACGAGAGATCCACGAACCGGGCGGAAATTGTTGGAGCTAGAGGTGTTGATGGTAAGAAGAGTGATCTCATCGACTTTAGGTCTAAACACGGCGACCTCAGAGTTTCCGTTGAGAGAGAGACGACGGCGATCGCAAGGAGAGTACTGAACGGTATGATTTGTACTACCACCGAAGAATGAATCTTTAGACGCGAAGGCAATGCCGAAAGTGAATCCATCTCCGATCCCGACTGTAGAATCCGAACAAGGCGAGTAGACTCCGTTATCGTCTCTGGCCACCGTCAATGATGACGTCAGCGCCGCCGCGAAGAGGCAACACAGAAGAAGGAATCTAGCCATCTGTCAAAAAAACTCAAAACAGAAGCTTTCCTTCCCAAATTTTCGAAAAACTTCCGATTCATTAGGCTGTCTTCAAATCATCATTATTCAAATAAGCCTTTTACGTTATGGGCCTCACCTTATTATTCAGCCCAATACAAAATATACTATTTATTGTATTACAAATACATACTTAATAATTAAATTTTACTATCATATCGTGTTGGAAAATAGAAGTTGTTTTTTTTTTTTTGAAATAGGAAATTTTTTTATTTTGCAAAATATAATGTGTGCTGTATTATTAAATAGAGTCAAAAATCTGAGCTGGCAAATCCAAATTATTAATTTATTTTTGGTGCCAAGTGGGTAACTTGAAATGAAATTGTTAAAACAAATCCCACCTAACGGTTTGTTCACTGCTAATCATATGCGGTTAACCACACCGAAATAAGATCGAGTACGAAATCAAAACCGTTCGTTTGTAGTAATCATGGACCTACGTAAATGAACGGTTAAGATCAATCCGACATTTCTTGTGAAATGAGAATCCCGATTCCGCATTTCTGTCTTTGTCTCTTGCTTCGTTTTAAGTTTTTTCTAGTCTTCCTCATCGTCTTCTTCAATCATCATCTGAAGCTCTTGTAAATTTCGTGGCTTTTTTGCTTTTCGAAGAATCTTATAGTCATCAATCATGTCTAAGTATATGGGATTATGTTCTCTAGCTATTTCTTATTTTCTATTCGTTTCGACGATTGTCGCAGCCACCGATGTTCACTACTGCGGTATGTTTTGGTATCCTTCGAGTTCTGAGATTGCCAATTCTTGCTTGTTCTAAAAAGGTCGATGATGATTTTGATTGTTCGGACAGCTCCGTTGAAAATTTTGATGTTCTTTAGATGGTTTTGATTTGTACTCTTCATTTGTGTTGAAATTATGATTTTTATTTAGATAGTTTTGGGTTTGTACTCTTAAATTGTGTTGAAGTTTTGATTTTTATTTGGATGTTTTTTTTGGTTTTGATCCTTGTTGAGTTTGAAGTTTTAATTTTGATTTCCTGGGAACAGTTGGGGGAAACACAAGAATCTCGATCTGATTTGTGAAGTGTTTTGTTTGGTTGCAGATAGTAATGAAGAATATGAAGTGAAGGTGAAAGGAGTTAATATATCTCCTTATCCTATTGCTAGAGGCGAACCAGCCACTTTCAGCATTTCTGCTAACACAGGTACACACACTCAAAATATACCTATGAGGCTGTATCTTATGCTTGTTTGATCGCTTTGATGTTTTGTACCATTAATTGCGTTTGTAGTTTCGATTTTTAATGTTTATATGGCATGTGTACAAGTTACAGCTCCTTAGCTCTCTGGTTATGATGTTTTCTTTTAATTTGGGTTTGTGTCATATGAAGACACTAAGATCTCGAGCGGAAAGTTGGTGATCGAAGTTTCATACTTTGGATGGCATATTCATTCTGAGACACATGATCTTTGTGATGAGACTAGTTGTCCTGTGGCTATTGGAGATTTCTTGGTCGCTCACTCCCAAGTTCTGCCTGGATATACCCCTCCTGTAAGTTTATTGATTTTTCTTGGAATGAGATGTTGATGCATTATCCTCATTTGAACTTGATGTTTATCTTCTACAATCAGAGCGAATGATCTAAGTCTAATCGAATTTGTTTAGTTGAATAACTAAAGTAGACTGAGATTAGGTTTAGCTTGGTATCCATAGCTGATATAATGAGTACATGTGGAAGTATAAAGTTGCTAAAGTGAAGAAGTTGAACCTATTGGTTGGTCAAGATTTGTATGTTCTGATCAATAGTTTACACATTTGTCATAGACTAATATGTTTTCGGTTTCTGCATATAAGGACCAATCTAATCCTTTTCTTTCTCATAGGGTTCGTACTCACTTAAAATGAAGATGCTTGATGCACGCAAGAAGGAGTTGACTTGCATCAAATTTGCATTTGACATTGGATTTGGATCATCATCTGTGGCCGACATGTAGAGCTGATTCACTCTATGGAATATACTATGGAATCACTCCATTTGTTTTGTATAAAAAAAAAACACTCCTTTTTCTATACAAGAATTGTTGATCAAAAACCCTTTTATATTCTCATTATTGTTCTCATTCTGGACATTTCTGAAATCCCATTTATAGAAAAAAAAAGTATTGAATTATTGGTTAGGTTTTAGAGAGCTATGGATTCTAGTTGCAAGCTTAAAGATGAGCCTACTTTAATACATCATTGCATCCACGTTCATGGAATTATAAAGACGTGGCATACATCATCATTCAACCAAACTAATGACTCTCACCAGAAAAGATGAATATTTTTCCACAGCTTCATTATACCAACATGTGAAAAGTCTCTTTCTTCCTTTTTTTTGCTATGTATTAGGACAAATTTGGGCTAAAGTTGGGTAAATTAAATGTTTTTTCTTTTCTTATTGAGCTTCTTGTCTACTTTATCTCTACAATGACCCATCAATGGAAAGAATTTGGGAAGCTAACCAACAAAGTAGGTTTTTTATTGTTCACTTAAGTGCTCATTTCGTTTTTCTCTTATCCAGACTCCAGTTTCATCTTTTGTCGATCTTGATATAGTTTTTGCCCCTCCTCTTTCACAATTTATATTGAGCTTTCCTTAAAAGATAACTTTAACCCAGAATAGTATCGAATTTAGAAGCAATGAAGGATGTGAAGAAGAGAATGGTGAAGAAACTTAAGCTTATAACATCTCTCAACAAAAGCAACTTTGATCGCACAAAAGCAACTTACGCCAACAACACTCACGGCTTCTCATGAACAACAACTTCAACAGAATCTTGAAGAGCTTGTATCGGCTTTTGGAAAGAAATGTGTAGCTGGAGGGGAAGATTCTGTTTTCTTCTACACGACAAGTCTGCGAGGGCCGAGGAATGAGAAAGACTTTCGAAGATTGCAGAAAAGATTCTTGTTAGAGAATCATAAAGTTTCGTTCCGAGAAAGAGATGTTTCGATGGATTGTGAGTTAAAAGAAGAGACGTGGAGGTTGCTTGGGGAGAAAGTTACACCTCCTAGGCTCTTCGTAAAGTGTAAGTAGCTCTGGACGAAAACGGGAAGCTCAAGAAGCTTCTAGAAGGCTCCTCATCAGCTAAGTCGATGCAGTGTGAGCAGTGCGAGAACTAACGGTTTTTGATATGTTGGAAAGGCAATGGGAGGTCGAGAGTGATTGCAGATGACGGGACGTGGGAGAGTTGCACAGAGTGTAATGAGAATGGTCTTGTCAAATGCGATCTTTATACTTAATCTAAGGGTGTGAATGGTTGGAACGGTTGGGACGGACAAATCCGTATGTGGACTGAACCGCTTTATATTTACCATTTCAGCAAATGTAGTCTGCAGTGGTGCAGTCCAAATAAAGCAGAGACAAAACAACTGTGGACTAACTGCGGACCAATTTTGCATACAAATAGAATAGGTCCGCATCGGTCTGTAATCCGCCCAAAAATAGAGCAGTTCAGACCGCAGACGGATTTGGCCACCCTGACTGCAGTTACTATTAATTGATACTAGTTACCAACCCACGATTAAAGTGTGGGCTCAACATTTTATTTCAATTAAATTTAAAATAATTTTTTTTGTTATTTTGTTATTGATTATTAGCAATTCATCTAGTCTACCTACAATTACATTATTGCTAGATTATTGCCAAAAAAAATTGGATAATATATGTAAAAATCTTAGTTGTTCATCTGAATATTTTATTTTTAATACATTAATTTTTTAATCTATTTTAATTAAATTTTCTTAATTATCTTTAATGATCCTGTTTTCTTTTTACTATTTCTAATGGTACTTCCATGTAAAATTTTACAATTTTAATATTATTTTTATAAATATATTTCTGAGTTAAGATATAGTAGGATGATGAAACAGAGAGTGCAAAAAGTTAAACCAAAGTGAACCGAAAATTTAAACCAAATCAAGCATGGCGACATCCGCACGTGTGGAATACGTGGATTAAGACACGTGTCCTTCTTTCTTTCACTGCGCAGGCCTTTACTTTTTTCACTCGCCAATACAAAACCCAGAAACGGTCTCTCTCTCTGACTCCGTTTACTAGATCACCCTTCATCTCTCACCGGAATCTCAAGGTTCGTTTTCCTCTTTTCTGGGTTTATGTGTTTGGATTTGTATATGACAATCTCTAACTAAATCAACAAAAGTATGTTCTATATTATCATCAACGTATTTGGGGGTTTTCCTCTCTCTCTGTTCGCCACTTTGTAAAGGTCGTACCTTTGTTTTCTGTTCATAGAACCCAAACGTTGACTAGAGTAAATTTGTTGTTTTAGCAAAGACCCATTAAGGATATTTCTTGAATTGCTGCTACCTTCTCAAATCGATAATTCAATGTCTTTTCAGTTTCATTGACCTAGTTTTTACGAATCTCTCTAGGTCTACTAGTTCACGTGTCACGTGTCAGATGAATGGTTATTAGAATTGTAATGATGGATCTACGATGCTGTGCCTAATGCGTAAAAATTGATCTTGATTTTGCAGTGATTCCAGACCACAAATGGCCTCCTTCGATGGTCCAGGGTTTATGATGGTTGATAATTCTTGGGTCCAGACCAAAGCCATTGATGTTGAATCATCAACCGATATCTCTCCTTACCTAACCAAGATCCTTGACGATTCCGTCTGGAATGGAAACCGCTCCATTGTCTTCGATGTGTATTGGGATGTTCAATATGTTGACAAGAAGTCCGAGTGGCGCCTTTGCTCAGTGAAGTTTAGCACGAAAAACTTCTGTCTTTTCCTCCGCCTCCCAAGCTCGTTCAGCGATAATCTCAAGGATCTTTACCGCTTCTTTGCTTCCAAGTTTGTCACATTCGTTGGTGTCCAGATCCAAGAAGACCTCGCTTTGCTTAAGGAGAACCACGGTATTGTGATCCGAAGCTCTTTGGAGATTGGGAAATTAGCTGCGGTAGCCCGTGGAACTCCAATTGTTGAGTTCCTTGGAACCAGGGAATTAGCTCACAAGATTCTTTGGTATGACATGAGTCGGCTTGATTCGATCCAGTCTAAGTGGGATGAAGCAAGTGCTAATGATCGTCTTGAAGCTGCAGCCATTGAAGGTTGGCTTATTTTCAATGTCTACGATCAGTTGCAGCTGTGACCTACCTAACTTATGTGCACTTTCTTGATCAAATGGGATTTGTGAGATTGCGCTTGATTGTTTGCAGTTGTGCATTTTGATCTGTTTGTTGTTGCTATGACTGAACAGTAAGTACTGTCTGAATAAAACCATGCCCGGATTGTTTTTTGTCTGAAGATTTTGAGATTATGTTACTTGCCAAATTTAAAACTGGATGGATAAAACGAACCACAAATGAGACATGGAGAATTAAACGAGCAAAAAATATTTATTTAAAAGAGTTAGATACAGACTGGTTTAACTCTAGATCACATTCACAAGTTAGTTAAGCTAACAGAGAGTTACAAAACTTACAAGAAACTCAACAAAACGTTAGCAACTCTGCCCATGCTTTCAGACCACACTTTCTACATTTGTAGTGTAATGAAACTCGATCTGTAAACGGTGATGAACAGGCGCGGTGGAGGCTAATCCTTTCTTGATATCCTCCTGCAACTCTCTAATTGGTATTGCCGCCAAGAAATTCTTAATATACTCTTTACATGACTCCTTCCCTCTGCACACAATCTCTGTATCAGATTCTGATTCAAATCCTGCTTCTTCTTTATGAAGAATCTTGTGGATGATGGTTTTGTGGTCAAATATCAAAACGTAAGCTTGATCACAACCCTCGTAAAGCCTTTCTCCAAGCGTGTCAATGATATAGTAAGCTTCCTTTTCAACTTTGAGGACAAAGAAGTGATCATTCCAACTCACAATGTAAACATGTGGTGGAGAGTCATCAACATAACTATCGCTATTCGCCGAGCTTTCCTCAAGACTGATAATCTCAGACCAAATACTATCGAACGACATTGCGCCTTGCAAAAACTCGAATCTTCCCTCATTGATCATCCCGTCCGGGTGGAAAAAACCAACAAATGAGTTCCCGGGGATAACTGTTAGAGGACGGATCTGCGCTTGCAGCACTGTATCGAGATCAAAATGCTTGTCGGGAAACTTCTGCATATAAGTTTCGTTTTCACAGAGGTTTCTCCACTCTAAAGAACCTTCTCTGATCAAACTATCGAACTGAGACTTGATAGGCAGGAGATTACCATTCTTCTGAAACCAATCCGCAATAACCGCAACAAGAGCGGTGCAAGCGCTCTCGCCAGCTGCTCGCTCGCTTCTCTGGTCGATTGAAGCAAGAAAGACATTTGTCTGAAGCTTCATGTGTCCATCTCTGCTTATCACTTCTTTCTCATCCCAACTTCCAATCGCAAAACTGTCTTCTCCAAACTCCGAGAAAGAAGATCGCTGATTCGCATATGAATCTTCATCAATCTTGCTCTGCAAATTAAAACATGCAAAAGGAGAACTTGAATCACATATATGTACAAGATCTGGATATATAGCACCGAACCATCAGAAACTGCATTAGACACCTGACTAGTAAATAAGAACTTACCCCAAAAAGAGGATGAGCTTCATCTGCGCTAAGTTGCCTCCGATCATAATCAATGTCATCTCCACCTTCTTCTCCATTATCCTTCTTTAACAAAGGCTCTCCTTTGGATTTCGGAGACCTAAAGCTCAACTTCCGCTTCCTCCATGGCAATATGCTACGCCGTGGAAGAAGTGATGTCTCATAGACCAAACCAGCAGCGGGATCTTCAGCGTCCGAGCAACCTGCTCCTACGTCGGACTTCCTGTGGCTATAATAAACCCAATCTTCGTCTTCGTCGCTGACTTTGGCGCCACAGTTTAAAGAAGTTCCCACACCATTTGCATAAGACAAAGGTCCATAAGAGAAAGATTTTCTCACACTCATCAAATCTTGTTTGCCTTCATCAAAATCGGTCTCGAAGTCATGAAGTGATTCTGATGATTCAAAGCTTGAGAATCTGCCTTCTTCTTCCCTACAAGCTTTCTTGGCTTTCCTTGTAGAAACAAACTCTGTAAAAATCTTGACTTTTCTTAGACCAGCTTTGATTGCAGAAACATCTTCCTTCTCATTTGACTGTGTTTCACTAGGCTGTTGTGGTGATGGAGACGGGACAGGGACAGGGACAGGAACAGGCACAACCGCAGTCTGTCCTGCCGAGTCTGATGTTTCTGGAGTGGTTCTAAGCTCAAGCAGGCTCAATGATACCTAAAAGGAACAAGAGTATCTCAAAGGTCAAAAAACAAATACTGAGCCAACAAAGTAGATAAGTAATGAGAGAGAGAGAAGAAGTAAACCATACAAAGAGCAATGGATGTGGCTCGGAGGCAACACAAGCAGAGAGCGGGAGAGGAATGTTTATATCAAATTCTTTTTTATCGGTCACACGGGCGTACTCAGCAAGATTCAAAAATGCAGTTCCAACAACAGGAGCTTTATTCTTCTCTCCTTGCTTCATTCCCTTGGAATCAAAAATCAGAAATCAATTTATTTGTCTCTGAGGAAATTGACACCAACATACCTATAACAACTAACCATAGTTTGAAATGTAACACAATAGAACCTAAACCTCTACAACAACAGGAATCAAGCTCTAGTTTCAAGTCTTA
The DNA here is from genome assembly GCF_000633955.1 of Camelina sativa. Lineage (NCBI taxonomy): Eukaryota > Viridiplantae > Streptophyta > Magnoliopsida > Brassicales > Brassicaceae > Camelina > Camelina sativa. Next base: position 5,344,848 of record NC_025703.1, on the reverse strand, counting down.
GAATCATACATGTATCAAAATCTTCCAGCCATCAAATCAAAATTTGATCATCTAGCTAGGAGGGTTCCATACTTCCATCTACAACCTATAACAACTAAACATAGTTTGAAATGTAACACAAATAGAACCTCAACCTCTACAACAACAGGAATCAAGCTCTAGTTACAAGTTTTAGAACCAAACACGTTGAGACATTAATGGCTATCAAAATCTTCCAGCCAACAAATCAAAATTTGATCATCCAGCAATCTATGGTTCCATCTACAGCCTAATCAAACCATTTCCAAAGTTCAACATTTGAATCTAGAGCTTAGATTTCAAATCTTAAGATACTAATTCTAAAAGACTTACATTGGTGAAGACAGAGAAAGCAATCTCCCAAGGATAAAACAAACTGTCCTTGTAAGAAGTGAGAGAGCATAAACTCTGAAACTCTTCATCATCCCATGAAACGACATCGCTTTCTCCCAGAGCCTCTTTGGTAAAGTTCCTCTTCACCGTCCTTCTTAAAGATCCCAATGTCGCCTTAGGTCCTTTCCAGCGAATCTCCACCGTCAACCTCTCCTCCTTCTCCGGTACACCTTCACGCACCAGATCCCAACCCTCAAGCTTCTTCACCGCAAGCTTCACCTCGTATTTCCTCGTCACCAACGGCGGCCATGGTCGCCACTTCATCATCTTCACCACCATTTACGCAAAAAAAAATTGAAAATTTGAAGTCGTCAAGATAAAAAAACACGAGATTAAAGAAACGTAACAAAACTCTTTTGCAGTAGTTGAGAAATTTAGGGAAACCTAGAGAATCTTAGAAAAAAAAAGGTTTCTTTGCCTTCAATCTATAGCTAACCTAAGAATAAAAGATCAATGCCCAAAAATAGAAAGAAGTTTTTAGACCCAGAAATCTATATTAGAAGAGGTTTCTTCTTGGAAAAAGATAGAGAGATCAAAAAAGTTAGAAATTGAAACAACTTGGTGTGAAATTAAGCTTCAGCTAAAAGATTGCAAAAAGTTATGCCGTGAGGAGAAAACAGTAAAGAGAGAGAGTGGCGCAGAAACATAACACTACTAGCTCACAAGCGTGTAGACAGAGAAAGACAACGAAGAAAGTGAAAAAAAAAAAAGAAAGATCTCAACTTCACAGATCTGTCCCTCTCTTTAACGATAGAGAGCAGTGGTGGGCGGATAAAACAAACAAACCGGTCTTTAACCAATGCGTGGACTAATTAACCGTGGTTAAGTTTTGTATAAACTGTGTCGTTTTGCTCCGGTTTAGATTGACTTCTTTTTTATTTTTGACCATAATCCCAACGTCACGGGTGGGAGAGACGCGACTGCTTAACGGCGTTAATAAAATTCCGTTTCTGTCTTATCTTTTTTTTTTTTTCCTTTTCTTTTGTTAATCAAAACAAATTAGTTTAACACTTCAAATTTTGGTTTCATGTGTTTTTTGTCCATGTGTTGAGGGATTTGTAGACCATGTGTTTTTGTCCCATAATCTTTCTTGCACTTGTCTATTATGAATTTATGATGATTCCTCCCAAAATTATAGCAAAAGAAATGTGTATGAGAATGAGTATAATGATCTTGTTGATTAATAATAATATTATTTATTAGAGTTAAGCTGTTGATCGATCTTTAAATAATCAAATTCCATGTGGAAAAAAAAAATTACTTAAGAAGTAGTATATATTTTAGGTTTATTGTTTGTTTGTCCTAAGAGTTTGACTTATCTTACACAAGAAAAGAAGAAGAAAAAAAAAGATTAGTTTCACTTTTACATGATTATTTATGCGACAACATGGTTCATGCCACTGAATGTGGTGGTCACTGGTCATAGTTATGCTTCACACCAAAGGAACATACGGTATCTTTGCATTATGCATGGTCATGGATTTCTATTATCGCATAAGAATGTGTTGTCAACAACTAGCTAGTAGTGTTGTTGTTACATCCTTGAAAGGATTACTTTTGCAATTATTGTATAAAAGTTAATTAAATAACAAATTTGATTTGCATCTCTTTATAACATATGTCATTACTTTTATAAATTAGCACTAATGCAAGTCAAATTACTCACCCATCATCAGTATTACAATCCAATTAAGTTAAATTTAAATTTAAGATTATCATGATTAAAAATTACTGTAGAAATTATAATGATGAAAGCAAAATGCCAAGTGTGGATCCCTTGAAATAAAGTGAAACTTGTTTTTTTCTTCTTTTTTATAGCTCTATTAGGTAGCCCTTACATAATTAACCTTGTTTTTACCTGGATATTCTATTAAATAGACAATAATTAGGAATTTTATAAGTAAATTTTTTAATAAAAGTATTTTCAATTACTATAATAATTATCTATCATTATTTAGTGGATAGTGATGAATGCACTAGATTTATAAACATACTATAATAATATACATTTTTTAAAAATACATACATATCTCTCAGTTCTTAATTTGTGAAAGTAATAAATATTTTTAAAAAAGAAAAAATAAAAATAAAAAGAGGAAAATAAAAAAATGTTTTCCATGATTTTTTGGGCCTACAGATTTGAGATTGAGCTACTACTACTACTACTATAGAGCCTCTCTGTCTGCTTCAATTATTCACTTTCAATATTTATACTAATTTCCTCCGACATATCTCTCCATCTCTCAATCTAAATCCCAAAAATCAATCTACTGCCGCGAACTCAATGGAGACGACGGCTCCAGCGACGTTGGAGCGGCGAGGTATAATCCATATGTTTCCTTTTGAAAATCCTGTACCGGTGGCAAAAATCTCGAGTTATGATGTAAATCGGATTTTTTTTTTTTTTTTTTTTTTTTTTNAGACTTTAGTGTCAAAGTAGATGATGAAGATCGAGAGATCTAATATTTTTGTCTTCGAATTATTTTCTCTTGACATGGTTTTACTGTTCATTAAGCTCCAGTGATATATTTGGTGTATTCTTCGATAGTTAATGTTATGTGTGTATAAAACTGTCACAAGAATCATGCTTCTGTTAAAAAAAACTGTGGATGAAAACATACTTTTTTCTTTTGTTTTCATAAGACTTAATTTGCAGTTTTTTATTATATAGTTGGCACAGAATTATCAGAGTCAATGCTTGGGGACAAACTGATACTAAAAGGGTTGAAATTTTACGGATTCCATGGAGCGATTCCTGAAGAGACGACACTGGGGCAGATGTTTCTTGTTGACATTGATGCTTGGACCAGTCTGAAAAAGGCCGGTGAATCAGACGACTTAGCAGATACGATCAGCTATGTCGACATTTTCAGGTTAGATCATTCATTATTGTATCTGATTTGTGTCCATCCCTAAGTTATGATGACTAGCTTTGTCGTTGAAGTTATGATTAGTTGTTTGAAAGAATGATATTTGTTTGCAGCATAGCTAAGGAAACTGTTGAAGGGTCACCAAGAAACCTTCTAGAGGCAGTCGCGGAACTCATCGCCACCAAAACGCTTGACAAATTCCCTCAGGTAACCGCTGTTCGAGTGAAGCTCGTGAAGCCAAATGTTGCACTTATTAAGAGCACTATCGATTACTTAGGTGTCGAGATATTCAGACACCAAAGCAAGCACTAGTTCAAGGGAACTGAACAACCCTCAAAAACTTTGTGGTCGATAATCATTTGTCGGGATATTAAAGTTTATTACTCTATCCATGTGTATTTTTCATATCATCTATCTAAAAGCTTTGAACCATGTCATGAGCTGATTTAGATGTTTCTCTTTTTTTTTTTCTTTTTTGGAATAATAGATGTCTATTGGGATTCGTCTTTTCTTTTCCTCTGCCACAAGAGATTCTGTTCTTGTGTGTTGTGAAGTAACATTTGTGTGATCAGTGAAATGGATTTAAACATGAAAAAATGTTCAGTTTAAAGTGCTTATGATAAGTATTATCGAAATCATCATTCAGCACCCAACCAGTTGTCATATTTGGATCCGAGTATCTTTTGGACGCATCACTTTGCCAATAAAACCACCAACACCATCATCTCTCCTCCTCTCATCTTTTCATTGCACTAATTCTCTTGAAGGAATCTCCAATGGTTAGCTAGCTGAAAACTTCAGAGATTGTAAAGCTAATTAAGATGAAGAGATAAATGGTTAAGGTTATCTTGGTTGAATCTGCGGTAAAGACTGTTCATGTGCTCTTTTAGTCTTCTTGTCTGATTGCTTGAAAAGCATCCAAAAAATCGCATGCCAAGGTGTGTGTGTCTCCACAAAAAAAACTAAGACTGGACGAGCTCTCCTTGTAGCTTGGCAGACAAAAATCCCTTATAGTAGATGAACAAGAGAACTCATGAACAATGCACTGGGCGAATACAAGAAATCGCTCATTGTTGTTTTTTGAATAAATGTGAAAAATAAGGTCTGCTTAAAAGAAACGATGGATTTGTCTTTTGCACATTTTTTATAAATATGATATATTTATTAATAATGATATCAATGATTGTCAAAAAATAATAAAAAAATGGTATCACAGTATTATATATATCACTTCAAGTATTTGCAACGCACAAAATAATTTAGCTGGAAAAAATAATTTTAGTCTTCAGAATCTTCCTTGTTAATGTCATCGAGAATTACAATGAGAGAGACAATAAAGGCAAAGTCAACATTCGGATAGACCGTAACCGAGAAATTACTCTTCCCAATTAATATGCTTTGTGCGGTATGTTTCTTGTGCATCTGAAAACCCACAAAACAACAACAATGAATCAATTAGCACGATCGATCATGTATATACACACTAGTCCAGTTTATAATTTACAGACATTAATTTGGACCAGTTTGATTACCTGAGCAACAATGACGTCAGATTTGCCGGTGTAAACGACACATGACCGGTCGATCCAACTTCCTTTGACATGGAAGTCGCATACCTTCATTTCTTTATTTTGAGCCAAGAAAATGTCTAGCTTTGGCTTCATAATTTGAATCATGGACGATCGTTTCAATGTGTATACTAGATCACTCTGGCTCGTACTTTTTCCACTAAATACTTGCCACCTATCATGCAAGCTCACCCTCTGCAGTTTTTAATTAACGTCACAAAATTAATAAAGTGTCTAAATTGTGGCTAATTTCAACCATTAAAAAAAAAAAAAAAAACTTTTGTAAACGTACATTTTCTCGGAGAGTCAAGATAGGGTTATCTGATGCGTCCAACAAAACCCGTTTGTCGCTGAGGCTAAGCAAAGGCTCTTTGACCTTGAAAAGGAGATTGCCGTTGGCGTCGGTGACGGTAAAGTTACCATCTGTTATAGTCATCACCTTGCGTACGATCCCCAACTCTATTGGGTAGGGTGCACAGAAATTGGGACTCACGATCGCCATTTTTGTTTTGTGTGTTCTCTAACCAAAATGGCGATCGTTTGTTTCTTTTGTGATTATTATTCTTGAATACGGATTGTGTTTGTTTCTTTCATCATTCTAGCTTTATTTATTTATAGTCAGGATATTCCGCGTCAAAACCGCGTAATGTGAGTAAACAAATCTTTGTGATTTTTTTTACCCTCTATATTTTTAGTAATTTATCTTATTTTAAGTCTGTTTTGCCAATTTTTTTTTTTTTTTTGGTCAATCCTGATAAGGAAAAAGAATACGTTAAGGATTCTATATTTTATTTTTCGTTATCTAGTATCAATTGAGGGAAACAGATAAAAATTAAATAAGAAGGTAGGATTGAAATTATTTAATTACAATGATAAAAAATGGAGTATGGATGACAACATAATGATTTTGTTGAGAAAATCTATTTGTATCATATAAAATTAAAAATAAAATCTATGCCTATTCAATTTTTCCTTTTTATTCATTTTAAAAATTATAATTGTGTGTTATTCATGATTAAATAATTAAATTAATCAAAATCCAATCTTTTTATAATCCGAGGACGCGGTATATAGGCTATAGGCCTATAGCCAATATTTGAGCTCGGCCCAATATCTAAGAAAAGCCCAAATAAGAAGAGAAAGACACACAACACTTAAAGAAGAAAGGACAATTCAACAAATTATTAATTAAAGAAACAAAATCTGTATTTCATTCAATTTTAAAGTTACTAGGTTTTGAACCCACGCGTAGTGTGGGTTTATTTGATATATTTTGATAAAAATTATATATGATTGAATACGGTAATAAAATATTGTCTCATAAAAAAAATTAAAATTAGTACTAAGGAAAAAAAAATAATTTCAGATACACAATTTTTTAAAATATAAAAATCAGTTGTGTTATAAAATCAAATCTGATAAAAAAAATCATAAATTTAACTTGACGTCCAGGCGAGGCAAATCAAACTGATGACCTCACATATCCTAAACTATTTTCTTTGACCACCAGAAAAACAAAACAATTTTATAATCATAAATTTAACTCGTTTTCATATTTAATTGATCGCTACCACCTAAGTTTTCGTGTTTTTTATTCAATGTTTTCTTATTCTTCATATTTTTTCTTGTCATTTTCATTGTCAAATTTTGTGTTAATTGTCGTCGTAACTTTTACCGTTTGGTTCTTCGTTATACTCTTTTTCTTCTTCTTCCTCGTCAACTTCTTCACATTCTTTCACTGAAAAACCTTTTTTTAGACTACCACACAACTTGTTAACCCATCAAACTCCAAGAACAAAATCATTTCTTTTCTCATAAAATTTGTGAAAATCATGATTACCAGCATAGTCAACACATGCACCCAATTATTGACAATTTTATCCATATACTTATTTGGTTTTAGATCCACGCGTTTAGAAACTTCTCAAACCAAAATCCTTACTTGGTTTATAATATTTTAAAAACATAATAAAATTACTAATAATTATTTATTTAATATAAATCATATGATATATAGAAATATGAGTACACTATAAGAACATATTAATTATAAATAAATAATATCAGTTATATTATATCATCAAATAATATCAAC
>NC_025703.1:5278160-5337804 GCF_000633955.1 Camelina sativa | reverse complement strand
TTAAAAACATAATAAATATACTAATAATTATTTATTTAATATGAATCATATGATATATAGAAATATGAGTGCACTATAAGAACATATTAATTATAAATAAATAATATCAATTATATTATATCATCAAATAATATCAACCGTATCATATTATCAAATAACCGTAACCATATATAACCGCTTGAACTATAACAATATTTAAACGTAACCGTTTAGCCCTTTGTTAAACGGTTCTGGTTAAGGTTACAAAAATTTCTAACCATAACCGATGGTTAATAAACCTTAATCGTGACAACTATAATCCTGGTCATACCTATGTATAGCTAATAAATCATGTGTGATTATCGTCCATCTTTCTTTTTTAAACCTCAAAATTTGACTCAAACATCAAATTAAGGTCTTGTGATGTCAATCCTTCTTCCTTAGACCCAAAAATAAAAAATTAATGAAAGAATATCAACTCATCTATAAAATCATACACAAAAATATGTTTTACAGCTCATAAGAAATAAAAAGCACAAATGTAGATAAATAAGATAATTTATGTTTTTCATCAATATTTATAATATTTTAAACTTTGAAAAGGTTTCGAAATATAAAATTTGAACCTTTTAAAAATTTACTCATCTATAAAATCATACACAAAAATATGTTTTACAGCTCATAAGAAATAAAAAGCACAAATATAGATAAATAAGATAATTTATGTTTTGCATCAATATTTATAATATTTTAAACTTTTATAATTTAAAACTTATAATATTTTAAAACTTTTTAAAAGCTAAGAACTTTTAAAAGTTTCAATATTTATAATATTAAAAATTTTAAAATTTTTAAATATTATAATATTTTTTTGAAACTGTTTAAAGTTTTTATTTGATCAAATAAAAAACCAAATGAAACCAAATAAAACTTTTAAACTTGAACGCCTGATAAATCAAGTTTTCCTGCTCATTCGTTGTTGAAAGCATATTAATCTTATTTATAGTGGTTCTGAACCATTGTCTAAAAAATTTCTAGCCGATGTGGTTTATTGTGCTTAGTACTTTGATTTCCATAAATTTAAAATTTTCCTTTTTCTAAAAAATTCTGTAAATTTAAAAAATGTTAATGAATGACATATCAAATCATGATAGATTGTTTAAAATAATTCTTAATACAAAAAATTCTGGAAATTGTATAAAATGTTAATAAGTGATATGTCAAATTTCTATTAGTTGTTTAAAATCCTATGTGGACGGCCTTAGGAGCTTACTTTTTAGTGTATAGATTAATTCTAAACATTATATTATAGTTTTTAATTATAACATCTAAATCCAAATTATTTTTTTATAAATCCAAAACGACATATAATTTTGTTTAATTGTGTAATCTAAACCCTAACCACTCTTTTATAAACCCAAACCGACATTTATTTTTTTTAATTATAAAATCTAAACCCTAACCACTCTTTTATAAACCCAAACCGACGTATAAATTTGTTTGAATGTAAAATGTAAACCCTAACCACTCTTTTTTTTGTAAACCCAAACCGACATATAATTTCGTTTAATTATAAAATCTAAACCTTAACCACTATTTTGTAAACCCAAAACGATATATAATTTTGTTTAATTGTAAAATATAAACTCTAATCACTCTTTTGTAAACTCAAACCGACAAATTTTGTTTAATTGTAAAATCTACATTCTAGCCATTCTTTTATAAACTCAAACTGACATAATTTCTTTATTAAAAAATCTACAGAATTTGTTTCCTTAATTTTGTTTGTCTTTTCATTTTATTTTTGATATATTTTATTAATATGACATGACATGGCCTTTTGTTGTATTTTGATTGGTTGGTTAAGAGGGGGTGAATAGAAAATGTTCAACCCTAGGGCATGAATAGAAAATGTTTATCGTATGGGTGAAATCAAGAATTTTGCAAGAAGAAATAAGTGAGACAAGGTCAAAAGCTTCTTGATTGTCTCGTGACAAACAACAAGCAAAGGAATTAAAATAATATTTTAAACAAACAGTTTCAATAAAAAAAAAAGGGAAGTGGTGGGTTCCCTTCTTCAAAGTTCATCTCAATTGATTGACACGCCTAACCGTAGAAAAGAAAAGAGCTTCTTCTTCCTTTTTTTTTTTCTCGTCTTCTCGGAAATCAAATCGAAGAAACGCTTCTTACATCTTGAGAATCAAATCATGAGCAACGAGTAGTAAGTGTATTCTCTCTCTATCCTTTGTTTGTTAAACATTGTATCCTCCTTTTTTCGTTTCTTCTACTCATAGCGAATTCGTTTTTGTTTTCCAGCGATTACCTGTTCAAGCTTTTGTTGATCGGTGACTCTTCTGTTGGAAAATCTTGTCTTCTTCTTCGATTCGCTGTGAGTTTGACTTGAATTTTTTTAATTTTTGAGAATTTAGCTTAGCTCTTGTTTGTTTTAGGTTTCAACTGTTTCGTGATTTTGGGATTTTGATTTTTTTTTTTCCAGGATGATGCTTACATTGACAGCTACATAAGTACCATTGGTGTTGACTTCGTGAGTTCCTCTTCTTCACGTGTATGTGATCGTTGAGATTGTTTCATTCCCTTAAAGTTAAACTTATATAAATGTGGTTCTAATTGGCAGAAAATTAGAACGATTGAGCAAGATGGGAAGACCATTAAGCTACAAATTGTGAGTTTTTATGAGGACATTTTTATATGATATGAATCGGATGTGATTTGTGTTTTACTCATTTTTACTTTACTGTTTGTTGCTGCTCTCTTTTTAGTGGGATACTGCTGGACAGGAGCGTTTCAGGACCATCACTAGCTCCTACTACAGAGGAGCTCATGGCATCATTGTGAGCTTTCTTTATTATTTCCTTTCTTTTACTTGCTTTCTTATTTTTAAGTGGTTCAGTTTGAGATCGATATTTGCAATGCTCTGTGTGTGTCCTCTGAAACATGTTTGTTAGTGGATTGAAGATCCTGAAAAAAAAAAAAAACTAATTTTATTTTTTATGTTCAAAATCCCCCCCTTCCTTTTAACTGATGATAATTGTGACAGATTGTGTATGACTGTACTGAGATGGAAAGCTTCAACAATGTGAAGCAGTGGTTGAGTGAGATCGATAGATATGCCAATGAGAGTGTATGCAAGCTTTTAATCGGTAACAAGAATGATATGGTTGAAAGCAAAGTTGTTTCCACCGAAACTGGAAAGGTAAGCTCACACCCCTAAGTTAAGTTCCCAGCAAATTTTTCTGCACTCTATTTCCAGTTATGATTTTTGTTTCTTTCTTGTGCAACATCTTTTGCCTGTAACTTTTCCCTTTCCTCATCTGATTTCACAAATTGAAAACCAACAATGAACAATCACTGCGTCTGAGATTTTTATACCACAACTAAGGCTATGATTGTATATATGATCATTGACCAAACTCCAGAAGTTAGAAAATCTGATTCCAGCGATTACAAAAGTGCATATTTTTAGTAGCTTTTTCTCCTGACACAACTGTGATATGGTTTTCTTACGTTTCATTTACTCAAAAAAACACTACAGGCGTTAGCAGATGAGCTCGGAATTCCCTTTCTTGAGACTAGTGCTAAGGAATCTAACAACGTCGAACAAGCATTCTTAACTATTGCTGGCGAGATCAAGAAGAAGTATGTTCACTATCTATAATCTATTTTCATAAGTTCCGCAATAAGTTAGTTAGCCTATATTCTTCAGTGAAGCTGATCAAAACGGTTTTCGTTGATCATCATTATTCATCAAATCACTTTCAGGGGAATTTGCAGTTCTATATGAACTATTAAAGTGTTATATACAACTGCAGTTTTCTAGACTTGATGACTAATTTAGAGGAAAACTACAAATATACCGTTGTGTCGTGTAGCCTTAAGCTTGTGTATCTGTTAATAGATTTTCATAGGATTGATATCTTTGTGTATAGACATTTACTGATTCACCTTTTGATTATGTAATATGGAGAATTGAGTCTGATCATATGGTTGCTCATTTGATTTGCAGAATGGGAAGCCAAACGAATGCGAACAAGACATCTGGTCCTGGAACAGTCCAAATGAAAGGTCAGCCAATCCAACAGAACAGTGGCGGCGGTTGCTGCAGTCAGTAGTTAATAAAAGAAAGTATTATCAAAACTATGTAAGACTCTTTTTCTTTCCCCTTTTTACTACGCGTTGTGAAAACCAATGGCTGCTGTCTAAAACATCTGAAAACTGTAATATGTCATGTCACTGTCCGAATAAGCTTTGGTGTTAATTGCAAAATCCTTTCTTTATTATCCGGAGATCTGCACCACGTGATTTTGATTTCAGCTATATATTATACAAAATCGGAGACCTGCAACATGTGATTTTGATTGTACAGTAAAACCTCGTTAAATTAACAAGGTCAGAACTATAAAATTTTATTAATTTATAGAGGTTTTAATTTATCGATAAATTAATAAAATATTAATTTATAAAGATACTTTTTTCATAATTTTGAAAATTTTATATTATAAAATAAAATATTTTTGTTATGATTTACATTTTTATAAAATTTTCTTAATTTATAATATTGGCTATTATAATCGGATTGATGTTAATGGTTTACTTAATTATCTAGGTGAAAATGATAAATGTTAGAAGTTTAGAGTTTAAAAGAAATTGTTGGTATTATATTTCATGTTAATGATAAAGTCGAATAACATATTGCAGAGCTTTACAACCAATTACATGTAAAAAATAAATACCGCAACTAGAACTCTCCTCATTTTTTGGATGCGATTTGAGAAGACAACATTAAAAATTTTTAATACAATGAAAAAGATTAGATATGAGTTCCTAACTAAAATGCAAATTCAAGAATAGACAAACAATAATAGAGTCATATTTCACTAAATCTTATTAGATATATATATGTATATATATATATTTAATTTATATCATTATTAATTTATAATATTATTGGGACTATATTTTTACATAGATTTTTAAAAAAATTATTATCTTATTATTTTATCGAATTTTGTTATTTTTTACACCGGCCCAACTCGGGACCAAAAAAATTTATTAATTTATAGCGAGTATTAATTTAAAGAGTATTAATTTATAGAGGTTCTACTCTATATAGATTAGACTATACAAATATTTGTATTTTTATTGGCTGATGATGTTCATTACACAATAGGATATGATTGTGAAAACTTGCAGCTCAATAGAACGAGAAAAATATAAAAAGATAAATAGAAAAGAGTCATAAACGTGAATGAAGCAAATCAACTTCTTCTATTTAGCATGTGGATCATATTCGAATCGTAGTTAGTTTCTTTTTCAATTTTCTGATTTTGATGAAATCGTTTCGAAACTTGGATTCATTCATCTACTCCCACCGTTTCAAAAGAAACTTTCATTCATGCACATTCTTATTTTTGTTTTAAAACTCAAAAGTGATCTTCTAAATGATTATACTACCGTGCACATTAATTGGAGATCAGTTTTTGTTTACTAATCAAATTTTTTGTTTGTTAAAAGTAAGATTAAAAAAAGACACAGAAGATCCATGACAGCAACACTTAACCGACCTGGTCCCTTAAAGTAAAGTCTGACATAAGCTCTAAAAACTTAGTCAAATGCAAATTCGTATTATTGGGAGAATGAGACTTTTTCTTTCCAGAGATGTATATTCCCGAGAAACTGAGAGAACGTATCTAATCGGGAAGAAGTGAACACAACTCCACGTTCTTTGCCCGTCTCGTGGGTTACGCATCAGCAGCTGGGTTTTGTCTGTCTAACTTCTTTAGAAAAACTTCCTTTCTTATAGTTTGCCGTACGTTTAAAGGTGTTCTCTTCTCACTTCTTCAACACGATTCTTCTTGATGCCACAAACTCCAGATTCTTAAATCAAACAAATCTTCTGTGTTTTGTTTTGATCCTCTTTGATCTTTGATTTGAGTGTTAATTTGTTCTCGAAAGGAGGTCTCTACGGATTCAATTGAAATATGCAGAAGAAACAAGAAGTTTCTGAGTACAGAGAGAGACTTAATGAGACCTTGTCGTCTCATGAGCTCTCTAATGACGAAACTCTTAAAACCCTTATCAAGAAACAGCTCAATGAAGGTTGTTGTTTGTTGTTGTCGTTGATGATTTGCTATATACTCTTAATTTTTCCTTTGCTATAATGTTTTTATTTACATGTTTCTTCACAGAGTGTAATGTGGATATATTGGATCAGAGAGTAGCTGCTTTATCCAGTACAATTGAGAAGCTTAGGAGTGTATCAAAAAAGGATCAAGAACTGGCTAAATCAAGCAATGATGCATCTTATGGTGATTGGAAAGTATGTTTTTGTATAGCTTTTGTGATCATTGTTCTTGAACTTCTTAAAACAGAATTGTAACAAAGTGTTTTCTTGTTTGCAGTTGAAACATGATGATGAAGATTGTCGTGTTATGTACCGTGAAGGACTTAAAGGAAGTCCATTTCATACACTGCTCGTTGAAGGTTGCATTGATGGAACTATCGAAGACTGTAAGTTTTCTTCATTAAGGGTTTGCACCGCAAGAAAAAGGTTTTGGATTTGATTCTAACTCCGTTTATGCAGGTTTATGTGTATGCTTGGAATCATCATTCTATGAGAAATGGTGAGAGTTTTATTTTTATCTTCATCTAAATGTCTCTTGTTTGCGAAGTTTGATCGCTTATTGTTTTCTATGTTGTTTCAGGTGGCCAAAATTGGCATTTCCGTCATTCAGGGTCTTAGAATCTAAATGCTTGCAAAAGTGTAGGATCGATGAACAGATATGTTTAGTGAGGTCTGTTTCACTAATTGCTATGTTTGTTCATATTGTTATATAGTCGTAAAGCTAATCTAAAATCTGAATACTTTGATGATGTTTTTTATGGGTTGAAAGGGCGAAAGCACCGTGGCCACTCGCAGACAGAGAAGCTATTTTGCAGTTTTTCGTATTCGAATACTTTAAAGACGGTTTAGTCATCATCCTATTAAACTCGGTAAAACCAAGATTAGATTTGCATTTTTTTTTTGTTGCATCCTAGTCCAGTTCTTAATGATTTGACAGCATCCTAAACTGTTATCTGTTAGTATCATCTTTAGATTGAAGTAGAGAGCAACGGTATAGCTGAATTTGTGAATGCTGTGAGGATTGATTTCGTAGGCGGAGTTGCAATACAAAAGGTGACTCAAGAGAGGAGTTACATGAGGTGAGTGTGATATCATTTTGGATAACCAAAAATAATGTCTTTGGTTTTTTTTTCTGAATTGCTAAACTTTTTGTAGATTCATAGCAGAAGTGGATATAAAGCTGGACTTGGTCCCTCCATCTCTTATTAATTTTATGTCTAGGCAGCTCCTCGGCAACGGTTTCAAACTTTTCAAGAAGGTAAATTATCAGTTTGTTTTTAGTTCATAAAAACTTGATCTGTCAGTTGCTGGCTAGCTTATGTGAGATGTTGTGGTGTGTACTTGTGTTTACAGACTATAGGTTCGGTGGCTGAATCCGATGATTACAAGAGAGTTTTAGCTGATCCATTGTACACTCAGATACATGAAGCTCTGTATTCTACTGCTAAAGTAAATGAGAAAGAACCCAAGTTGGAAGCTGATGATGATCTATATATGGCAAAAGGAAATGAGACTCAACATGGCGAGAATGGATCTGTACCTAGCAAAAGAGATGTTCCGGAGATCCAGGAAGAAGATTGTGTAGATGAAAAAGAAGAAGATAAAAGTGTTCCCTCTTCTTCTTCTTCGGTAGATGATGAAAATTTCACCGGGAAGACTCAAAACAAGGTTGGTAAAACACGTTTCTGCATAAGTCCAGAGGTGAAGCAAGCTTTAGGGACACTAGAGAGAGTGATTTCAATGGTTAGAAAATCCAAAACAGATAACAATTATAATACATCAACCTCTTTGGGGAAAGAAGAAGAAGCATCACCAATGCAGCATTCAGGGAGCACTCATATTGTTTCTAGTAACAAAGTTTGTATCCAAGATCCTAAAACTGAACTTCTTGAGGAAACATCCTTTGCACATTATCACAATAACAACAACAACAACAGCAACAGGTAAAAACTATGAAAATCTGAAGAAATGTTTGCTTATACGAGTAAAAATAATTTAACCTTAAAGAGTTGTATTATAGGCGAAGTGGATCGAGTTCTTTTGCAAGAGAAGGAAACAAAATAGCCCCTGCATCACCCGAGATCGATCTTACAACAAACTCTGAGGTCCCAAGGATAACAGTCTCACAAGCCACAACTCTATTTAGCCAAACAATAGAGAATTGTGAAGACAAACCGAGTGGTTTAAATGGAGGTAAGAGCTCAAGTCTGCAGAGGAAACGTAACAACTCGGGCTGCTTTGGTTTCAGGCTTTGCGTAAGGACTTGAAAACTGGCATTGGTAAAAAAAAGCCAAAGATTTTGTTTCTTTGAAGTTGCATATACAAAGGAAACATCCATTGTTTTCACTTCACTGTGGTTAGTGCTAATATTTTACAACGGTCTAGACCTTATGAATAAGAATGAGCAATTCGGTTGTAAAAGTTCTATTAATAATTCCAAATAAATATAATAAGATGAAGAGTTTTTTTGATTATAGTTCACTCAATTTTAATAGACTTTTATTCTATTTTAAATATTTGATTTTATATAAGCCATGAACTTTGATAGAATTTACAAATAATTTAAAATTTCACAAGGTCTTTTGTAAAGTTTTGAGATCATGGTATTATATTTTGTCACTTTCTATATAATGTGGAAACATTTAATTGTTTTTTCTTAACTTATAGAGAATTAAATTAACCTAATAGGCTAAAACCGAATCTGTAGATCTTTAATACTATGAAAATCGTTACGTTAAGACGAACCGGTTCGGTCGGTTAAAGAATAAACCGAAGAAGCCCTACTTGGCTAAATGGGCTGGATCTGCGTAAAGGAGAATAATAAACCCTAAAACCAGTCTCTTGTTTCTTCTCTTTTTCTTCGCCGTCTTTCCTCATCAGACTTGAGAAAATTCACAAACCCTTGAGAACAATCTCTATCTTGTTTACTCCACTGACTGAGGAAAGAGAGCGTTTTATCATCTGGATTTTGGAATCTCCGTTACGATGGAAGGTTCGGCTGATCAAACCACGAAAGCGTTATCTGAGTTAACCATGGATTCTTCTTCTTCTTCTTCTACCACCACGAACGCTGCTGAGCCTGCCGTTGCTGATGCTTCTGAACCTCGGAGCAAAAAGTACGTTTTCGTCTCATGTTATTCTTTTACACTTTTGTGAATCTTCGTACGGGATTTGATTGTATCGGATTTGATTGTAGTGCTCTGAAGAAGGAACTTAAATTGAAGCAGAAAGAGGAAGAGAGGAGACGCAAGGAGGAAGAAAAGGCAAAACAAGTAAGCACTCTTCTGATTCGTAACATTCTTGGGGGGAATTATCATAGATTATTGAATTATCTTCTTTGGTAGCATCTCTATCGAGAAATTTCAAGTTTGCTAGTTAATGAGATTTGATTTTGATTGATGCAGCCTCCCAAGGCAAGCCCCCAGAGCCAGAGGTCAGTGGCAGCAGATGATGATGAGATGGATCCAACGGTATGAATCCGTTTGATAATTTTCTTGTTATTTTTTGCGATGCAGCTTTTACATGTAATGTAGGAATCAATTGTTCTTTTCTTTTTTGTTGTTGTTTCTGGTATCTTTTGCAGCAATACCATGAGAACAGATTGAAATATCTTGCGGCTGAGAAGGCTAAAGGGGAGAATCCATATCCTCATAAGTTTGCTGTGTCAATGTCTATTCCTGAATACATTGAGAAGTATGGTAGTTTGAACAATGGGGATCATGTTGAAGATGCTGAAGTTTCTCTAGCCGGTATGTCTTTAAACTTCTAAATGCTATTTTTGCCTAAGTTTCTGAAACGCCGCTGGCCCTTTTTATTGAAGTGGAGATTCTTTGGTTGTTGAACGTTAATAGGGAGGATTATGAGCAAACGATCTTCCTCTACCAAGCTCTTCTTCTATGATCTTCACGGTGAAGATTTCAAGGTCCAAGTGATGGCTGATGCAAGGTGAAATCCTTTGTTTACCATATTTTGAGAAGAAGAAAAAAACCTTGATGCTGAATTACTTAGATTTATTGCCTTTTATCCTTTTAGTAAGTCAGGATTGAATGAAGCTGAGTTTTGTAAGCTCCATTCGAATTCTAAGAGAGGTGATATCGTTGGAGTCACTGGATATCCAGGTTTGTGCAGTCTCTGTCTATATATATGTATTGAGATTTTATATTTTCATTCTTGAAGTCGATCCCGACATCCTAATTCACTGTTCGCTATACTCTAATTTCAGGAAAATCTAAGAGAGGAGAATTGAGTATCTTCCCCCGATCATTTATCCTTCTATCCCATTGCCTTCACATGATGCCGAGAAAGGCTGATAATGTGAATGCGCAGGTAGAGTAAATCCTCTGGGGATGTTTTAATACCTTAAGATTCACCTTATTTGTTTTAAACTAACCTCTTCCACTTCTATGCTCAAATGTAGAAACCTGAAACCTGGGTTCCAGGTGATACGAGAAATCCTGAAGCATATGTTCTGAAAGATCAGGTATTATCAAGTTTACAAAGGCCTATAAAGATTGTTATAGCCTCTTACACTGTTGAATGTTATTTTTTTTTTTGTGGTGGACTTGTCGGTCTTCGATTCTAGTGACTATTATTCTGTTTCTATCCAAGCAAGCGTGTGATGTCTTTGTTTATTGTCAGGAATTAAGATATCGCCAGCGTTATCTTGATCTCATGTTGAACGTGGAGGTTCGTCAGATATTCAAGACCAGAGCTAGTATTATCTCCTACATCCGCAGATTCCTCGATAGTAGAAAATTCTTGGAGGTTCTCAATTTCTCGCAAGAAAAATCTTTAGCTTTTTTTGATTTTGTCACTGGTTCGAGTGTTCTTCCTTGCAATTGATATTCTGAAGTTTTATGTAGGTCGAGACACCTATGATGAACAGAATTGCTGGTGGAGCAGCTGCTCGTCCATTTGTGACACATCACAATGATCTAGATATGAGGCTGTTCATGCGTATTGCACCTGAACTCTTTCTTAAGCAACTTATTGTTGGTGGCTTGGATCGTGTTTACGAGATAGGAAAGCAATTCAGAAACGAGGGTATTGACCTGACACACAATCCGGAGTTCACCACTTGCGAATTCTATATGGCTTTTGCAGACTACAATGACCTGATGAAAATGACTGAGGATATGGTGAGTGGCATGGTCAAGGAATTAACAGGTGGTTATAAAATCAAGTATCATGCTAATGGATATGACAAGGATCCAATCGAGATAGACTTCACACCTCCGTTCAGGTTTGAGACAACATCTTCATTGATTAAACTATAACCTTTAGGATAAAGCTTTTTGTAGGAGCTTTCCTTTGGTGATAATCTATCTACCCAATTTTTGTTTTGTAGGAGGATTGAGATGATAGGAGAGTTAGAGAAGGTGGCTAACCTTAATATACCAAAAGACTTGACTAGCGACGAAGCTAACAAGTATCTGATTGATGCATGTGCGAGGTTTGATGTCAAATGCCCTCCTCCTCAGACAACGGCTCGTCTGTTAGATAAAGTAAAATTTTCTGTCTCACTGGTGCTTTTCTAGCATATTTAGTAGGATAAGAAATTTAAATTTGAAACATCGCGGGGTTTTTTATTTTATTTTGCAGCTTGTTGGTGAATTTCTGGAAGTGACATGTGTGAACCCAACTTTCATCATCAACCATCCCGAGATCATGAGTCCATTGGCAAAATGGCACAGATCGAATGATGTTTTGACAGAGAGATTCGAGCTGTTCATCAACCAACATGAAGTAAGTAAAAAAAAATTGGAAAAAACTGATGAAACTTTTGATTTATTGCTTCTTGTCTTTAAGAGTTTTTTTGACTAACATGTTATAATTTGACCACACAGCTCTGCAACGCCTACACGGAGCTGAACGATCCTGTGGTACAGCGCCAGCGTTTTGCTGATCAGCTCAAGGACCGACAATCTGGAGACGATGAAGCGATGGCATTAGATGAGACATTTTGCAATGCTTTAGAATACGGATTGGCTCCTACAGGTGGTTGGGGATTGGGAATCGACAGACTTACTATGCTCTTTACTGATTCACAGAACATCAAGGTCACACTCTTACCTCCAAATGTATCTCTGTGAATGATCTAAATTGGTTTTTACCAAACTCATGATTGGAAATATTGTTACAGGAGGTTATTCTCTTCCCAGCTATGAGGCCACCACAGGACGAGACAGCAGCCGCTAAAGGTACGAATTAACTTGTAATTTAGTAATAATCGACTAGTAATCTTTCCCTCTGGATATGTAAACCTGGTCTTTTAATATGTTACAGCTCCTTCGCAAACAGAGAAGAATTAAGGAGAGATTCTGCACAAGTTTTCAGACTAAGCTTTTTAAAGTTTGGTAGTCCATTTGCTCTCAAATTACTTGTAATTGCAGACCATATTTTTCAAAAAAAGAAAGTTACCCGTTAGTTATTATCAGAAACTTTTGTAAGACGTTTTGCAATCGTTGATTGGTTTTTTAGCCGTGATTTGACTTCATATTGCAGAGCGTTATTTGTTTTAATATCATATTATCATGTATTTTGTATAACCAGAGCTTACCTACCGATCGCTACTCTACATATAGTAAACTATGGTGGGTGTACGAGTGGAGACAACTCAGACTAGTAACAGTTCTAGTGAAATTATTGTGTGTGTGTGTGTGTGGGCCATTTTTCTTTGCCACCGTTCAACATTATTATCAAGTGCGGTGCGTTTTTAGTTAACAAAGGAAGAGAGAATATAGCCAAAAACAAAATGTGGCCGCTCCATTGTAATATGATATCATATCTAGACCGAGGACTCTGAATTAATAAACAGGTTATTATTGTTTAAGTGGTTGAAATGGTCTAGTGTTGTTGATAAACTTGTTTAGACTAAAAGGATTGAAGGGTAACAAACCAAAAAAAGTCATCGATTGAATATGATAGGTCATACAGCTTTAAGCTTTGTGTTGTAATTGGGTCTCAATTCATGATAATAATATCTTACAAGACAGCCATAAGCCAACTCATCTCCTCTCTCCAACACATGTTTCATCATCGCTCTTACCAAATATACCTTCCATTTTATTTATTGTATTTGCTATAAATTAAGAAAAAAAAAGTCATACCTTTCAATAGTAGTATAATGATTTTACTTGCCAGTTGACACATAGAAATATTAAGAAATTACTCAGAATTAAAAAATGTTTAGAACAACAAGTACAATTTTTGTATCTGATGATATAATGATGTCATTATTCCCAGTCAAGTGTAATTTTACTTACCATTTACCAAAACCATTCACAAGTTGAGTAAAGAAAATAATGGTGGTGGGTTCTCAAAGTCTTTTTCTTTTGTTCCCCACTTTATGATTCTTTTTCATTACACCAAATCAATTGAAAAAATGAAGTTCACATATCTAATTACAGTATTTATAACCCAAAACTCAAAACCCCACCCAAAAAATATACTTTTTTTATATTAAAAAGAAAAATCCAACAAACCCCTCTTTCATATTCCTTTGAAGAAATATGCTTTCAACATTGATGTTTATTCCTCCTCTCTTGTGTTTTTTTTTTTTTGTTTGCTCTTCCTCCAAATCTTTCATTGTTTCTCCAAAGAACCTACAAAACACACCAAAAAAAAAACTATGAGTTCACTTATTTTTAACGATGCAATTAACCGGTAGTGAAACTTTAACCGCAAATACACTAACCTTTCGTATGTGTATACAGATAACACTCGAGAGATCTTTCTTCAATAAATCTCTTCCGGGTTTGTGAATTACCATCAGCATCTGCTTAGATATGAGTCCTTGCCAATAGCTCCAAGCATTCTACATGCTACTTCCAGCAACTTCCCTGTTTTAGTTTTCCCATCAATAAAGAAACTTTTAATTAATTATTAGGTCATGATCACAATCAATCACAATCACAATCTCCTGTCACCTAATTAAAATATTGGTTTCTGGAAAACAAAAAGCTAAAAAGATTAATTAAATTTAACTCAATATAATAAGTGAAGTTTAGATACGTGAGAAGATGCTTTTAGGTAATGTGACGAAGCTTCCATTGATTCTTTCTTCTATTTGAAATAATCCTCACAAATCTCTCATTCTAATTACTCCAACCCAAATTCGCCAGAGACTATAGGAATAATCCAATAATATCTTGAAAACTAATTACTTTGAGCCAAAACAGTTTCTTTCTAACATGACACAAGTATAAAGCCTAATTAGTCACTCAATATGGTAAATGTTGTAATAAACTCAATGAACCTACATTGTTAGATCAATTCACCTACATAACTTAATGTTACCGAATCTATACACAAAATTGAATCAAACAAGAGATGAATTAACTCGTACCTCTTCTCTGTTGAACAACTTTCTTAACCGAACCGGTAGATTTCTTAACCGACTCTTCTTCCTCCTCCGGGAACAAAACACCGTCAATCCCTTGAACCGAAATCCGACCGTCGGTGTAAATATCCGGATCAAACAAATAAGCAGACCGGTCACCTGAACCGAACTTAACCGAACCATCAGCTTCTTTAGCCCCAACTTTGTGAGGAAAACGCAGCGTTTCATACTTAACCTTCCCAAATCTCCTAACCGAATTGTACATACTCTCCTCGGTCTGGTACTCCGGTATAATGTGGTAATACATGATTTGCTCCGGAGCTCCGGGCTCGCTAAGCTGATCCGTCGTCAATTTCGCCATAGCTTCGTCGTTGGGAGCTAACACGGTGAGTACGTAACCTTCAGACACTAATCTACCCATCTCCGTCGCTAGTGACGTCAGATTCACGAGGATATCGGCCATTTCGTTGTATCCGCCGTAATGCAACAATGTGTGAATGAAATCTTTGACCTGAGCATCGCCGTTGAAGTGTTTGCGAGCACCTCCTGGTCCCGGAGCAGGAGCCGGAGCTAGCGAAGGACCTGGAGCCATAGCGGATTGAATCGGAAGCACCGGCGGAGATCCAGCGGGTACTGCGGCGGAAGCGGGTTTCTTGAGACGGTTAGTTCTCGGATCGATCTCAGGAGCTCCTTCGGGTAACACGGCGGAGATTGATCGGAGACTTCTCCGTCGGTTGAAATCTTCTTGAACGGAGCGAGGGATTAAAAGCCGTTCGATACCGTGGATCAACCCGTCGGGTCGGGTCAAATCATCGGGTCGGGTGATAACAGCGGAATTCACCAATCTCCTTCCTCCTCCGTTTGTTCCTTTGAGTTTACTCAAATGCAGCACTTGGTCGTTCCCTAACGTGACGTGTTTAACACGACCCGAATTCTCCTCGGGCCATTCGTTTGACCCGACTCGTTTGGGGATAATGTGCGACAAGAGAAGCATTTGGAGAGATTTGAGGTTACCTGGTTGGAGCAAGAACCGTTTAAAATCAGGGTCAAGGTCACGCTCGAGCGCTTCATTGCGAGGTGCAAAAATAGTAATATTGTGACGACCGACGGCGTCTTCTAAGGTTTGGAGGAGAAGAGCCTTCTCGACTAACTCGGCTAGCTCGGTGTAACGAGAGTCGAGGAGAGCTACGAGGACGGAGTTCGAGTTTATTTGACCCGACCCTGTTACGTTGTGGTGACCCGATTCGAGAGCGGATGCAGTGAGGATGAAGTAAAAGAAGAAGAGAGTAATGGCGGAGCAACCATAGATACAACGATCCATGGTGCTCTGTACGATTGAAATATTATTCTTGTTAGAAGAAGTGATTGATAAGAGAGAAAGAAAAAGCTGTTTGTGTGAGAATTTTAGTACGTTTAGTTGAATCGTCGGCGATTGGAAAGTGGAGAGTGAGAGACAGAAGAGATGAGAGAAAGATGTGAGAGAGCTTTTAGGTGGTGGTGGTCTGTGTTTTGTTTGTGTATCAAAACAGGTTTGGGTTTTCGGACAGGCTGGTGGTAGGGACCACACGGTGTCTGAAAGCAAAATAAAATTCATTATATTTAGCTCTGACTTTTTTTTGTGTACCGGCTCGGCTCGGTTTCGGCTTCCATTACTACTACTGTACGTCTCCTTCTTAATCAACCCTTTTTATGGAGTAGTAGTATTATTATTTTTATCGGATATATTTTTTTTATATACTATAATCATTGAAAAAACAAACAGCACCACTTTGTTTTTTTTTTGTCTTTATTAATAAAACTATTTTTTTTTATAATAAATGGAAGTATATTACTTACTATGTCAGAACAAACTAGTACTATTAAACTCTTCAGATGGAATTTCTACTTATGCAAGTGAATAAACTAACTTATTGAATTTTTTTGATCCGTTATTTAGGTAATCAGATGTTCATGCGCAACAAATGAATGGTCATAGTATTTTACAATATCAGATGATTTGCTACTCAAGATAAAAAAATCTTTAGAATCGATATCCCGAAATCATATATACTAAAACAAAGTAATTGTGATTTGAGTTAAGAACAAAACATTTATAATAATTTGCCTGTATTGATACGTAACCGTAACATACGTCAGAGTGAAAGTGATGGTCTTTTAATTTTTTTTTACAAGTCTTTAAAACTCTTAACATACGAAGGACTGAGACAATCAGCGCGAATACAACAAGATGATAATAAAGGGGAAAGTAGTTAATTAGTCAGTCTTCTTCTATAGTTAATGATGTTAGTAGTTAATTAGTCTGTCTTCTTCTATAGTTAAATGATGTGGTGTGATACTTGAATTTAAAGTGAAATTAAGAAAGCCAACCAAACATAATAAATAAAGAAAGAAGAAGAGAGAGAGACATGTGAAGCAAAGAAAGAAGCCGAAGAAGAAGGAAGAACACGTGGCTTGAATTGGAGCTGTCGGTGTAATGACCTAATACTACAACCATCATTTATATTTTTATATTTTTTTAATAGACAGAGAGACACATCTTTTGGTTGCTACGCTATGTTCGTGAATCGTGTAATGTCCCACCCTCAATTTCCTTCCACTTACCTGTTTTATACTCATTCGTACGCGCTCCAACTTGGCACGTGCACTTACGTCCAACCAAATCAACTAATCAAGGACAGCTTCTTCTGGCAATACTTCTCGAACTTTTGTAATGATAACGCGAATTCTCATTGTTCCCGCCTGATAAGAAGACAAGCTTTAAGGCCCAATTGAATTAAGTTAAAACCCATTATTTCAAAGAGTCTCGTTTATCTTATTTCCTTGGCCCCTGACTATATCTACGGGCTTAACTCTTTGACTAGAACGATCTGAAATCCATATCAAGAAAACATTTAATCAAATCTAGGCCCTAGGGATATGTTCTAATCTAACTAATTGTGAAGAACTATGAGCTTTAAACGATTTGGCAATGAATGAATCAACCTATGTATACACGCATTGACATTATTGACCTAATAAGAGGATCACTTCTTAGGCTGCATAATTTGAATCACGTTTGTATTCGGTTGTCATCTCTACTACATCTACACCCTTTAGTTATCTTCATGTTCATTTAGTTCATTCTGCCAAACTGAAACCTAAATCGTTAAAAGAAAAAAGTGAGAATGGGAAGCTAAATGAGGTCACCAAAGAGGGACGGGTTACATAATTACAGCTACATAAAACCTATGACAAACAAAGATTCCGACTTCCGAGGTCACCAACTTTTAAAAAATTTCGTAACCGGCCCACTAGGTGAATTACCTTTTGCTTCTCATTTGAAGAAATAAATTATTCGGATCTTTGAATAACAAGAAAATGTAAGGTCCAAGTATAAATTAACTAAAGTGTTGCCGAAAGATAATACATTTTTAAAATCCTCGTGAATTTTATATTAACAACAAAATAACAACCAAGACATTCTTAATAAAAATATTATCTTTATATAATAAGTTGAATCCTGCAGCATTTCCTTCCAATACCAGACACGCACGATTTCATTTAATACGATTAATTTTTACGGATTTTTGTAGGATATATGAAATATATTATTTTAGCAATCGATGGTTGGGGGATGGTTTGGCTGTTCAGTCTTCAATAAATAAGAAAGCCATATATACAGATTAATTTTAAAAATATGTTTTTTTTCTTGTTGTTGTTGGTATGAATGTTTATTTTTCTCTCTTTTAAGTGTAGGAATCTATTTTGTTTACAAAGATCTGAAAAAGAAGAAAAAAAACAGTTGCATGAGATTCACCAAATGATGAAATAAATGAACTAGGGTCACATCAAAAGCTGAATTAGTGAGAGAGAGTGTAATAAAAAGACAATTGAAACACAACAAAGCAGATAAAACTAAAAAAAAAAAAAAACAGAGAGATGGAAATAGGAAAGAAGTGTAATTAGAGAGATGCAGAAGAAAGAGGTGGGTGTAGTGGTAGCCAACACCTGAATTAATGCTTTAACACTAATGACAAGTGATTTTTTTTCCGTGGTCCCCCCATAAATTACCTCACACACCTACAAACAAGTTCTCTCTCAAACCCCCCTTGAATGAAAAGGACAGCTTCCCATTATAAACTCTATAAAACTCCCACTTTTCTTTTTTACCCTCTCTAGATCTGACTCTTTTACTACATGTCACTAAATATTTACCACATCAACTAATCAATGTTGATGATACCTTTTGTGGTAGGAGTGATAGATAACACACACCAAACTAAAACATCTCAATTCGGTGTTTATGTTGTTATTTCCGCTTCTGGTATAGTTTTGTTTATCGTTTTAGTATTCTTGAAATTGGTCTTAACGAATCCAACTCTACATTAAATCCGAACATTGGAGTGGTTTAGTCAAATACTAAAGATCGACAAATTACACCATCACACACGATTCAGTTTCGAAATTTACATTTGACGATCATACAGTACAATACCATCGAGGAAATTAAAAACCACAACACCAACGATTTGACAAAAGGCAGAATCAGAAGAATGAAGCTTAGACACACAAAACAACAACACTCAACACACAAATCGAACTATTAACAAAGGACAACAAATTTGTTTCATAAAGCCTCTCTCTCTCTCTCACATTCCCCTAATCAAAATGCCTAACGGCTCTCGGTGTTGTCGTCGTCGCCACGACCGTAGTAGTAGTAGCTCCTCCGCCGCCTCTACTCGTTATGTCTCTATTCCGGTATACTTCAGTAAACGAAGGTCTCGGCGATGACGAAAGAGACTTTGAAACTCTCGGAGACGAAACAGATTCCCTCTGCGACGGACTTCTCCAAAACCCGGCGCCGTAAAACCTATTCCACATCTCTTTCTCCAACGCTAGCACGGCCTCGTCGTCTTCATCGGTCTCCTCCTCCTCCGTCGTAAACCCCACGGATATAGGTTTTCCGATATACTTCAGATCCAAGAAATTATCATCGTCGTCGTCCTCGGAGACGTCTTCGCTATCCAATGGATGAATAGCGAACTCGGAGTTCTGGAAAACCCTCTGCATCCGCCGCTCGTCAGTCGGAAGCGGCGGAAGGATACCGTTCTTGACGAGTTGTTTACGGCGGCGGTTACGGATAGCGCGGCGGCAGATACCTTTAGGGACTTTGTAGATGGCGAGAACGAGGAGGTTAACGAGTCCGCAGGGACAGCAACACCAAACGGCGGCGCAACTTGCGGTGGTACCACCGCAGAACTCGGCGGGAGTGGATCCGCCGCAAGTGGCTCGAGGAGAAGGGGAAGAGAGGCTTCGTTGGAGTAAAGGCTGTCTACGGTGACTACGTGAAGGTGACGACGATGGTGTATCTGACGGTTTCGTTTGCCTCGAGATCTGTCTTGGATCGTAACGTAACGTCGTCTTGTTCATTTCTTTTTTATTTTCTTGAATCGTCTTCTTCTTCTTCTTGCTTCAATTTTTTTGTAATCACAAAGAAATTGAAAATTTCGAAAGGCCAAAACGCAAACAACCACGGAGTAATCTAATCTCTGGTGACGGCGACGGCGAGAAGAAGAAGAAGAGAGGCCAAAAAGAAAAATAGAAGACACAAATTGTGTGTGTTTTTTTTTTGGCCGGTAGAGAAAATAAAATTGTGTGTTCGGTCGTCCAAAATTGGAGGGAGAGGAATGAGTTTTGGAAATTTGTGGTGTGTTTAGAGAGATTTTTGTAGGGTCGTGGGAAGGTTGAAGAAGAGGAAGAAGGAGAGGTTGATTTGTTCTGTCTTTATATATAACATAAGAGAGATAGACACAACAAAGGAGAGAGTCCAACGAAAGTCTTTTAATTGTTTATCTTCTTCAGGTTGGGTTGGGTTACTCTGTTCTTCTCTCTCTCTCTATATATAACAAACTTTTAGTTGTAAAAACATATTTTGACCACAAAACCCTGCAATTATGACTTATCACTGTAAATTTAAATTTCTACATTTAATCGTGTTCGTTTACAATTTTAATTTTAATTATATGATTGGTGAGAAAGAAAATAAAAGAAGAAAGCATATCATTATTGCACATAAGGCTACGAAAATGACATTTTTTTGTTGTTGAGAGAGAGATATAAATTTAATGATTAGCTTATCTATCAATACACGTATGTGTTTGTGTATTTTTATTAAAAAATCTGACATTATCTGGTTTAATTTATCAGACGTCATCTTCTATCGTTTCTGTAGATGTTGATTGGTTTTGTTTTTTTCCTGATTTATTTGTTTTTCGTCAACGAATTGATGATTTAATCAAAAACAACAAAACCAAGTATGGCGTACCACTATCAATTAAAACATGTATATATATTATACCCATGTATACATATTATTATCTTGAAAGCTTTTTTAATATTTTCTTAATTTGGGGAGACTGGTTCATGCCTTCGAGGCATATTGGTATAAAAAAGGTCAATATATATGCAAATACTCATCTTGAAAATATTCGTATTTTGGAGCAAGAAAAAAGTAATGACGCAGTATTTTTCTCAAGAACCTTTTTGGCAACCCAAATAAAGAAAAGTAATTAAGAAAATATCATTCTACCTGTGAACCTAAATGAAACATCAATCTTATTTTCATTTTTTTTTCTCTATACATTCACAAGTTTCTTTTTTTGAAAGACAGTTTAACGTCAAAAATAATGGCATGAAAGATATGCCGGCACAAACTTCCACGAGTTTTGTAAAATTAAGTAAAGCGTTTAAAATAGAAATATCAGTTTCTCGTTCAAAGTTTTTAAATTACAGTCCAAAATGTGTAAGGAGTATATAATGCTAATAGTAACTCCAAAACACAACAGACGAGAAGGAATCAATCCATTAGTGGCAAAGGTAAATACGTTAAAATCGGACTATAAATTTTAGTAAATAGTAGTGAACAAGTTGAAAAGATTTGCTTTTACAGTGGTCACTCATCATCAGCCATCACTAGCCGTGGACCGGGTTGGGTTACATACAAGATCCCTCACGACCCTAGGAGTTGCTGCAATGTATAGAATAAAGATTGATTCTCACTTTCTCCTTTTCAATAGGATATCCGCGAGTATCTTTATCTAGAGGTACTCAGAAAATTCGTATTTTACATATGTATGTCATGTAACTAGAATCAAACATTTGAGTATTTTGGCTTAGATATTCAGTGACAAATGTTTTTGGATGCGTATACAAAGTCTTGCATAAGTTAACACATGATGATAATTGCCTTAAACAAAACAAAACAAAAGATTGGCAAAGTATCACAATTGCATTTTTTTACCTTTATTTGCATTTGAATGAAAACGTAGATCCTATATTCGATATTTGAGAAACATAACTACTAAGGGTGCTGAAATTACAGTTGACTCCCTTACAACCAAACAAAAAACAGAAGCCGAAATGATAGATGTAACCCGAGGAAGTCTGCAATAGATTTCTTTACGGTAGATTTCAAATTGACGTCAAATGGAAGACATAAAAATATGTCTACTCCTTAATTATAGTTTAAATTTTAATTTAAAAAATTATAAA
Organism: Camelina sativa; assembly: GCF_000633955.1. Taxonomy (NCBI): domain Eukaryota; kingdom Viridiplantae; phylum Streptophyta; class Magnoliopsida; order Brassicales; family Brassicaceae; genus Camelina; species Camelina sativa. Next base: position 5,315,812 of record NC_025703.1, on the reverse strand, counting down.
AAATAATTTGGTAAACCTATTGACAAAATAATAACTACATAGACTTCCTGCATTGAAATAAAATAAATTTATATATAAACTAGTCAAATTAAGGGAAGAAAATCTGATTAGGTTAAAATTATTTGATTTAGGGTTTGCTTACGTAGATTTTTCTGTAGACTATTGGTGGTTTACTTTGTAATGCCATCAACTATTAATATTATATTATTTTAATTTCACCGATAATTTAACCAAACCGATAGCTGAACTTAACTGAATGCGTACCAAAGATTCCACAATTTTAACTTAACCGGATAATTTAACGATATATATATTTGTCTCTGTAGGTAAACCCTAGTTTTTTTGTGATCTCTCTCTCCAAACTTTATTTCTCTCAAAATTTTTGATATTGTTGCTCTTAAAAATTCAGCCACATATATCCACAAAATATTTCGTGATTTACAAAAATATGAAAACCTAGATTTTCTTTTATTTTATTTGCCTCTTTTTCACATATATCTCGACTCTTAAAAAAAAAGTAGATATAAATACAAATGTGTCTCAAATCCAATATATTGAAGAAGTTCTGCAAACAGATCTAAAAAAAGAACTTGTTATTTCCATGTCCTCGCTGTTCTCTACGGACCCAAAATTCCCGTCGAAACTCCTTCCTCTTCCCGTCGCTGTTCCAGGTTTTATCTTCCCGTCAAAGTTCCTTCCTCTTCCCGAGCGAGCTTAGTGCTGCAAGCTCGGTGGTGAGTTCTACCTCTTAACCGTTGAATCCATTTTGAATCGTTGATATATGTTTCAAGTTAAGATCTGATTTGTTCAATTTAGGGAATTTGTTACCAAATATTTTATGTGATGTTAATTTTTGTTCGCTTGATGTTTATGTCTTTTCATTAGTTTTCTTTGTTTCAGCTCAAAGTTTTGATTTTTCTAAAGCTTACATTGATGCTATTTTTGCAGAGGGGAGGTTTTCTACATTGTTTTTGTTTATGACAAGATTGTTTTTTTTTTCTGACCCATGGTTACAAAGTCAGCTCACACAAGTCGTGCTTCAGGGTCTTAATTCCAAGGTAGATAAAGTTAACCTCTTTCTCGTTGTTTTTAACTTCCATAGATGCAATCTAAGAGGGGCTTGTTTTGATCTCGATATAAAATTTTGGATTTTTTGTGTGTTTTTAGTTTGATTCGTTGAAGAATCAGAATGGTAAGGTTACATGAGAGGATCTTCCGTCTATATTGATTGGTCAAGGTGAAGTCACTTAGTTCTCTTTTCTCTTCTTAACTCACTAATTTGAGTTTCAATCTGTGGTTTATGGAATTTTTATGTCTCTTTCCTCTTCTTAACTAACCAATCTATATTTCACTTAACTTATCTGTTTTTTGAATGATGTAACCTTTCTTTTTTTGTAGGTATCTCCTATAACAGCTGAAATCTAGGCTAAGACTTCTTCAAGCAGGGCATCACCTGCACCTGCACTTACTCACGTGAACAAAGGTTTTTTTTTTATGTATTTGGCTATGGTTTAACGTATATTGTCTTGGTTTAACGTATCATTCTCTCTCGCTTCAAGGTATATGTAAGAAAACTTCTTTCTTCTCCAGTTCAGCTGATTTCTCTCTGATGGTGTCATTAAGCAACCTGAGCTCATTCTCCCTCGCCTTAAGTTTCTTAAGAGATGCTTCCATTAGTTCAGCTTCCTTTCTCCTTGTCTCGGTCTCTACGGTTTGCTTCAGGTCAAAATCTTTAACATTCATCTCAAAAGCAAAAGACTTCTCATATGGGAAAAGCAAAGCAACCTCCTTTTCCCTCCTTTCAAGCTCAGCCATTATTAACCCTTGATATTACACCTCCCCCATGATACCTCCAATATTTATTTTCTTTTTTTAATAGTATGATGTATTCTTATTTTTAATTATGTTTTTAGTTTTATTTTGTAATACAGTTTTTTTTTATCACATGGTTTCATAATAATAAATATAGTATTTTTTATTTTAATATCAATTCATTCCCTTCGGAAATTGCTTCGCTTATACGTTAATAATCCTCTTGATAATTATAAAAATGATGATGACGACGACGACTTACACCAAACCTCCTCATGTGACATGAGAATGAAGAACTGATCCTTCCTCGTCATGCATCTCTTTCTATACATGTTACAATATTGTGAATAATTCGACTTTATGATTCAATGCAAGGTTATAATGTGAACCCTTAAACAACGACAACAAAATTTCAAAAAAGTGTACATTATACAATATCAATTCAGTGAAGTATGGTTTGAACAAAATTATTTTTTAATTTTCCTTATTATTACAAAATACGAAGATATTATACTTTAGAGGCTAAAAGTTTAAAGTGTAATTTGTGTAATATATATCAAGTAGTCAATCATTCACATTTGATATTAGTTTTTTTTTTTTTTTTTTTTTTTTTTTNGTCAACATATTTGATATTAGTTATAAATACTGTTGTTGTAGTAGCTTTAGCCAGTTTTTAATTGAAGACCTGTGTAAAAGTCTCGGTGTTTATGGATACTTTTTTTTTTTAAATAATTTTAAAAAAAATCCATAACAATCACCAAAAATACATTATCAATGACTTTCAAATCCATCTTATATGCATTATAAAATCTTCACAAATACATTAGACTTTTTAAATCCACTAATATTACAAATATTAAATTGATTTGATTGATTTGCAGACGGTTCAGTTTCCCATGCAAAAGTCTGCCAGAGAAATCGTCGACATAATCATTACAAGGTTTAAATTGATTTGACGTTTCATCTTCGAACTAAAAAATCAAAAAAATCTTTATATATTTTCAATTAAAGACTTTTTCAATTATACATACTTCACAAAGAACTCCAACACGTTGACTTCCAAAATAAGTCTAAGTTAATGACCTAACTGCCTAAGAAAACCAAAAACTTGATTTCTCCATATGTATAATATATAATCATATCAAAAACATACAGAGGCAAGTACATAACATATATCAAAGAATACAACAAAAAAATCTTAAAAGTTATTCACCAAATTGCAATAAATAGGCTTTCAAATTATGAAGATTTCATGTTTATGTCAACCGTGTAGACATAAACTAGTCTATATGAAGATACTTCCCTTGAAGTCTATTTTGTGTGGTCTATTTTTGCAATTACAATTTAATAAAGCAGACACCGGATGAAGTCTACTAGGATAGTTGACTTCTTTTGTTGTCTTCCTTTGTTAATTTTTTGGTCAGTTTTGCAATTAAAAACATAGAACAAAGTAGACTTCTTAGAAAGTTTCAACAAGTTAACTTCGATTACAGTCTACTCTGATTATTTTTGCAATTGACCAAACCATTGACTTTGTAGTAGATTTCTAGCTAACAAGTAGACTTCATCTATCCGTCAACTAGAAAAAGTAAACTTCGTTGTGGTTAGTTTTGCAATTAACCAAGTTTGACTTTCGCGAAGTAGACTACGTACGAAGTCTCCAGGAATGTTGACTTCGTTTGCAGTCTGCTGTGGTCATTTTTGGGGTTGACCAACATTTTAATTTTTTAACTGGTAGACTTCTTTTGCAGTCAACTAATTAATTTTATATCAATAATATTACGGTCAATGCTTTTATATTTTGGTCAACTCCAAAAATAGCCACTATAAAAGTCTACTCTTTTATTATCGTGAGAAGACTTCGTCCGGCAGTCATAACTAAAAAGTCAAGAATTTGGTCAATTGCAAAAATACACCTTAGTAGACTGCAAACGAAGTATCCGACGGAAATATTATAATGCAGTCTGAACCATATTTTTTTGTTTTCAAATGAAATTAAGGAGACTGAAATTCCAGTCTACGGGCTCGAAACTTGATACATTTTAATTGCAAAACTGACCACATAGTAAACTTTACATGATATTATGACGATTAGACTAACAAATGAAGTCTAATTTCGCAAAAAATCAAGGAAAATCACAAAATCTACCGGAAAATAACCTTATCGGTGGCTGTTTCGCAATGCCAAGCACTAAGGACGTCGTCTTTAGTCACCACAGAAAAAACCCAACACCAATTTAATCACTATCCAAGAATCACGACATATAACAAGATGAACGCATTTGCAAATTTTCTTGGATTAAAATAGAGAGGAGATGGAAGAAAATGAAGTTCTCATAGCATTGTGTGTTATTTAAGCTCACAAATTTGGGTTGTTGAAGCATTAAGAGCTTCAAATTTGGTTATTCATGGTTGTTGGAAAATTGATGGCGGTGGCACAACCGTAAATAAAAGAAGAAGATGAGGATATGGATGTAATAAACATTTTCGCAAAAAATTTCAAAGAAATAAGAAATAATGCCATTTTTGTGAATACAATGAACACATAAGGATTTAATTGGGAGAAAGTGTCAAATGTTGGAGAGAGAAAAAGAGAGATCTAATCTTGCAATTGACTCAAATTAGGGGTGTAGTTTTGTAAGCACCCCAAAAGATACGCGCCTACGCATAGATTCATCAGATTAGATGTAAGTAACGCTCCTCAAAATTTCAACTAGCTCACCTAACATATTTCTTACAACAGTTTTGTTTCTCTTTTACAATAGTGATTGATTTCCTCTCACGTCAAATTATTTCTTCTATTTAGAGGTACCTCTTTTGACAACTTGCATGGGGTCCTGTTAGTATAGAAGTATAGGGGGAGAAAGCAACCAAAATGGGTATCTTAACTAATATAAACCATGTTTCAAAATAAAGGTCTATTACTCGAATACATTACTAATAATATATGGACCCTCTCTATGCATCTCTAATGTGGACAAGAAATGTTTCAGTTTTTTCATCTTGTCTGCATCCAAATTTTATACATTATTTAATTCTTAATGGTCAAATCAAGTCATTTTCTACTTCACGTACGCGATCGACAATATGTAAATACATGTCATAAGAGAGAAAGAAAAGTATTGACATATGTCATAAGTCATAATCATTATCTTCTCTCTCTAGCTTCTTCATCAGAAAGTTCCATAAGACTACAAAAATCTCATGTCTGGGATCTTTGTTTTGTACTTTGCACTGAACTAAAGATATATATATATATATACATGTGAAGTATTAAGTACAAGGTTATTTTTGTTGCTTAACTTGTAATATAGTCGTTTGAACAATTGAGTTAGTGATCGCGGAGGAAAAAAAAACGAGTATGCAACAACTTATGAAAAGTTTTTTGTTTTGTTTTGTTTTTATTGGTTGATTTGATATTTTGGATTGATGGTCCCTTTCGATTTTGTGATAGAAATGACACGTGTTAACCAGAAATGGAAAAAGCATCAATGCAAATATTTCATATCTTGAACTAACATCTCACTAAAATGTATTATTGGGATATTTTATAAGAAAAACATGGCACTACAACAGAATGGGATACACACAAACGACGACAGCCATACGCGTGTAACATGTTCAGTTGTCAATTACGATGATGATCATGTTCAGACAAAGGGTGGACATAATGACAATTCAGGTTTGGTCCGCGACTATTTCGTTAATGCAAATTTATAGCTGGATTGATTTTCGTATGACTTTTATTTGGGTGTAGATTATATTAGCTATAAATTACAGTATTTTTAATTTAAATTAATATACATTAAAAAATATTATCTATAGATTTTATTTAAAATTAAGCTGGTTCACTCAGTTGGGTTGAAATAGTTTTGAATTAATTTCAATTTATTTCGGGTGGAATTAAATTTCGTTAAAAAACCATTATACAGGCCTAATTTAATATTACATATTATGGGTCTCAAATCAGGCCTGAATCAAAGCCCAATTAGGCTGTAGACATATTGGTCAACCATATCCTAATTTCTCGTTTCGGACATAGTCGCTTTTTTTTTTGTCTTCTTCTGTTTTATATATGGATAAATGTACTTATTCCCGAGCGGTTCTTGATATACGTATTTGATTAAAATTTCGGATTTGTTTCTCTAGATTATGGGTACAAAATGGGTTGGTTTCTTAGAAAATTTAAATGTTCTTAATGTTAAGTTATAAACATATATATTATATATACAACAAGAAAAAAATAACACCAACTTTACAAGTTGCAAAAAAACGAATAAGAAGTTAAGCTAAATTGTCATATAGTGATGAAATGTTCCTTTTTGGCCGGTCTCTCCCGACCAATCCGACGTGAATTTTGATGTCCTTTCTCTGACCAATCTTACGTTTCATGAGAAGACCCACGTTCCGGCCACATTGATCCTCTTCGCTTCGGGCATTAGGCACGCACTAAGTTTTGTTGGAATTTATCACCGAAACATTTTTGTATGAATGGTTCGTGTATATTTATTCTAGCAAACACGCTTACAAAAGAACAACATAAACCTTGTAAATCTCTACGAAATTTTGTCTTAAATGATCAATAGAGGTACAACTTCTACAAGAAATATCTAGTCAGCAACACCCATTCCGTTATCACATTCCTAGCTAGATATTCTATTGTTTTTTTAAAAAATTCTGTTGATATATAGTAATATATACTTATGAATTCAGAAGAAATTTTTATTGTTCTTTCAAAATTGGAAGGTGCATGGCTAACTGGCTATAGATGTAAAGTTTTGTTAAGCAAAAATATATTTTTGTTTTCATGTTCAGAGCAAAAATGCATTTCTGTGTTAACAATTACGATTATAAATTTAAAGTTATCTGATTTGGTAAATAGTAATTTGCGAATCGATGACTGATAACGGGTGGTCGAGAGTTTGCAGCAGGTGTTCATAAGCATGCAAACATAAAGGAATATATTGTACATCACTAGTCACTAGTCACTAGTCACTAGTCACTAGTCACAAATATATATATATATATATATATATATATATATATTTTTTTTCTCGAGCTTTCATATGGAATTCCATATTTTGTGTTTGTATTTAGACTAGCTACGAAAATATTATTCACTTAATATTTTGTTATCAATATATCTATAAATATTTTACAATTAAAAATTCTACCATTAATTTTTTTTTTGAGAGCAAATATTTGTTGGTTTCGAAATACATTAGAATGTTGAAGAATTGTATGCTACTTGTTCATGTTTTCAAAAACTGATTTCGTATTTTTTTGTTCATTCATGACATTCATTGCAATTTTCAATTTCACGTTCATAGCAACGTTTTTAAAAACTGATACTAATATATATGATACACTCATGACTCATACATACACATATCAAAAAAATGTAAATCAGAGTTGGCATTTTATGATTCTTCATTAGAACTTGTGTTCAAATCATGTATCTCTTGTTATGTTTTTAGTCCTCTCTGAACTGTTAAGTAGTTGTTTGCTATGACTATAACAAACTGTTAAGTAGTTGTTTGCTACGATTAAGTAATCGATATATTCCTACCAAAAAAAAAAAAAACTAAAACGTGAAAAGAGGATATTTGAAGAATTAAAAGATAGTGCGACACAAAATTGTTCTGTTGTAGTGATAAGTTATCTTGTCACATTTAAAGATGTGAAAATGAAAGAAGAAGAAAAAAACAAGAATATTACATACGAAGTACGGATTGGTGCAGAACTCAGAATGAAATCTCGATCATACATTCATGTTATATTCATGGAATAATGCTTGGAATAATGCTTAGATTTGGTGCCAACAAGATGAAAAAAAATAAATGGATGTGTTTTTTTTTAAAACTCTAAAGGTAGAACAAAAAAAAGAATGGACGAGATGACCATTGTTTATGAATAGTTCTTGCACTTAAATCATCTTACACCTTTTTAATAATTAAATCAGTGGTTTTACAGAGATTGACTCGTCAATTGATCAATTTCCGAATCCTCTAGATTAGATATCAAATGTCTTTTGCCAAAACCTTGATATTACTTAGTTTCCGTCTAATTTGATCTAAAACTTTTGGATACATAGATAATATGTATCAGTTTTCAGACAAAAAATATCAATAAAGAATCAAAATTATATTTGGTGTGGTTATGTTCCTTGCGTACCATAGAGTTATGGCGTTTTTGTTCATAGATAAATTTAAAATAGACAAATACCCTAAAATATTACTAAATTTACTCTTTACTCTATATAAATTTTTTATTTTTGGTTTAAATACTAAATTAATACCAAATATATTTTTTTTTCCACAAAAATACAAAGGTTTGAAGCAAAACGTGTTAGGTAGAGAAGCTGAAAACAATGTAAAAAACTAATTTACAAGTTATTTTCCTATATCAGTATCCACTTATCAGCCATATGATTATCATTATCATTATCTTTACTTAATTATATATCAATTATTATTATCTAATCATCATAATACACAATGGGAGCACTTAGTTTGACAATTCTACAATAATATTTATTTTGCTACATAAAGTTGTCTGAATATTTTCTTTGTTTATCAAACAAACACACAACTGCTGTAAAGTTAGAAGCAAAACATTCTCAACCTCTGATTTAGAGAGCTTCTCTGCTGAGGTCTAGTGGGTTCGATCAACTTGGTCCTTTAATTTTAATTTTCTTCTCCATTTCATTTTTTTTAATATAATATTTTCTTCACTTTCCTGACTATTACCGTGTGTAGTACACTGGAGCTCGTAAATAAATAAATAAAAAATTATAAAAAAAAAAATTTCAGTCTTATATTCGTCCTACGTAATATAACATGTACATCTATATTCTACCTAGTTAAATGAACATCCATCAATTAATGAGATCTAAAAAAGTCACCATCACTTTAAAGAAACTGAAAAGAAAAATCAAGACATCCATTAAATATTGGTTTAGCTGCAAGCTTAGTCAGCTATGAAAAATATGTCTATTCACAAAACTAAGCTTTTTTTCTCTACCTATAAATATAGCCTAAAACTATCCCACATAAGCACCACACATCCCAAAGGTTTTACGAATATAAGCCAATTTCACTAGCTTTGCTTTAACATTTTCTTTGAGACTCTCAAATGGAGATGGATATGAATGCTCAAGAGACGAAAGCAGGGTTCTTTCAAAGGCTTAAGGATTTCTCTAGCAAGCTCAAAGACGGTGTCACCAAACGCATAAAGAATGTGCAAAAGTTTGGGAAAGATGATCCAAGACGTATCATCCACTCCATGAAAGTAGGGGTTGCTCTCACATTAGTATCTTTGTTGTACTATGTGCGACCACTCTATATCAGCTTTGGGGTTTCGGGTATGTGGGCAATACTAACTGTCGTCGTAGTCTTCGAATTCACTGTTGGTAAGTCTATCAAACCGAATCAGTTACAAAACGTAATATTTGAACATTCTGATAATAACAAAACAACTAACTAAAAACATTTTTTAATAGGTGGAACACTTTCCAAGGGTTTAAACAGAGGTTTTGCAACATTGATAGCAGGAGCGTTAGGGGTTGGTGCCGTACACCTAGCTCGCTACTTTGGACACCAAGGAGAGCCCATAATTCTTGGAATCTTAGTGTTCTCACTAGGCGCAGCTGCAACATTTTCGCGGTTCTTCCCAAGGATTAAACAGAGATATGACTACGGGGCCTTGATATTTATACTCACGTTTAGTATGGTTGCCGTTTCGGGTTACCGTACAGATGAAATATTGGTTATGGCATATCAAAGGCTATTCACTATTCTCATCGGTGGAACGATCTGCATCCTTGTGTCGATCTTCGTTTGTCCTGTATGGGCTGGTGAAGATCTTCACAAGATGATTGCTAACAACATTAAGAAGCTCGCTAATTACTTAGAAGGTGACTTAATGACAAAATAATATCCAACATTTTGCGTTCTTTATTAGTTAATTAATGAATATTTTTATAAATCTATAACTTATGCATGCATACACGCTTATTTTCTAAAAAAGGTTTCGAGGGTGAATATTTTCCACTGTCGGAAAAGATTTCGAAGGAGACAAACTCGTGCGTTCGAGAATACAAGAGCATTCTAACATCAAAAGGCACTGAAGATACTTTGGTATATATATGTAATATTGTGATCTAAATTATATATATATATATATATATATATATAATATATATATATACTAATTAATTAATTACTGGTTTTCTTTTGCAGGCGAATCTTGCAAGATGGGAGCCAGGGCATGGTCGTTTCAGGTTAAGACACCCATGGAAAAAGTACTTGAAGATTGCAGGACTCGTTCGCCAATGTGCCTTCCATTTCGAAATCCTCAATGGCTACGTTCTTTCTAATTTTAAGGTTCGTGTGAATCACCTAAAACGCCATTTTTAGGGAATTTAAATTGTTGTTAATTATATTTATTTGTTATGTGAGTCTGCTTCTATTCCTTTTTAGACTATCAAAAATTGCGTATAAATGTCAACCTCTAAATGACAAAAATGATCCTATACAATTAGTGTTTGCAACAACACATATACTCTTCCATGGAAATTAATTCTATATATATTTTTTTTTCAACAAGATTTTTTTTTTAAAATTCTGTCGGTTTTTGTCTTGTTGAATGAAGGAAGTTCATATTTTTTTTTTTTTTTAGATTTTTATGTAATTTATAGTAGTTGATGTTAATAAATTGTACAGTTCAATAGATAGAGATTGTTTAAATTTATTATGTAATTCAACGTTATATTTTTTTTTTTTTGTGTGAAAACTCCGTAAAAGTTCAGTTCTTTAAATATATAAACAACGAGAGTATCAATGAATAAATTCATAAAAGAAAAAGAACTAAATGTTATACCCGATAAATTGTTAATAACTTAAGCAGGCACCAGAAGAATTCAAAAGTAAGATTCAAGAGCCAATAGCAACTATGAGCAGAGAAGCTGGTGAAGCACTAAAATCCATAGCCAAATCTATTAAAACAATGAGCAAAGACGACACTGCTTCAGTGAACGCACACATTGACAACTCCAAAAAGGCAATAAAAAGCCTAAGGATTGCACTCAAATCTTCTTATCCGGAGACAGAGAAAGATCTTTTGGAGATCATTCCCGGAGTCACGATGGCATCAATCCTGATCGAGGTCGTGAACTGCGTCGAGAAGATCTCTGAGGCTGTGGAAGAATTCTCTAGCCTTGCACACTTCAAAGAGAATCTGGATCCAAACTTATCAGCGGAGATAGGACAACATCAGTTACTTCACAGGGGAAGTGTAAAGCCGGTTCTAGATGGTGATCATAACGAGGAAGAAGACAATAGCTCTCCTCATGTTCTTATCACTATCCATGATGAACATCCACCAACGACCACCGGGAAGAACAGTTTGGGAGCAGAAAAAAACTAATGTCCTGTAATTATTTTTGTTCATTACCAAACTTTCAAATAAATACTCTTTGAAGAGAACTTGTTATAACAGTATTTAGTATATAAGAGACATCGATCGGCATTAATATGATTTTCGATTTCAAAACTATATATAAATAGAAATAGAAATTATAGAATCAAATGTATAGCTGATTTTCTACTTAACATTAGATGTCATGTGATAGGATACACACATGCTTACTTAAGTTAACTTAAATATATAAAAGCATGACGGCATCGCAATATTAAGCCTTTTAATGAAAATGTAGTTTAATTGAAGAATCGATTTTCTTGTTAAACCACACACGACGCAGTAGTGTCTGACTTATAGATTGACCACACATGTATGACATAAAGACTAAAGAATAAAATCATCTTTGGGATCGAAAAGCTCAAACCGAGGAACCTTTGCTTTGTTTGCAATGATATAGTACTGTTAACAACAGTATCTTAATTAGTTTAAGTTATGAACATATATATATATATATACGAATCTGTCTTCAAAAGATCCTGATGAATATACCTGGCCACTTTAAAGAGGAGAAAAAGAGCAACACGTAAGTAGGTCATGATTATGTGACTAGGCAATTCAACTTGGATCCCCTAATCTGATTATGTAGTGCATTGTAAGGCTGAAAATTCTTAAGCATGAAGTTTTACTAGCTTCGTCGACCCATTAGTTGTACTATATATTGTAGACTTTTTAGTATAGCAAAGTAAGTTATAAGTATCATTAAATGAAGTATATGGACTAAGAAATTAAGTATGAAGTATTGTAAAGTTACATGCAAGTATGAACTAAGATATTGAGTATGAACCTGACAATCTATTTCAAACTCAACTACTTAATATTGATTTATTATCTAATTATAACATCAAAAGTAAATTTAGAAACCTTTTGTTGGTGTAACCACCTAAAGAAGATGACTATATCCGGACATATCACCAATTTGAGACAGAAATACCGCATGCTGATAGATTTGGTGTCCAGGCTGAGCTGTTCTATCAAATGTAGACTTGAGGTTGTGGCCTTGGAGCAGCATTGATGATATATTTTTAATGGATTTTTGTTTCTTCACTTCTATAACTTCTTATGTTTTTGCGTTTGTCTTTCCATTCATATTGAAAGTTGATTATTTTGTTACAATAACAATTAACAAGTACCAAAATATTACTGATCGTTTTTTGGGCATAATGGGACATGATGGAGCTTGAGATTTGTAAAATCGTAGTATGTGAGTTGGCACTCCAAAATGCTCAGCGACTATCTCCTACTAACGTAGGTTGGGATCAGGATCATGCTCTGAAGGAAGCAATAGTTTTGAAAAAGTAAACTAAAAAATGACGAAGCAGATTAGGTAAGGAAAAATGGTAAATTTCAAGCCGAACAATTTATAAAGTGTATTTTCCTATCCAAACAATTAAGACAATGTATATGTCAATCTGAATCATTAAACAAATTCAAATAAACTACCAGAACATTAGTATGTCAAAATCAGCATTGACTAAATTAATCATAGTCAACTGTCAAAAATAATGACGTAACATGATGTGGACACTGACGGAACATGATTAGAATGCTGACGAGACATATTAAAATTATGAAAATTACCCTTAACAAAATTAGTACGATCTTCTTAACCAAATAAAATTTTAGATAAAAAATTTTAAAAATATCTTTTAAATCAAAAAAAAAAAAATATATATATATATATATATTAATCTATTGCATAATTAATTTTAGTGAATATTTTCTAATAACAGTTATTACATTATTGATTTTTGTAACACAAAATATTATTATTTGGATAAATTAATTACAAAAAAAACTTTTCTTAACACACGAAATCAATGATTTATCATCCTATTAATTAATTAATTTCAAAACATTTCTCAATCAAAACACATAGTCAATGATTTTTTTAAGGAATATTTTGGTTTGATTGAGAAATATTTGGTTTAAAATATATTAATTTATTAATTAATCAATAGGATGATCAACTATGTGTTTAAAATTTATTAATTTTATTAAGAGTAATTTTGTTAAGAGTTATTTTATTAATTTTATTAAGAGTAAAATATATTAATCAATAGGATGATCAATATTCCTTATTTGGTTTAAAATATATTAATTTTATTAAGAGTAATTTTGTAATTATAATTTTCATGTCGTTCGTAAGCATGATCGTCCACATTATCCTATTCTTCTTATAAAAAAAAAGAAAAAAAATTATGCTGATTAAAAAATAAAACAATTTTTTTTTCCTGTTCGGTTGTTAACTTGATTTTGATTTTGAGTTGATTATATCCAAGGTGGACTGGACTGATCTCGTTTCTAGTTCTGAATTCCATATCACCAAAATACGAAAATTTGATTTAATTAGTTGTTATAGCTGAGATTGGCTGAGATTGTGCCCCTTGTACTTCACTCAAATTAAGAATGTCATCTTTGAGATTGATTGGAAAAAAAGTTCCCAACTTTTGTAAAGAATAAGGGCTACAAATGATAAGTCCAAACTAGGCTATTATCAATATTAAAGTCAATAATTTCTATAAAGTCAAAAACTCAAACTCTCTCGGAACTAGGAAATTAGGAATGGTCTTTGAACTACTAATATACATGAAGAGTCCAAAGTTAGAATGTTTATCAGAACTTAGCCATGATTTGAATTCAAGATATCTATTTGTATTTCTTTAATACAAAGCTTTAAAGGAGATTGATCCAACCATTAGAATCTCTCAGGCGAAGCGTTCATGTCGACCGTGGTATTATTGCATGATATATGGTCAACAATTAACAATTAAGATGGTGATATTTAGCTAAAATATCAAGGGAGAATTACACCTAGACCCACTTTTGTCAAACTCTCTTGCACCCACACCCACTTTTTGAGTGTAGTGTATTTTTTGAAGTGTTTTGGTTGAGTTTGGATAAAACTGAGACAAGTTTGCCATTGTCCTTCATTTTGAGATACAAAAAATTACTGATGTGGTAAATAATCGTGGCCATTCAATATTTACAAGTAAACTAGATCCAATGGATAGAACTGATTGTCGGAAAAGAAGAGACTTAATATTAAAACAAAAAAAATTATACTCTCTGTTTCTGAGAGAGAAGCGATTCGGGTTTTACAACCCCCAGAAGGAACACATGGCTGCGCAGGTTGGTTTCTGGTGGATTGGTTGTCGAGATTCGAAACTCTGTAGATGGACAAACATTTTGGATTATTCTGACCATGGTTTGGTTGTTGAACTTGTTTTGTTTGTTTGTGCAGGTCGGAAAACCTGGGTTTTGTGTTGTGATATCCGACAATTAGGGCTGCTCTGATGATGGAATTTGGGAACTTAAAGTAGACAACAAACTTCTGACGAGGGTTGTTCCGCTAAAAGCTACAACAAGTTTATGCGAACTAGAAGATGTTGTTATCCAAGAATTTGGATTGGTCCAGAAGAAGGCGAAATTAAGTTATGTAATCCTGACGTATATGGAATTCATGACTAGAGTGAAGACTCCACCGGTTATTGTGACAACGAACGTTGGTCTTGACCAGTACAAGATAATGTTGGGTACAAATCGAGGGTTAAATCTGTTTGCGACTTTTGAAGAGTCTAAGAAACGAGCTAATTCGGAGGAAGATTTGCCGGTACCAGACAGAGAACCTTTAGGCGATGGGTGTGTTAAGCAGACATGTGGATTATCATCTCGTATGAGTAGTAGCGGTGTTGGGGAGGATGTTATTGGTGAGGCTTCAACTGCCGGGTCGAAGACATTTGTTGTTGAGTCGAAACCTGTAGATGAGGAATTTATGGCAGGGGTAGCTGAAATTGAAAGGAAATTAGAGGAAGAGAGAAGATATGTTGTTGATGGTTTGATTGAAGATGATTCTGGCGCAGAACAAGATAATACTCATTCTGCTGAAGAGAAAGTCGTGTCTGGAGAAGATAGTTTTGATGAGTGTGTGGAGGAAGATGGAGTAAAATTGAGTGAGATGACAGTAACACCGAAATCATATGATAAAGAGTTTTGGGGAAATTTCATAGGTGATCAGTTTGGGCGAGTGGATGTTGTGGAGGTTATGTGTAGTACAAATTCCTTCTTTGATCATACAATGATTTTGAATGGTGGGGTTCCAGTTAAGGAGGAAGAAAAGGCGAAGCTAATGGGTCAACCGTGGATAGGTAACAGAGGTGGTCAGAGGAGTGGACCCGTTGATGAAGGAAGGGGGTCTGTTTGGACAGAAGATCGTGGACAGAGGAGGATAGAGGACAGGGAGATTATTCTTCGATAGGCCAACTGAATCCAATCCAAGAAGGTTGGACTATCACCGGAGCCTGGAATCTTGTCAAGTAACCCATAGATGTTCCTATATGCAAGCAGTTGAAGGGATAGAGGAAAACCGTGCAAACGGAAGGTCTTCTGTTGCAACAGTGTATTGAATGTATCTAAGGCGTTAGCGACCTTTGATACCTTGTCCTGAAGGCGAGGTCTCTTAGCAACTGGTTTTGATGGGGGGTTGATGTCAGGTCTCATGGTTGATATTGTCTTCAAGAAGGACTCCCTGCCCCAAGGAAAAGCTAGGAAAGAATCAATATCTTGAAGCATGTCAACATACTTCAAGGTTGGTCTATGTGTTTGGCTTGAGGCTATGAGTACACCATCAACAATGAGAAGAAGCGCTAGGCGTAGCTTTCTATCTGGATCATTTATAGCTGGGTCTTCGAAAATCTTGTGGCACATCAGCTAGAGTGGCCTTACGATCATCGCCAATCAACTGATCTCAATAACAGACGTCGTCATAGGCAGGAGCAGGGTCGTAATCGGGATCGTAATCTTCAGGGTATTCGCCACATGGCAAGCCAGTAACACCACCAAACTCGACCAAATAAAACCTCATGGGGTATCCACCAAACACAGTCCACATCTCATATTTCTGTTTGGACAGAAGCTGTCTACAGAGGAGAGCGTGGACTAATTTGCAAGATATAGGACACTCACTAATTTTAAGACTAAAAAGCGAACCCAAACTTGAATTCAAAATCCTCTCCATCTGTTATGTGCCTCGAAGTACCTTGCAAATTGCAGTGAGGATGTCAGGTCTGGAATAGACATTGAGCCTTGCCTCTGGGTAATGGTCGGTTGCGAATAGACGAGTAGGAAGACGCTCATCGACCTCAACACATTCAGGTGAAGGTTGCTCGGTAGCAGAGATGGAAGGAGTATTGCTCGACGACGGTTGGTCTGGGAAATGTTTGAAGAAATGAGTAATGCGGCGATTAGCTTTCATACTCTCCGGTGAAATTGACCAAATTAAAAAGGAGAAGAAGATGGTGGGGGTGATTCCGACAACGGGAATTGCGAGAAGGAGGAGACCGCCGTGATTTTAATACTCTCTGGTGAAATTGACGAACTTCAATCTGAGAAGAAGATGGTGTCTACGATTCCTCTACGCTTTATTCCGGCAACAAGAAGAACTCGAAGGTTGCCGAGGCCGATTTCGTCAACAAAAAGAAGTCGTTACTGTGGGAGAATTAGGGTTTGAGAAAAGGGGAACGAAGAAAGGAGGAGACCAACAAGAGTTTGATTTTTTTTTAACTTTCACCAAAGAGAGAGTGGAAAATTTTTAAAATTAGTGGGTAAAAATTGTGAGATGAAAAAAGAGAGTTAAAAGTGAGTGAAGTGAGTTTGAAAGGGCAAGATATAATTTCATAGGGGTAAAATATAGTAGTAGTAGAAAGTGGGTGTATGTGTTATTAGAGTTTGAGAAAGTGGGTGTGGGTGCAATATTCTCAAAAATGAATATAGTGATCGTGATAAAGATTCAACTATTTTTTTTTTTTTTTTATGTTTGTATCAATTCTTTTTGCTAATTGTTCTTTAACAAAATCAGTCACAAGCTTTTAACGTGGCGTCCGTTGCTTGTTTCTGCTAAGTCGGCCACTATTTTGGGCCGTTAATGGTACTCTCGTTACGGCCTCCATTTTGAGCCGTTAATACTATGTTTCTTTTTGGCCGATGTCATTGTCCTTGCCCATGCCCCTTCAGGACCCAGATTCTTCGGTTCCAGCATATTCCCAAGTAACATCCGACACAATCGGATAATCTCGTCAACCATTCACAACACGCCATGTCATCAACGAATAAGACTCATGCCACCTCAGTCACACGGGTCAAGGGACTCAAGCTTCACAAAAGCTCCTATCGTCCGACTTGTTTATTTTCCACGTGTTCATCTCTTCCAGAATAATAAACAAAATTAATCTCAGCCGTCAGTTTCTCTTCTTCTTCTTCTTCTTCTTCTTCTTCTTCCCCCAATTCTCTCAACAGATAGAGATTTAAAAAAAAACCTTAAGCATACACTCACGAAATCGTCGTGACGAAACGATAAAACCCTAAACCATGGTTAAGGAGACTCTAATTCCTCCTTCGTCTACGTCAATGGCGACTGGAACATCGACGTCTTCGTCTCTTTCGATGACGTTATCCTCGACGAACGCGTTATCGTTTCTGTCGAAAGGGTGGAGAGAGGTATGGGACTCAGCTGATGCGGATTTGCAGCTGATGCGAGACAGAGCTAACTCCGTTAAGAATCTAGCGTCGAGCTTCGACAGAGAGATCGAGAATTTCCTCAATAACTCGGCGAGGTCTGCGTTTCCCGTCGTATCACCATCGGCGAGTGAAATTGGTATCATGAAGAAGCTTCAACCGAAGATTTCGGAGTTTCGTAGGGTTTACTCGGCTCCGGAGATTAGCCGTAAGGTTATGGAGAGGTGGGGACCAGCTAGGGCGAAGCTTGGGATCGATCTATCGGCGATTAAGAAGGCGATTGTTTCTGAGATGGAATTGGATGAGCGTCAGGGAGTTTTAGAGATGGGTAGGATGAGGAAACGGCGTAATAGGGATAGGGTTAGGTTTACGGAGTTTTTCGCGGAGGCTGAGAGAGAGGGGGAAGCTAGTTTTGGTGATTGGGAACCGATTAGGTCTTTGAAGACTAGGTTGAAAGAGTTTGAGAAACGAAGCTCATCGGAAATTTTGAGTGGGTTCAAGAACAGCGAATTTGTAGAGAAGCTCAAAACCAGTTTTGTAAGTTTCTCCAGCTATTAGGGAATCTAATTCAATTTCTGGATTAATTCATTCTACTCAAATTATGCAATCAGCTGAGGGTTTTAAAGAGTCTGAAGTTTCTAGCTTACTTGCAGAAGTCGCTTCTCTTGTAGTTACTTATGGTATTTAGCAACTCATCTAATTGGCGCTTTCTCTTTTGTTCTATTTTGCAGAAATCAATTTACAAAGAAACTGATGAGGCAAAGGTTGGTATTTGGAAGTTGGAGATCTATCAGTTCCATGATTTTTTAGATTGTTCACTCATGTTGTTTTCTTTATTTCTTCTTTGTTATACCATATAATTTA
Source organism: Camelina sativa (assembly GCF_000633955.1). Classification (NCBI taxonomy): domain Eukaryota; kingdom Viridiplantae; phylum Streptophyta; class Magnoliopsida; order Brassicales; family Brassicaceae; genus Camelina; species Camelina sativa. Next base: position 5,297,146 of record NC_025703.1, on the reverse strand, counting down.
GTTAGACCTTGGTATAGTGTTAGATTTGGATTTTAACTTGACCTCCTTTAATGTTTTGTGCAGGATGTCCCTCCATTGGATGTACCTGAACTTTTGGCATGTTTGGTTAGACAATCTGAACCTTTTCTCGATCAGATTGGTGTAAGGAAGGGTAAGACTGCATTTTTCTCTTCATGATGCTTACTCTTTTTATCTGTTGTACCTATTGAGTCGTGGGATCAAAAATTTGAATTTTCTCTCTGATATAAGAGTGTTTTTGATTAGTGGGTTGCTTGCTTCATCAGAAGTTTAGCTGGTGAGAGTTGATGTTTGACATAATCGGACTCTTTCTGGATATCTTAAACTTAGAAGTCTAGATTATGGAAACATATCACTCAAATAACATCTGCCATAGACTTGACAATTTCCAGATGTGTAGGTTAATGGTTTTAAATTATCGCACAGTTTAGTACTTACATGAGAAACTAAGTCCATTATTTTGTCTTACAGATACGTGCGACCGAATAGTAGAAAGCCTTTGCAAATGCAAGAGCCAACACCTTTGGCACCTCCCATCTGCCCTAGCATCCGATTTAATTGAAAATGATAACCATGGAGTTGATTTGGATACGAGGATTGCCAGTGTTCTTCAGAGCACAGGACATCATTATGATGGTGGGTTTTGGACTGATTTTTTGAAGCCTGAAACATCAGAAAACAAAAGGCATGTGGCCATTGTTACAACGGCAAGTCTTCCGTGGATGACCGGAACAGCTGTAAATCCCCTATTCAGAGCGGCATATTTAGCAAAATCTGCAAAACAGAGTGTTACGCTCGTGGTTCCTTGGCTCTGCGAATCTGATCAAGAACTAGTCTATCCAAACAATCTTACCTTCAGTTCACCTGAAGAACAAGAGAGTTACATACGTAAATGGTTGGAGGAAAGGATTGGTTTCAAGGCTGATTTTAAAATCTCCTTTTACCCAGGAAAGGTATGTTGATCATTTTGGATTCTATACTTTGTTTCTATGACTGCCAATATGCTTTTCAATTATATCTTGAGAGTAACTGAGCTTTCTGGTTTCTTGTAGTTCTCAAAAGATAGGCGGAGCATCTTTCCTGCTGGTGACACTTCTCAATTTATACCGTCAAAAGATGCTGACATTGCTATACTTGAAGAACCTGAACATCTCAACTGGTATTACCATGGCAAACGTTGGACCGATAAATTCAACCATGTTGTTGGAATTGTCCACACAAACTACTTAGAGTACATCAAGAGGGAGAAGAATGGAGCTCTTCAAGCATTTTTCGTGAATCATGTAAACAACTGGGTCACACGAGCGTACTGCGACAAGGTGAATCATCTACTATCTCTCTTTGAACCTGTTTACTGTTGCTTGAACCCTCTTTAAAAATAGTACACAAGCTAATACATATTTTTTTCCACTCCTGAAAGGTTCTTCGCCTCTCTGCGGCAACACAAGATTTACCAAAGTCTGTTGTATGCAATGTCCATGGTGTAAATCCCAAGTTCCTTATGATTGGGGAGAAAGTTGCTGAAGAGAGATCCCGTGGAGAAAAAGCCTTCTCAAAGGGTGCATATTTCTTAGGCAAAATGGTGTGGGCTAAAGGATACCGAGAACTAATAGATCTGATGGCTAAGCACAAGAGCGAACTTGGGAGCTTCAATCTAGATGTCTATGGGAACGGTGAAGATTCAGTGGAGGTCCAACGTGCAGCAAAGAAACACGACTTGAATCTCAATTTCCTCAAAGGGAGGGACCACGCAGATGATTCTCTTCACAAGTAAGCTCTGAAAATATGCGGGTGCTTTTGAAATTTTTTTAATGTTTCTCTCTCTGATTGTTTTCCCCTCTCGTCTTAATGAAGGTACAAAGTGTTCATAAACCCTAGCATCAGCGATGTTCTATGCACAGCAACTGCAGAAGCACTAGCCATGGGGAAGTTTGTAGTCTGTGCAGATCATCCTTCAAACGAGTTCTTCAGATCATTCCCGAACTGCTTAACTTACAAAACATCGGAAGACTTTGTGTCCAAAGTGAAAGAAGCAATGACGAAAGAGCCATTACCTCTCACTCCAGAGCAAATGTACAATCTCTCTTGGGAAGCAGCAACACAGAGGTTCATGGAGTATTCAGATCTAGATAAGATCTTAAATGATGGAGATGGAGGACGGAGGATGCAAAAATCAAGATCTGTTCCAAGCTTTAACGAGATGGTCGATGGAGGATTGGCATTCACACACTATGTTCTAACAGGGAACGATTTCTTGAGACTATGCACTGGAGCAACACCAAGCACAAAAGACTATGATAAGCAACATTGCAAGGATCTGAATCTTGTTCCACCTCACGCTCATAAACCAATCTACGGCTGGTAGATTATTTCCCCCACAGGCAGTTATTGCTTTTGACTTGTTAAGCAGCCACTACGTTCATTGTTTCCCTTATTATTATTGCTACTTTCTATAGTTGTTGAAAGGTTGTTAATAGAAAGGGTAGATAACTAGGTATGTCTTTTTGTAGAATACGAAGCGTATTTGATGATATATATTAAAAAAATAACTACAGTTTATATTAGCAAAAAAATGTGAACTCTGAAGACCGTTTTGTGATCTTTGTCGTGATTTTGGTACTGTTTTGAATTATCTTGATATATACACATGTTCTTTCGTTTCACAGATCCAAGCTATTTCCCATTTCTTACTCCAAAGATGTAATCATGTAAAGAACCCTATTAACACGAAAAAACAAACCAATAGAGAAATTAGTGCCCCTCGATTAATACTTTCTCCCCGGAATAACACAATTTTAGAGTTATTGTTGAAATTAATCAACGTAACGACAAGGAAAATGATGGGAAAAGTGGTGGTGGTTTCTGCTTTGGCAACTAGTGTTAGGTCACTTACGTCGTCTTTTCTACGTGGGAGAGAATACGTGGATAAATTGAACTTTCTTTCAATCTCTATCAATTATTATTCCTACACATGTAAAGACGATATATGATCACCAAAGTTTAGACTGAAGTATAATTTCTTAGCACAAATGGACTAATAATTGTTATTGAAAATTCATTTACCCATGTGATATATAAGCTCCAACCATCTGAACTTCTTTTGGTAACATGATTTTTTTTTTACATTTTGCACCAAATAACATTGAGATCATGGAAAAAAACAAATTTAAACAGATTCACAAACACAAACTTACTATTCGAAACAAGCAAGCTCATATGTAGTTTTGATATCACATTAGAGAATCTAACTATAACAGAAATATAATTGTTTTTTGTTTTTAAGGTTTTAAGTGTCCCTCTTTCAAATCGGGAAGCTTAAAGTGAAATCAACTAGCTGAATTTGCTTATTATGGTTGGTTGGGATCCGATGAAAATTTCTTCGACCACACATAAAGTCACCTTTCTAAAGTAAACTTGCACCGATCACATCAAACCATGAATTCATAATTTTCAACATTACTATAAATGTAGAAAAATATATATTCAATTATAAATAGTCCAAAATGACTGTTAACATTTAATATATCACAAATTCACAATATAAATTTACATGTTACAAGGTTTGTATGTTTTCAAATATTTTGTAATGTTTTCGAAAAGGAAAAAAAATACCGTTATTAGTACGTAGGGAGAATTATTATTTATGGTTTTAATATAAGAGTAGTACCTTTATTTCCCTATTACATTCCTATATATCCTACATACAATTAGCCCATTCTTTAGAGCACTTCATTAAAACAAAAAAAAAAATTAAAAATATCTCTTAACAACTTCTCCACTTTTCTTCCCACCACCACCCACCGTCGGAGAAAAAAATAAACCCACCATAATGACCTCCAAAGACTGTGGTTCCCACAGCCACTCTCGCCGGAAACTAATCCGGCGAATAATATGGTCTATAATCTTCTTCATTTTCATAATCTTCCTCACGATCCTCCTCGTTTGGGCAATTCTCCAACCTTCAAAGCCACGTTTTCTCCTCCAAGACGCCACCGTCTACGCCTTCAACGTATCCGGCAACCCACCAAACCTCCTCACCTCCAACTTCCAAATCACTCTCTCTTCCCGGAACCCTAACGACAAGATCGGTATCTACTACGATCGTCTTGACGTCTACGCTACGTACCGGAGCCAACAGATCACTTTCCGAACATCGATCCCTTCCACGTATCAAGGACACAAAGAAATCAACATCTGGTCGCCGTTTGTCTACGGAACCTCCGTTCCCGTCGCTCCTTTTAACGGCCTTGGTCTTGACCAAGATCAAGATAATGGTTCCGTTATGTTGATCATTCGTGCTGACGGTAGAGTGAGGTGGAAGGTTGGTACTTTTATTACCGGCAAGTATCATCTTTATGTGAAGTGTCCAGCGTATATAGACTTCGGTAACAAAGCTGCCGGAGTTATTGTCGGAAACAACGCCGTTAAGTATACGTTTACCTCTAGTTGTAGTGTTAGTGTCTGAAACGGCGACGGAGAAAAAAAATAAGGTAATCAACATCTACGTTAAATAATTTGTCTTTCCTTAATTACCACTCGTGATGTGAATTTTACATTTTGCTTATACGAATAGCAAATATTTACACATTCGTGATGTTGTTTGCTGTAACGAGTTTTAAGAATTTCAATATTGATCGGATAGTACTTTTATTATAGTTGAATGTTAAATTCTATTTTAGTGAATTTGTTTAAAGTATTTTTTTACTGATTTTGATGCATATTCTTCTGATCCTGTCAAATCTACTTTTGTTTGTAAACTTTTGATATGATTCTTTTTTGTGTAATGGTAAAGTTGGGCGGCGATGGAGATTAAATTTTAGTTGAATAGATTAGACTCGTTAATGTTTTGTGGACGTTGTGTGATAGTGTCATTGTCCATTTGTCTCCATCTTTTTTCTAAAATTAAATAGAAATCCATTTTTCATATAAAGACTTTTATATATTTGTACAATATCCCACAAACAATAAATTTATGTGGATTGGATTTATTTTAGTCATATTTAATTATTTATGGATTGATTATAGTTTCTTTTCATCTATTGGTGTCTGGCTTAAAATATGGTTTTCTTGCACATTACAAAAGCCCATTCCCCTAAAGTTTTGCTACATTCAAATAAAGTTAACACGTAACGTTACTTAGGGGTTACACCGTGAATATTCTTGGATCTTGAAATGGAAATATATGAGAATCCGGTATTCACTGTTACAAGTACACTTGCAAGAATTCAGCTAATAGTGCCTAGTTTTATTATATTTTGCATTTTTATACTAAATGTAATTAGTAGCTATACTTGGCTCTAATGACTCTAGAGATTATGTGACGCAGGAGAGAAGACTTATCTCTTGTTAATTTGCATTTTCATACATTCTGATCTCAAACATGGTCCCTTAAATTGACAAATGAAAGAAGAATATGGTCCTTTAAAACTTAGTATTATTGAAGTGTTGAGAGAAATAATAATATAAGAACCGTTGACGGAAAAAGTCAGTCACCAATATTACGTTGGATTTCAATCACATGATAGACACGCAACGTTCTATATCTCAAATAAAGTTATAAGAAACCTAACCCTTGGATTTTCTTTGATAAAACAAAAAATAAAGTGGTTACGAACGTGCTATATGGGCTGTTTCACACCGGCACTATAGAACGTCCGAGTAAGACTCTGCCAAACTCATAGTATAATTTCCTAGAAAGTGGCCTTATTCTACCTAACTTCAAAATAATTTACAACATCGGAAATTTTTGGATTACTACTTGATCAATTGTGTGCATATTTAGAATTAAGCAATATTTGATTAAATGGAACTTTCTCCAAATACTTTCGATCAGTTATATTTTCTTGATACAGTTTTTATATCAAAAACAACTAAAACTAAGTACTTTAAAATGTGAATAAAAATGATGATCACATCTACCTTAGACAATTGAGTTTGTGCATTCATGACTATTGAGCTTAAGCCTATTATGTTGGGCCTAATTATTATTCGTTAGGGTCTGTTATGATCTTAGAAGAGTCTTCGGCTGTGTAAACCAAACATCATAGAAATTAGAACGACAAGGCTTCTACAATTTGGGATATCATATTTACTTAAATCACATTTTAAGTGCGAATTGAGAATTGAGAAACAAAATCTTAAAGAAAAAGCCTGCTTACTTAAAACCTTGAGTCATTGCATGAAAGAACTACATCAAATAAAAAGGGGCCTCATATTGAAAATTTTCAATAGTCTATTAAAAAGTGGCCAGCTAGTTTTAAAAATTAGTTAAGCTTTAAAGATTTGAATTGCTTCTCGATTGCTGAAAAAGCTCCTGACCACATTCAAAACCCTATCAAACCATGCAACAGATTGTAACGGCACTTTTTTTCCTTTACAAAAAACTAAACCATTGGTTAAGAAATAACCCAGTCTTAGACTTGTAATCAATAACAAAATAAAAAATTAGCAAATATGGTCACAAATTAAAACTTTCCTAATAATGGACAAAAAAGATACTTATAAAATATACACAAGAAGTGAAATTGCGTCGTTTTAAATTCGTTTCCTAAATTTTTTTTTAAAAACGCGTTACATTAATTAAAAATCTTTGATTTGAATTAAATCACACAATTATCTATTTTCTATATATATATATACATTAACCTCTTCATCTTCATCTACACTAAACCGAACCAGTCGTATTCTGAAATCTCTGTTTTCAATTTAATTTATCTCTCTCTCTGGCAAATCGTCGAACACTTATGGGGTCCAAACAACCATACCTAAACGGCGCGTACTACGGCCCATCGATTCCTCCTCCTCCGCCGCCCAAATCTCACCGCAGGTCATACGACTCGCCAGGAATCGGATGCTGTTGCTTCAGCTGCATCGGAAACTGCATCGGAAGCTGTCTACGCTGCTGCGGTTGCTGTATCCTAAGCCTGATCTGCAACATCCTCATAGCTGTAAGCGTAATCCTCGGACTCACCGCTTTTATCCTCTGGCTCATCTTCCGTCCAAACGCCGTCAAATTCTACGTCTCCGACGCTAACCTGAACCAATTCAGCCTCGATCCAAACAACAATCTACATTACAGTCTCGATCTCAATTTCACAATCCGTAACCCTAACCAACGAGTCGGGGTCTATTACGATGAGATCTCGATTTCTGGATACTACGGAGACCAGAGGTTCGGATCTGTGAACGCGTCGTCGTTTTTATCAAGGGCATAAGAACACGACGGTGGTCGTAGCGAAAATGGAAGGGCAGAATCTGGTGGTGCTCGGCGACGGAGCGAGGTCGGATCTGAAGGAAGATGAGAGATCTGGGATTTATCGGATCGGTGCTAAGTTGAGGCTAAGTGTTAGGTTTAAGTTTTGGTTTGTTAAATCGTGGAAGCTTAAGCCGAAGATGAAGTGTGATGATCTTAAGATACCTCTTCTTGGTGGTTCCTCTAATTCGACCGGAGGGTTTAAGTTTCAGCCAGTGGAGTGTGGCTTTGACTTATCCTAGTCAACTCTCCTAGTTTTATGATTTCTTTATTTGCATTAGAAGAATATTATTATGTTTTCTTTGATTAGTTCATATGGATAATGAATTTTATGTGGTAGTCTTGGAGTTATTTTGTGTTCTTAGTTCCTTGCTCATTTTTTTTTCTCTACGAAAAGCGAATCTAAAATGCACTAGCTTTTTAATCAATTTACAAGTTAGAACAATTGGCTAAGCTTATTAGAGTGAACGCTGGATAGAATTATGATTTCTAAATGGGATAACCAACAAATTGCGTTTTGTGTGTATCGCACTAAAAGCCAATCCAAACGGTGCATAAAACACTTTTACTACTTTCTTATGCCCTTTTTCTTTGGCTTTGGAAACGTTTTGTAGAAAAGCCAAAGTTGAGAAAAGAAAAGTTAGTATTATTACCATCACATCGTTTGTTGTCAAGAAATAGATTAGTTTAACTAAAAAAGCAGGTTAGCTAATTCGATTATACTTCATTTCATTTGTAGAAATTAATCTATATATTGCAATTGTGTAGATATACTATCTTCTTCTTTTTTTTGTTCTGTTCTTGTGGTTTAGATCTGGTTGATCATTCATATATATTACTGAGAATGCAAAGTCAAACTCTAGTTTCATCTTCGGTAAAAGTTTGATTTTCTCTAAAAGGTTCATTGTTTTTTTGACTTGTCATGAGTTCCCAAAGGACTGACTCATCATGTTCTTTCCTTCTCCGTTTGAGTTCACATTCATTGATATTATATATGGTAACATGTTTTCAATTTTCTCATTGCACCAATTCGCATTGTGTTTTATTTTTTCCGTGGTATATTATATATGGTCTCTAAAATCAACTATGTATACAAGACACAAAAATAGCCTAAAACTTTTGGTAATTAGATTCACATAAAACTAAACGGAAAACTCAAGGGAGATCGAGTTCCCAAAACAATTTGGTTCATTTAGGTATCCAAAACCGAAGTTTCAATGAACCTTTATATTATTAAAATTACAAAGTATCTCCTACTAAAGAGTTTAGTTTTTCTAGTTATGGCAATCGACCGGTTTACATAATTAAACCGATACTCAACCGAAAAGATTCCATCATCTTTGCTAAAGTCAACGGTTCAACGCCTCTGTTTTTGAGTATACTATAAATATGTGTGTTTGTCATTAAAACAAAGACTCAAAAAAAAGAAAAAAAAGAATGGCTTCCTCGATTTTCAAGTTGCTGCTACTGCAGCTTACGCTTGTGTTGTTGATTCAACATGCTGAATCTGGTTCTATCATCATATCTGTTCCCTTCGAGCTCGAAACAAGGATTTGTTTCTCTCCATCATCATCCTCATTTCTGTGAATAATTGCTGTGAAGTCGCAGCTATTCATCAACAGATCAACTCCTATGCAAAGGCTCTGGAGGTACACTTCCTGGTTGGCGTGGATGTTTTGTTTTCTCTAAGGTGTTCTTTGTTATGAAGCATTATAGAGAAGACAGATTTTATGTTCGCTTGTTGTGTATAATAGGACTAGCTAGGAGTGTTTTGCCTAAGGAGGTCTATGGCGGGGATCTGAAATTGGTTGGTTCACATTTGATACACAAAAAAATCTAAATTCGCACTGGTTGTGGTGGCACTAGAGTTTATTCCACGGCAGGTATGTGACAATGCTGGATTTGATGTAACTGATGATGGTTTAATTCTTAAATAAACTAAGACAAAAACACGCCATGCAAAGCGGTGAGCCTTCTCTCGCTGTCACAAGTTTGATGATACATCTATGTCAGTACAAACTAGTGCTACGTGCCTACGTTGTGTTTATTGTGCGACATATATACAGTGATTCATCCTAGAGGCCTCCTCCTCTAGCGTCTTTATTCTGGATTGCCAGTCTCACACGTGGCGCACGGCTCCAAGCTTGCCGGTGGAGCTGTATACTGTCTCTGTTGGCGTCATCGATGGAAAGATTTATGCCACAGGATTATGCGATGATGACGATCCCAATAATAATTTGAAGTTGAAGAATTCACTCTCGCTTTTCGACCCAAAAACACAAGCTTGGGATCCTCAGCCCCTCCCCTGCCGTCAGACAGTCGGTACGTTTTCCCGCCACAGCGCATCTATTGACGGAAAGTTACATGTGGTGGCTCATAAAATGATGGCTGTTTACGATGTCAAGGAATCTAAATGGGACGTACTCTCTAATCGATCAATGTATTATGGCATGGTTCCTAATTCTTATTGCCAGATAGATAATGTTGTCTACTCGGCTTCTCCGGAAGCATTCAGATGGTATGACATCCAGGCAGGAAGGTGGAGAGTTTTGCAGGGTTTGGTTGGACTACCCATGTTTCGTCGTGATTCTGTTTTCAGATTGGCTAATTTTGGTGGAAAGCTAGCTGTTATGTGGTGGCAGACGATCTGTTTTTATACCGGTAAGAAGAAGATTTGCTGTGCGGAGATTGCGCTTGAAAGGCGCAGCAGCAGCGCAACTTGTGAAATTTGGGGGAAAGTTGAGTGGTTTGATCATGTGCTTACCCTTACACCCATCAGTGAATTTGATGAATTCGTTAGTATTATTGCTGCTACTGTTTGATGGATGGATGTGTCGCAAGGCTTCAACTTTTGTCTTCTTTTAAGTCTATGTGATAGACCAAAAAGTAGAGGACACAAATTAAGGAAACCTGGGAGATGGAATTGAGTCAGTGAGTGGAGTAAGGAGGCTCACCTGTAACGAAGTATTATTGTGCTTTGATTTGTATTTGTTTAGTTTATTTTACATCAGTTCGTTTTCGGTGTTGTTCTGTTTCGTAGTTTTAAAATTAAAATCACTTTCTGTTGTACCCTTGTTTAAAAAGAGAGCATTGTAACGTATAAGAATCATCTTTGAGCTTTAAGGCAAGCATAGTTCTCGTTTTTTTTCCGAATAAATGAAGCAGGAGATCAAAAATTAAGTTTCTTTTTTATTTACAACCGTATAATCATCTTTAGCATGCGACCATTCTCAGCCTTTGGTTTCGTGAATGAGTTGCTCAAAACCCGCATATGAGAATGTCTTTTTGAAAGCTACACCATCAACGAGGAAAGAGTCTCTCATATTACCACCAGGAACCTGCAGAGAAAACCATGACATTAGCTTAGATGCATCATTAACCTGGCTTTACAGTATAGGCACAATGGGGAAAGTCTATAACAGGACTTGGATCTTGAAGAATCTCAATCAAAGACAAATTGTTATAGAAGTCAATCATATGGACCCTGTAGCACTAAGCCAATTCACACTTCCTCAAATTTAACTGGACCTAGGAATGAAATGCAATGGATAGAGGCAGAATGCTGCAGATGATTGAAACTAGAAAACACGAAAATGCTATCCTATTTGATTGCAAATAGCCATGTAGAAATCCATTGATAGATAAAATTGAAGTCGCAAGATAAACAGAACACAGCACAAAAACATTAATTGACATAATGCAAAGCCAGTTTAAAACATTCCCAGAAAGAAACAACAGATTTGTAGAATTAAAAAAACAAAAATGTGTGTTTACCTTCTTGATCCCAATCAGATTTAGCCTGTCGTCATTCCCAATAGCCATTACAGCATCAACAACCATTGTAGCAAAAAACTCCTTTTCCCCACCAATAAGCTTAGATGAAAGAGTAGTAGCAGCACATTTAGCCAACAAACCTTTCTTCTCCTCTACACTCTTCCCCTCGATGCTAACAGCGAGTGCTTTAACCTTCTCAATTGCCTACATCAATAAAAGAGTAGTGATTTTAATGTGTTAAAAGATCCAACAATTAAAAAAAAATACTTGTAATTGTACTAACGAAAAGAAAAAGTACAAACCAAAGTGCAAGCAGTGCGGTAACTCCTGATTAAATTCTGAGCGTGAACACCATCCTCAATAAATGGCTTAGCCTCCTTCAAAAACTCTGCTGCTAGAAGAACAACAGTAGTTGTCCCATCACCCACCTATAACCAAACAACAGACCATTCAGAGTATATGTATGTGTCAGAAAAACAAAACCATAATAAATAAAGGAAAGAGATACAATTTTGTGGCAAACTTAATATACTGCTAGACGACTGCAATACTAACTAAACTACGCAATAAAACACTAGCCTTACATAAAACTAAGTTCAAAGCAAGAAGCAACCCGAATATAATTCTATCCAACCAAAATAAGTAGTTCCAAAAAGTCCAACACCCTTCAAAGATTGATTAACTACGTTCAGACAATCCTCTTAGCCAATAGATCGAAGCCAACACTAGTGGAATTTATGTAACTGCAGAAACTGGCTCAAGTCACAATGAGTAGCTTAACTAACTGAGTTTGTTTAGGAATTGGAGTCGAAACGAAAGAACGGTTCAAGTACTAACATCGACTGAAACAATTACAGTGAAATATTGAGAACTAAGGTTATAGCAGCTCATCACATAAATCAATAACTGACCGCAAAGGATTGAAAAATTATTCTCTTATCAGAATCCAACAGACACATGAAATTCAAATCATACTAACATTTGAAATCCCAAGTAAGAATTCGTTCCAGGATTCGATGAATTTTGGTTGCTGAAAACGTCATCAAATGAACAAAAAGTTGGAAACTTTTAAAGCTTCTGAAAGTCAACTGGGTCTTCATATCCAAGGCAAACACACGAAGTGAAAAGAAAAGAAAAAAAAAAGTAAAGCTTTCCAATCACTAAAGTAAAACAAAGAACCGGAGGGTTAAGACCTTCTTTACCGGTGGGTTCAACCCCAGTCTCTTAGTGTTTTGTTGCCAAAAAATAAATCAGAACAAAAGAAAAAATATAAGGAGAGTTGTTATATAGTATATCTATTTGTGATCTAAGAGACGCTACGTGTCAGCGTGGTATTGGGTGGACGGAAAAATAGAAAACGTGGAAAATTTTTTTTTGCTTCCCTCGTTTTCTTTCTCTTTCTCTCTCTCTTTCTCTCGTGATTGCGAGAAAACGAAAATTTTTTTTTGGAATTGTCTGGGTGTGGAGGAAGAGGAGATTGCTGTCGAAGGAGATATTCATCATCTTGAATTGATGAGTCAGCCGTGTCCCATCGCGATATTTTGATTGAATCGTGAGTCGGCTCTGATTGCATGTAGGAGAGGCGATTTGGAAATTAGGGTTTCGTGAATTGGGAGTCCACTCAATCGGAAAAGATTGAATCAATTGGAAGCAGAGGGTAAGTTTCTCAATTCAATTATTGATTGAATCAATTTTGATTAGTGTTTGATGATTAGGGTTTTTTGATTTTGGATCGAAAATTAGGGTTTCTTTATGTTTCTTAGAAAATTAAGATTCTTGGTGTTCATGTGTTCCGTTTTGATCCTTACTTTAGCAGATGAGTACTTTTTAACTCCGGTTATGATGAATTTGAAAAGATTTGGCCATGAATGTATCGCAATATGCTGATTAAAGTTACTAACTTGATTCAACAGAAGCTATTTGTTGTTTTTGGTGTTGTTATTTGTGTAAGCTAATGATGATCCGTTTTGGTTAAGTTTAGATAATGTGTGGAGATGGATATGTAATTGTTTCGATTCTTGACACATGATTGTTTTTTGTGTTGTTATTAGTTGTTTTTGATGTTGTTATTTGTGGTAGTTAATGATGATTTAGTAAATGTTTCTGTTTTTGACACATGATTGTATAATTTTAGAGTACATTGTTCTTGTTCGATTTAGCTTGTTCATGAATGATTAATTTTATTTTGAATTTGGGCTTCATTAACCGCGGATCTGTCTTTTGTTTTGAGGTTAAATGGACAAACATGGATTGATGCATTGATGAATATAGAGTGTGAAGGATCTATTGAGTATGGACAAACATGGATCTCTTCGGCCATGAAGGAAGGTAATCATCATCCTCAACTTTTTTGCATTTATTTGGTGTTAGTTAAAGCTTTTGTTTGTTGGTTGTGATAAATAGATTTAGTACTTGCTAGTGTAGGTATTAGTGTAGTCTTTGATGTTATAGCTTTTGTTTGTTGGTTGTGATAAATAGGTTTAGTAATTGCTATTGTTGGTATTAGTCTAGTCAGTCATTGATGTGTTAGTTGGGTGTGAAGATTTTCAATGTGTGGTTGTTGTAGTTTAGGTAAACACTTAATTTCAAAATTTAAAACAACATTAATATAAACTAAACCTTATAAATTCAAACACAAACAAAACACAAGTCCTTGCTTTAGCAATCTCTTGTTTATCGATAAACACAAACAAACACATCTCCTTCTCCCTTTAGCAATATGGATCCAAACACAACCCCTTCTTGCTTTATGAATCTCTTGTTTCTCATTTAACAAAACACAAGTCCTTCTTGCTTTAGCAATCTCTTGTTTCTCATTTAACAAAACACATCTCCTTCTCCCTTTAGCAATATGGATCCAAACGATTACATGAATCCTTATCGTCCGACCTCTAGCTATTTGAATTTGTTACAAAGTCAACTTGATACCCAAAACCTCGATTACTTTCCTTCTCTAAGTCCATGTTCTGAAGCTCCATCTTCACCTGCATCCCCACAAGAAAACTGCAAGTCAAGGCAAGCATGGTTACCAATAGATGATACCATGTTAGTCAGCGCTTGGCTCAACACTAGCAAGGATCTAATTACTTCCAACCAACAAAGACTTGCATCCTTTTGGGGAAGGATTGCGAAATACTTTGCATCCTGTCCGAATGTTGTTGGTCAGCCAAAGAGAGAGGCGAGTCACTGTAAGCAGAGGTGGGGGAGGATAAATGACTTGGTGTGCAAGTTTTCTGGATGTTATGAGGCTGCGACTAGGGAGAAGTCTAATGGACATAATGAAGATGATGTGATGAAGTTAGCACATGAGATATACTTTAATGATCATGGACATAGGTTTACCTTGGAGCATGCATGGCTTGTCTTAAGATACGATCAAAAATGGTGTGCCTCCACATCTATTAAATGTAATGGAGTGAAAAGGGGAAGAGCGAGTATTGATGGGTCTGAACAGGATGCACACCATCCGATTGATGTGGATGAACCATTGCCCCGTCCAACAGGTGTTAAGGCGGCCAAGGGGAAGTCCAAAAAAAGCTCTAACACCCAACCGATTGATGTGGAGGAAGATGGGAAAGCTTACTTGGAGTTTCAGTTGGATCGAGTTTCGAAGATGTATGAGATGAAGCAGAACGACTTTGAATTGAAAGAGAAAGAGTTCGCTATGAAGAAGGAGCATATCAAGCATGTAATGCTTGAAAATCTGATTGCTAAAAAGGATTCATTACTGAATCAGAAAAAGCTCTTAAGGAGAAGCTAATTGATAACATGATGTCATCAGGTTGAACTTTAGAAGTTTGCATATATTGTATGACCTATGTTCGAATGAACTATGTTTAAGTTTGCTTCCTTGTGTTTTTTTGTAATCGAATGAACTTTGTTTAACTTTGCTTCCTTGTTTGTGTTTAACTTTGCTTCCTTTATGTTTATGTTTATGTTTGTTTAACTTGGGATGCTTTATTAATCGATTGGTTTTGTTATTAATCAGTTGGTTATGGTAATTGGTTTGTCATTGTAATGCAGGTCGGCAAGAGGCAAGTCACTCTTACCCGTGACACTAAAAGAAGTCGTGTTTGTACCCGTGACACCAAAAGAAGCCGTGTTTGTTCACTCTTACAAGTACACCAAAAGTCACGCTTTACCCGTGTTTGTACTATAATTTTGTATTTTTTGAATTCTACCACATGTTTGTCTATCATTTTAGACCACATATTGTATCCAATGTTTGTATACCACAAAATTATAGTTTTACTTTGACCACAAAATTCTCTATATAATGTCCAAAGCAAGCACATAAAATATTCACACCAAACCGATTACCAACACTACTCCTTCTCAAAATTCTAAACACCAAAGTACCTATCCTTTATTATCCTTCTCTAAAAATGGCTTCTTCTTCCCAAAATGATGTTGATGATATACTTGATGAATGTTTTAATCAAACATGCGATCAAATCACCAACCATGTTTGGCAAAATCTTCTTACTCCACCAATCCAAAGTCAACCACCACCTAAACCAAAAAAAAGCGAATTCACATTGAAAGAAATCGAGAAGTCGGTCATGACCACTTGTGGAATGATTATTTCAGTGAAGATCCTACTTACCCACCCAACATTTTCCGTCGCCGTTTTAGATTGAACAAGTCATTATTCATTCGTATTGTGGATAAGCTCGCAAATGAAGTTCCCTATTTTCAACAAAGAAGAGATGTTACCGGAAGGTTGGGTCTGTCTACATTGCAAAAGTGTACAGCAGCAATTCGTATGATGGCATATGGTTCTGCAGCGTATGCGTTTGACGAATACCTCCGACTTTCTGAAAGCGTGGCATTATCATGCTTGGACAATTTTACAGATTCAGTCGTAAATTTGTTTGGAGATGAGTACTTGAGAAGACCCACACCAGCAGATCTTCAAAGACTACTCGACATTGGCGAGTTTCGCGGATTTCCCGGCATGATAGGAAGCATCGATTGTATGCATTGGGAGTGGAAGAATTGTCCCACCGCATGGAAAGGTCAATACACCCGCGGATCTGGAAAGCCCACAATCGTTTTAGAGGCGGTGGCTTCGTATGATCTTTGGATCTGGCATGCTTTTTTTGGACTACCAGGTACATTAAACGATATTAATATTCTTGACCGATCTCCAGTCTTTGATGATATTTTGCATGGTCGAGCTCCTAAAGTTAAATACAGTGTCAACGGACATGTGTATAAATTGGTTTACTATCTGACGGATGGTATTTATCCAAAATGGTCTACTTTTATCCAATCTATTCCACTGCCACAAACTCTAAAAGCCTCTTTATTTGCAAGACAACAAGAAGCTGTGCGTAAAGATGTAGAGCGTGCTTTTGGAGTTTTGCAGGCTCGATTTGCCATAGTCAAAAACCCGGCTCTTATTTGGAATAAGGTAAAAATTGGGAAAATAGTGAGAGCGTGTATCATACTGTACAATATGATAGTAGAGGACGAACGAGATGGGTACACTCTATTTGATGAAACTGAATTCACACAAATGAAGTCAAGTAGAGCTTCAGAAGTTGACTACACGCTTCCAACACCCAAGCCTTCATGTGTCGCTACTATGGTCAAGAATCGAAAGGATGTTCGTGATCGAGAAAAAAATAAATGCTTGCAAGATGATTTGGTTGAGAATATTTGGGCAAAATTTGGAGCAAATCAGAATTAAAATTAATCATTCTCTCCATTTATAAATTGCACTTATGTTGTAATATGTATTCATGTTTTTATTATGTTTTGTATGTTTGGAAATTAATTAAAATGCAATATTTTCTAATTTTATAAAATCTTAAATGTTTACATATTTATACCACTTATATTCTATTTAAAACTTTTAAATTTAAATAAACAATATTTTCAAAAATAAAAATAAGAGACCCAAAATAAGAACTTTACTAATGGAAGAGAAAAATTTATCTAAAAGATCATGGATTCTTAGATACAAAATTAATTCATAAAAATCTTAAGATACCTCTTCTTGGTGGTTCCTCTAACTCAACCGGAGAGTTTAAGTTTCAGCCAGTGGAGTGTGGCTTTGACTTATCTTAGTCAACTCTCCTAGTTTTATGATTTCTTTATTTTCATAGTCTTTTTTTATTTTCTTCTAGTTTTCGGCATTAGAAATATTTGTATTTTCTTTGATTAGTTCATATGGATAATGAATTTTTATGTGGTGGTCTTTGTAGTTGGAAGATATATTTTGTGTTCTTAGTTCTTACTCATTTTTCTCTACGAAAAGCGAATCTAAAATGCACTATCTCTATAATCAATTTACAAGTTAGAACAATGGCTAAGCTTATTAAAGTGAACGCTGGATATAATTAGGATTTCTAATGGGATAACAACAAATTGCGTTTTGTGTGTATCGCACTAAAAGCCAATCCAAACGGTGCATAAAACACTTTTACTACTTTCTTATGCCCTTTTTCTTTGGCTTTGGAAACGTTTTGTAGAAAAGCCAAAGTTTTGTAGAAAGAAAAGTCAAAGTTGAGAAAAGAAAACTTAGTATTATTACCATCACATCGTTTGTTGTCAAGAAATAGATTGGTTTAACTAAAAAAGCAGGTTTGCTAATTCTATTATACTTCATTTCATTTGTAGAAACTAATCTATATATCGCAATTGTGTAGATAATATCTTTTTTTGTTTGTTCTGTTCTTGTGGTTTAGATCTGGTTGATCAATTCAGAGATATTACTAAAAGTTCAAACTCTAGATTTATCTTCGGGGTCGACTGCTTCACTTTTGGTAAAAGTTTTTTTTCTTTCTCAAAAAGACTTTTAACAGATTCATTGTCTTTTCACTTGTCAATGAGTCAAGACTCATCATGTTCTTTGATTCTCCGTCTGAGTCGCATTCATTGATGTTAATATGGTAACTTCTTTTTCAATTTTCTTGAAAACTCATTGCACCAATTCGCATTGTGTTCCATATTTTTCATGGTATGGTCTCTAAAATCAACTATGTATCGCATAAAATACAAGAAACAAAAATAGCCTAAATGTTTGAATCAAACATAAAACGATACGGAATTGAAACACAAGGGAGATCGAGTTCCCCAAACAATTTGGTTCATTTAGGTAACCAAAACTGAAGTTTCAATGAATCAAACCAAATCAAAATACATTCACAATCTAAGAAAACAAAATGTAAACCATCCCTCCCTCATTTACATCATCATCATCGTCAGCTTCATAGCGTCATGCCGTCATCTCCTCGACTTATCACACATATTCACATTACGTCCTAATTTTGACAACATATTGTATATATGATGTAGTCTTGGTTAATATTCATATTGGCGGAAAAAAAAAATGACGACGACAAAGTTGTAGTAACAAAAAAAACGAAATACTAAAATAATTCCGACAAAACCCGTAAAATAATTACGAAACTGTTCCACCTAATCTGTAAAAACCGTTGGAAGTAATTAAGCAAAATAAAAAAAAATTAACACATCTGAGAGCCTTGGAAATTGAAACAACAGCTAGTTCTGCTGCTGATGTCATAAACATCAATGACGTCATCCACATCCCGACCAGGAGATGGCGAAGGAGTGAAGTACGGAGGAGAGTCGCACGGCGTCAAGAACGGTGTTGGATCGCCGGAATATTCCATGGGAACGTCAACTCGGAGTTCGCCATCAGTATCTACTTCCACAGAGGCCACATCATCATTATCATCTTCCAATTGATCCAAATCCTCTTCCTCGATTGTGAACAAAAGCCTCGACACTCGCCACTTGTCCGCAGCCGTCACATCCTCCTCCAGCGCCGCAGCAGCAACAGCATGCTCCTCCATCTGTACAGAAACGATTCCGGTACTTGGCTCAATACGAGAACGAGAGTGATGGTTCTTCTTGCAACACATCAAGAATTGGAAAATAACCTCTTGACTTGCCGGAGACGGTAAAGATC
>NC_025703.1:5255737-5277841 GCF_000633955.1 Camelina sativa | reverse complement strand
ATCCCGACCAGGAGATGGCGAAGGAGTGAAGTACGGAGGAGAGTCGCACGGCGTCAAGAACGGTGTTGGATCGCCGGAATATTCCATGGGAACGTCAACTCGGAGTTCGCCATCAGTATCTACTTCCACAGAGGCCACATCATCATTATCATCTTCCAATTGATCCAAATCCTCTTCCTCGATTGTGAACAAAAGCCTCGACACTCGCCACTTGTCCGCAGCCGTCACATCCTCCTCCAGCGCCGCAGCAGCAACAGCATGCTCCTCCATCTGTACAGAAACGATTCCGGTACTTGGCTCAATACGAGAACGAGAGTGATGGTTCTTCTTGCAACACATCAAGAATTGGAAAATAACCTCTTGACTTGCCGGAGACGGTAAAGATCCGGTGCGGCGACAAAAGATGTATGAGAGTTCGGCGACAAGGATGAGGAGGAAGAAGAGTAAAACGGCGAGAAGTACGGCGCCGGAGTTGGTGAGGGCATGCATTGTTTAAGAGAGTGTGAACAAAAAAACAGTGACCGGGGTCGTACTGTAGTTAAAGCAGGGAGAGTTGACCGGCGTTTACCGGTTACCGGTTGGTCGGAGGAGGTTGGGTTGATGATGATGATTAATGATGTTGGAACTTGTTGGCAGGGGGACACATGAGGAGCTTTTTACAGGTAGCGTCAGCTTTTTTAAGGATCATAATTATCATATCCTACAAATTAATGATAGTTAATACTTGTTGTCTTCTTTGCTTCTTTTACATGTCTTTAAATATACGGTGTGTACTGTATGTGCTTCTCAATATATAAATTGTTCTGTTCTGCCAAAGAAGATCACAAAATGAGTGCTAGTTCTATTTTTCTTAAATATACAGAATGGTTGTTGTAATGTTACATCATACGGTATATATTTTCTCGAATGGTTTTGGTTTTTACCATTAAATATTCTACTTGTCTAATGTATATGCAATTAAGCATAGATAAGTGGACAAATGAATATGATGAATGTGTGTAGGCGTAGTAACACAATGAGACTCTTTCATAAACGGAAAAAAGTTTTATTATAGGTTTGAGACAATGTGAGAAATCAAACAAAGGATTGTTTTTAGCGTACAAGAAAGAGAAAAAAAAAACTCAGCTCACATATAACAAAGATTGTACCTTGTTTGCTATATAATAGTAGAGTTTCTAAATAGCAGCGAAGTAAGTTTTGCTGAGTTTAGGGTCGGGTTTCATTGACTTCTCACCTGGCTTCCATCCGGCTGGGCAGACTTCATCCGGGTTTTCCTGGATGTACTGCAACGCCTGCAACATTGAAAACGTATTAAAGCAAAGGTGAAAGGAAAAGAGTGGTTGTGGAGTTGTGTGTATTTTATTTGTATTAAAGCAAACCTGGAGGGTTCTCATTGTCTCATCAACGCTTCGGCCAATACCAAGATTGTTGATGGTGGAATGTTGAATCACTCCTTCCTTGTCGATTATGAAGAGCCCTCTCAGTGCTATTCCCTGTTCTTGCACAAACAAAGTTTCATGTCTTTATATTTATATCCCAAACACTTTTAAAGATTAAAGGAAGCCAAGTGTGAGAGGCTAACAGTTTACCTGATCATGGATGAGCACTCCAAAAGATTTTGCGATTGATTTAGTGACATCTGAAACAAGGTGATAGTTCAGATCACCAAGACCTCCAGATTTCCTGTCTGTTTGGACCCACGCAAGATGCGAGAACTGCATGGACAGACACACAAGAAGTATGCATGAGTCGAGCACTTTGCAAACAGATAAGAACACCGGTGATGTAGTTTCGAGTTTGGTGCTAGATTTTTTTCAATACCATCATAAACAATGGATGAGAAATTGAGATACAATATGATAGTAATTGTACAGTTATATACTTACCACACTATCAACAGAGACACCTAATACTTCTGTGTTCAACTTCTCAAATTCTGAGTATCGGTCACTGAAGGCAGTAATCTCTAGAAGAAGAAAAAAACAAAAGAAAGAGATTACCACACAGTGAATCTCAGATATTCAATTTCAATATACTTCTCGAGCAATCCCTAACCTGTTGGGCAGACGAAAGTGAAGTCCAAAGGGTAGAAAAAGAGAATCACATACTTCTTTCCAATGTACTCAGAGAGCTTGACCTGAAAAAAAATTCAGTAATCACCAATTAGTTTCGTGAACACAAAGACGCATAACACAAAAGACTCCTCATTTAGCTTCAAACTTAAATGTCACACATTAACTAGAAGCATGAGAGCTATGTTTAACATTTGTTGTAGGAAACTAAATGAAGATAGAAAAGGAAGGCTCTTTAGACAAATATACCTTGATGAACTCTTGATCAAACACAGCCTCTGCCTCGAAATCAGGAGCCTTGTTTCCAACCAGTGGAAGTTCATCCTATAACACACATAAGTAAAACTCGTTAACGCATCAAAATCTATCTAAGAAGCAAAGATCAGTCAAATCAACAATCAGAGAACCAGTGTACTGCCTAAACAACATAGAACTCATCCAACAGACATATCAGGGGTAACAAGTATATCACAAATGTCACTCAATTCAAGCAAACCAGAGTATCAAATTGACAACCGTAAGAGAAAATGTCACTCAAATATTTCTGACCTTTTAGAGTAATCTGCAGAAAAGCACATCAATTTATATACCAAAAACCTAACCTTTAGAGCTAAATTAGTAGGAAGAGAGTGAATTCGAATTCCAATTCCAATGACACTGAACGAGAGAAAAAGGATCGACATTGATTGAGAGATAACTTACGGCCTGGGCCTTGACAGCAAAGCTCCGGCGAGAAGTGGAAGTGAGGGAAGAGCGTCGAGCAAAGCTGGACCGGAGAGAAGCAGATGCGGAAGGAGAAGAAAGGGTTTGAAGGAAAGAAACAGATGGAGAGGAAAGTGAAGACTTTACTGGAAAAACCCTAGAAGAGGGTGAAGAGATGAGAGTAGTTGAAGAAGCTACAGACGCCATTGGAAACACACTTAGTGACTCTCTCTCGAAAGCTACAAATGAAAACTTATCTATCTGCCAATCACTTCTCTCTTTGTAGTGGAAGCATGAGGTGGAGATAAAGGGGAGGTAGGAACCTGGAGAGATAAGCCCAACGACCCCTACACTCTTAAAACGACGTCGCATGAATCCAAAACGACACCGCATTGTGTTGCAAGCGAAAAAGATGCGAGTTGTTGTTGTCAGTCTTCTTCTTCAACCTTGTTGGGTAACTCCGTCTCTCCGTTGCTTGCTTCCTCAGATCGAGGGTTCGATTCCCCATAGCAGATTCAGGTGCATTGTTGTAATCTCTTCATTCTTCAACAACAACTTTCTCAACTCATTATAGTGTACAAAGTTTCGATTTTTTTTTGCTCTGTATTTTGTTGTCCTCTGTTTCTCAGTTCCATCTTTAACTGATTCTCTTTTTCAGTTCTGGGAGAAGATATAGGTTGAATCGTGTGACTGCAGACATGGAGACTCAAAACAAACTAATGGAAAAAGCTAAAAAGCCTGTTAATTTCAGATTGTGCAGAGTGTCTGGGTATTTTATTTATCAATCTGTTTTCTTCTATCTTATTTGAAAAAATTTCGACTTTGATTATAATTTTTTACCTTATGATCGACTTTGATCAAGTTCGATGACGGAGATAATGGAGATTCAAGCTGAGAATCCCACATTCCATGTATTGTTTATCCCGGGGAATCCAGGTTTCACTCTATTCTTAAGCTCAGAATGCGTGTGTCTGTGCATGCACTTAGATATGACAATTCTGTATCTTGTTTTAGACATTGGCATTTTTTTCTTTCAGGTGTTGTATCATTTTACAAGGAGTTTTTGGAATCTTTATATGAGTTTCTTGATGGCAATGCATCTATAGTTGGTATGGCTCCTCTAGTCACTCCAGATTTCGAGTTTGTTTTCTTCGGTTCCTTGTGATTAGAAGATGTTTATTTATGAGTTTTGTTTGGTTCTTCTGCTCTCTCTAATGGTAGACTGGTTTGTTTTATTTGTGTAGCTATTGGGCATATATCTCATACGAGCAAGGTACTATAACTTTGTGTTTCGGATTTTGCATGTTTGCATTAATACTACTCTTCTCTCTCTCTCTATATATATATATAGATCTTAGTTTGTGGTTCTAAAGCGTGATAGCTCGATTCATGCTTTTGTTGTTTGCCTCCTTTTTAGGACTGGGAGTCTGGGAGGCTTTTTTCGTTTCAAGAACAAATCAATCATAAGGTAATAATAGTTGTTGGGAAAGAAGTCATTTCTCCTGATTGCTTTTGGATTTCAAAGACTTCAAGTTCTTGTATCGTTTATCCCATTGAAGTTAAAGATCTTAATTTGTTGTTTAATTATCATACAGATAGATTTTATCAGACAGGAGTTGGAGAGCGTGAAAGTTCCAATAGTATTGGTAAGAGTTACATAACATGTTTCCATTCACAGATTGCAGCATCTTATGACTGTAAACGTCCATGAATTGAGGGATATACAAATTCTCATGAAAATTTAAAACTTGAATCTTAATTGCTCTTGATAGGTTGGGCATTCTATTGGATCTTATATATGCCTTGAAATATTGAGGAAGTTCTCAAAGAAGGTAAAGACGGATTCCTTTTAAGTGTTATTCTTTCTCTCCGTGCTATGTATGCTCTTAAATTCTCTGGAGTGCTTTTGCAGATGGTATATTGCATTGGCTTATATCCATTTTTGACTTTAAACCAACAATCAACAACGCAATCATTAATTGGGAAACTTGCAGCGTGAGTCCAATATATGTGATGAATCCTCCTCGATATGAAAAACCAATGAGATCATCTTTATTTAGAATGTTAGGAGATTGTGACCAAATCATGTTGTTGAAATTCAGGTCTTCTGCTCTGTCAGCTACAGCAAGTTTTCTGATTGCATCACTGAGTCTGTTACCTGTGTCAGCTGCACGGCTGCTTGTGTCCAAATCTGTTGGAGCTTCATGGTCTGATACTGCTGTTCAAGCTACTTGCACACACTTGAGGCAGGTATTAATTGTCTTCTTTCCATATTCACTGATTTTCTTGTGTGTTTACACTTGAACTTAGCTGTATAAATCATTGCAGATAGCCATTGCATCTTCTTTTATTTGCAGTTCTTATTCCCTACTAACTAACTATTTAGGCGAGTTAACTTCATCTGATGCTTGGTTCTTTCATTGCAGTACCACACGATGCGCAATGTTCTCTTTATGGCAAAGTCAGAGTTTACAGAGGTACTCTTCTGTCAACAATGTGGTCATATAAGAGTTTAGAGAGTCTCAGTGTTTACTCTGAAGCTCTAAAACAAGATCTCCAGCAGCGCATTTTTAGGTAACCCACTGTTTCATATTTGGCTTATAAGCTTGCAGCAGAGCCAGATTGGGATTTCATGAGAGAAAACCAGAGCAAGCTTGCATTTTTATTTGGCATTGATGATCATTGGGGTCCTCTGCAACTCTTTGAAGAGGTTTAAGTAGTTTCCCTTTTCCTCGATTAATCAAAAATGCATGTTCTTGCACATGAAGGAGAGTCTCTCATAGAATCCATTGTCCAGATTTCTAAGCAGGCTCCAGGTACTTCCTTATCTATCGAGAGGGAAGGTCACACACACGGATTCAGCTGCACGGTGGCTGGCTCAGAATGGGTTGCGCAGCACGTAGCCACTCTGATCAAGAACCGGTTTTCACAGCTCCAATAAAGTACATTCCCCTTCCTTAACACAGTAACCCAGTCTGTGTTTTGTTTGTTTTACTAAAACACAGTAGTTTAATAATAACTGTCTTTTGGTTATGTAACAAAATGTTTGGTTTCAGGTCTTGGTAAAACTGAACCACCGTTCGTATATACATTCTTATAGTTTGTTTGTTGGGGTTAAGATAGTAGCGAGTTGGTAAACCACAAATCGTCTTGCAACCACAAAAGTTGCATTAATTCTAATCTTAATCCAGTAATTCACGTTTAGTCAACTATAATTGAATACCCCAAACAAGAAAAATTAGCTTAGTTGGGTTTGACTTTCTAGTGTATTGAAAAAAGGTTGATTAGCTAACGCATTTGCAGAGCAACCCCAAAATACATTAAATGCATAATAACAAGAAATTGAGGCTTTGAATGAGAGATTTGCTTAAATATGAAGGAAGGATGATGCAACATAAAGGTGACATTTAGTGAAATAAAGAAAAAGAAGAGATAAACCACAAAAGAAAAAGTAATTTGTATAACTTATTCAATTTATGTTTTCTTTGACAAATGAAAAAAAAAAGGATGTAGTAGTAATATTTAATTGAAGGGTGGAATTAAATTCGTATTTATCATTTCTTACGTAACGCTCATAATTCTCAACTGCCTCAATTACTACTATATGCATTTATATTTGTTTAAATGATTTTCATTACCCTTTAATATCTATTGAAACCTATCTGAACTACCCCCTCTTCAATTTTAACCAACTTTAATTCACCCCTAGCATTATGAAAATAATACAATAGATTTTCTAAATTTATCATTTAGATTTTATCATTTTTCTTTTCTACAAGTCTTGTGGACACAAAATAAGATCTATAATATTGGTTCCCTTGGGGAACAATAACTAAATATGAACTCAAACTGGGGTTTAGGTTTGAGTTGTTGGGAGTCAAATATTGGTACCAAACTCAAAAGACTTAAATATTTGGTAGGAGTAGGACCGTAGAGACTAAATTGTTTCATCTGGATCCTAGTACTCCAAATTATCTTTGCTCTGTCTGTGGCAACCAAAAACTCAACAACATTTTAGTCAGTATAAAAAAACGATATGTCTTGCTAGATAACATAGTATTTTAGCCTATATCACCTCTTGGCGTTTACCTCTAGTTTCTTTTTTTTTTTTTAATACTTTTGATGTGTCTGCCTTGTTTAACAGTTAAAGTGAATCTCTAACATTTCGTTTACGATAAACCAGTGTAATCAAGAAAACAGAGGAAATTACTCTAACCGTGTGTAACAAAGATTGAGAAACATAATCCGGAGAATTTTTAGACATGTTCAAGAAACAGAGTTATACATCTCCAATTGCATAAAAGAGTTATTGATTAAGATTTCTTTTGTGAGAGAAACTCATCTTCGATAAAAGAATTAAAGGTTTACATGAAAATTCACGGGAATAGCTAAAATTATAATGGCTGCATGGTAAAAAAAAGAAGTAAACGTGGAAACGAAACAACAACAATAAATGTTTCATCAGTACTAAGCATCATATTATAAAAAATAATCTTTCATCCATTTTAAGCAAAGTTAGTGCTATTCACGCTCCACTTCAAGTCTGGTCTAAAAATGGAGCGTGATTAGCACTAGCCTAAAGACAAAACAACTATAGAGAAAAATCAAAAGGACAAACCATAAAAATACGGTTTGGATTAGTTTAGATTTCGGTTTGAGATCCCTCGATTACATACACACACAACAGAAAAAGAAACACGGGTTTGGATCAGTTCCTCCACCAGGTCTTCTTGCGTTTGGTGTTGGCAGCGGGAGCTGTTGTTGTAGCGGCAGAAGCGTTTTGATGGTGGAGGAAATCGAGAAGAACGGTGCTTTTGCATTTAGGACATTTAGGGTCATCGTCAGAAAGCATAACGTACAGAAGGCAACGAGGGCAACCTACAAGAACCATTGAGGTTGTTGTTGTGTCGATCTCGTCCTCCTGGTTCGTTTCAGACGAAACGCATGAGCTCGGTGAAGTTGAGTTGGATCGGGTCGGTGATCGAACAAGACTCATCTGGCTGGCTTGAGGAGGAGGCGGCGAAAGATTCAGCCTCAGCTCAATCTTAGGGCCGTTCTTGTTCCTCCGGCTCATCGATCTCTCTCTCCCTCTTTGGTGTTTCAGAAAGAGGTTTTGGAATTATTGAGAAAGTCGTCTTCTTGTTGGTTATGCTTATGCCATTTTCTAAAACAAACACACAAAAGTTGGTTAGAGGAGGAAGAGAGAGAGAGAAAGACAGATGTATTCAGTAAGGCCTAATCTAATTATGATAGGTGAGATGTATATACTCCAATAAGTAGTACAACGATAATACGACTAGTCTCTTTAACTGCTAACAATTATTTTTGCTGAACCAGCCGAAGAGAAATAAATTATTTTAAAAATAAAATAAATGCCAATGCTGACATGTTTGTTTCGAAGTAAACTATAAATGTGAGCTCGGTGAAATCGTGTTGGTAATTCTAACTACTTCAAGTCTATATAGCTCATCTATGATCTCGAGCAGTGGACAATTTTTTTTTTTTTTTAACATCACAAATTAAGATTCCAAATTGGATGAGAGCAAACGCAAGGCAAAGAAAAATCGCAAGTCCAACGTTTTTTTTCTTGGTTATAAAAAAAAGTAATATGCTTTGACAAAATGGGTTTTAACTTTTTGAACTGAAAGTAACCGTACTTTTAAGTCTTTTAGTTGCGCTAGGTATCTCCACTGACACGGTCCACGGAACTAGTCGAGCAATATACGTGTAGATTTGTAGACGTAAACTCATTCATTCTAAATTCTAATGCATACATAGTACTGTACTCTCAAGTAATCTCAGCTTAGTTCAATATTTGGTTATATTTTTTAATGCTTTTAACTTATTCTCCATTTTGTTGTTTTATATCTGTTTGTGTACAATGATACAGTATATACGTTTATGTATTAGTGTAATAGAATGTTATCAGTGTACGTTTATAAGTTTATTACGGGGTTTTAGTTTTGTAAGATTTGAAACAACAATATTTACTACTCCATTTTACAATACTTGCAGTCGTAAAAACTTGTAAACTAGCTTTGAACACTTAGGGTCATTTATAATATGGAGTAAACTAGCTTCAAGAAGGAAGAAATACGAATAGTATTTGTTGACCGAAAAGATATAAAATATAGTATTTGAAATGTATTAATGGAAACAGATAAACGTACATGTAAAGGTGTCTTAATCGAAGCGGTAAAGGAATTAAATGTATATAAATGTTAATCACAGGATTTACAAAATCTTCTAAAGAAACTTACAAGATATTTAAAAAAAAAATGGCTACGTCAAAGTTAATTGTTACTATGACTTATTATGACTACAACAATAATAGTATCACGTAGCTTCACACCAAAAGCAAGCTATTAATATTGCAGTGTGAGTTAATTTCCCATGTGAAGTTATTTAATGACTTATTTTTTTCTTTGTAAGATTAAATTGATAAACACAAATTTATCATTTTTTCCTATTAAAAACAAAAGATAATAAATATATAATAACACGGAAGAAGTAATATCTTCCGAACTACTAGTATAATAAAAGCTGGCAACCTTACAATTAATTTCATTTAATTGACACTATGACCATGCTTGGCTGGATTTACAATTAATGTTAAGAGATAAGTATGAATTTTTGGATTTGGTACCTAATATTCTTATGTAACAATAGATGTAGAAATGCATGGAATTAAAATGTGAAAAATGACGAGAAAAAAAAAAAAAAAATTACAGTTTCCCTTTTGTCTACAAAACAGAAAATAAGTGCAATGTTTTTAAACAGAAAATAAATTACTTTACTATTTGTTGTGTTTTTCACGTCAAACTTTGATAGTCTATATTTTTCTTAATACTTTTTTTTTTAAGTTTTTCATTGTAGAATGCAGATTAATTAAATGGTGGTCATGAACTATACGTTTACATTTGAACATTAAGTTCGACCGTATTTGAACGATGGATAGACGCGTGGGATCATAATAAATACGGCTAATATAATTAAAATAAATGCATATTAATCAATGATTCAGTTTCGTTGACTAAAGCCCCTTTATAGATACGTGAATCTTTAGGATTAAAATGATAGCGTTCGTGTAAACGACATGGGCAGACGACTAACAAACGTTTTGATTACTTTTGACATTTTTGTTTAATTTAATTATTCTCTACGTCACAATACAAAATCTAAAGTAATAATTCTCACAACGATATTATGAATGTTTTCTCAAGTAAAGCTAAAGTTTTGAACATGTGTCTTTGTTAGTCCTACTCTTTAGTCTTTATCGGTTTGCAAGAACCTACCTAAGAGACGCAAGATCAGGAAAACATTAGTGTCATCATGTAGTATACAATGTTCCTGAGAACTGAGATCGGACACTAAAACACTGAAGATTTGGCTTTGAGCACGAGTTATTCATAATTCTCAAGTCTCAACTACTACAACTAATTGTAGAATTAAAACCTCAAAATGGTGAAAGTTAATATAGAAACTGGATATTAAGAATTAAGCCCAAAATAAAAGCCTGGCCCATTAACTGTTAGTATTAAACAGACATTGCAAGAGACGGCGGTTAAGTAAAAAAGGGAAGGAATGGTGTTTTTTATGTCGTATCCGCCGACAAGACGGCAGTTAGTGGTGTCTGTGGGTTTTTTCGCGGCGGGCGTTTCTCTCTTCGTCGCTGGTGCGTATCTCTCACTTGCCAACATCGCACCGCAACAAGATCGCGTCAAGGCTCGGAATGATTTCGTCAAGGATCGACTCAGGAAATGGCTCGACGATTAGAGCTCAATAATATTATTATTAGTCTGTTATTACTGGGGTCTTAGAGAGGGGTGTAGGCGAACTGATTATCTCAAATGTTCAGTTCGTGTAAAATTCATGCTCTTACATGTTTGGATCATTACCAGTTCATTCAAAATTCATGTTTTACGTCACTTACAGATATGAGAATCACTCTTTGACAAAACGAGCGAACAGAGAGATAATGTAGATGTAATAATTGTCTTTTAGATTCTGTTATCTTCTCTGCGCTGAAAATGTAAATACAAATTGCCGGATCATATCACCATCTTGATTTCCTAGCATTCTGGTTTTCGCCTTTCGCGGCATCCGATAACCGGGACTTTGAAACGGATCCACCGCGGAAGTTACTTAGTCTCGAACCCGATACGAGATGATGATCTTTTGAAGAAGCCTTGTTTGGTTTATAAGCTTGTGTTTCATCTAAATACCCTTTAGGCTCAACCTCAATAGATCTTCCCCAATCCAATCCTCCATCTCCTCCACTCTTTTGAAGTTTCTCGCTCTGTACAACCCAATCAACACAATCCGATATGCTTCTTTGTAGTGAAAGGCTTTTCCTTGGCGTTGATTTTCTCCCTCTGTTCTCTTCACCATAAGGCCATTTATAGCTCTTGTTGTCTATGTTCAGTTCTATGGAATGAAGATCGCTTTCTCCTCCTGAATCCTCTTCATTTCCATCCTCGACTTCTCCGTCTTCGGTGTTATATGAACCGAAACCGATGTGGTGGTGGTTCAAGTACTCTCCAGTCTCTTCGTTATGTGGCTGAGTATGAGGCGGTTCACGGGTCTTCTCTTTACATCTTTTGGCTTTGAGGTAGGTTTGAAGCTGGTTCCTTAGCTTATCAACAGCTGCATTTTTCTCCTCGAGCTGATGCTTAGCTTCTGAGAGTTTCATTTGCACTCTCTCTTCCCGCAATGCATCTGCTAACTGCAACATCTCTCTTTCCTTTTCGACTTCTTCTTTCACTTTAAAGGATTCCCTCTTCAGTTCTTCAACTTCGGCTTTGTCTTCGCTTATGTCTCTTGCTAGTTCATCACAAACTTTCTCGACCATCACTCTCGCTCGCTTCTCGTTCTCGATTTCTTTAACTGCTTTCATCAGAGCTGATTTTGTTTCAGCCAATTCTTTGCCCAATTTCTTGTTCAAGCTCTCAAACCGTCGCCTCAGCTTCCTCTCCACTTCTAGCTCACCAGCAACAGATTCGATTGCAGCCTCAACAACTTCTTGCTCGTTGCTTTTCCAAGCTGCTTTCTCTTCAGCAAAACGCTTCATCAAGTAGCTGATGTCGTTGTTTTCAGGTTTATGTTCGTGAATTACCTGATTGACCTGTAAGCGAGCTCTTTCAAGCTCAGAATGTAAAGCAGAGACGAGGGACATGCTAGAAGATGGACGATCATCTTGACCCCACATCCTGTTAATGATTTTGAGAAGCTCTTTTGATGTTGTGAGAGCGTTACTACAATCCTTCAAACGTGTTTTGACTCCCACAGTTGATCCATTCGGTGTCTCCACCCGTGATCGAGTCTCAATCTACATTGGGAAAAACCATGTGAAATCTTTATGTAAATCTCTTTGTTGCCCGCATAGTGGATTTACAGATGATGGAGGCAAACAATCGAAATTATGACAAAGTATCAGACTCTCATAGTTGCTTGTAGCCTTGAATGTGATGTTTATGTGCATAACAAACAGATATTGCATCTATGTAAGCGTCCAAAATGAATTAGAAACTCTAATTGCAATCCCCAACTAACAGCCTACAGAGCCAGTAATGCTCAATCAAGCACTTTCTTCCAGTAGCATTTGATACTAACAGCTCAATCAAATACCGAATTAGGTCTGACAAAAAGCTGCATATAGAGAGATTTCTCCACAATGCTCAATGAAACATCCCCAAAGAGTAAAGCAAAGCAAAATTAAACTTACATCCATGAAGCTGCCATTGCTAATAGGATCCCTAGCCCCAACATTGCAGTCTCCAAGCCTAAGCTTCTGTACAGTTGATGAAGCTCTTCTCTGGCGACTTCCAGTCCCTGATCTTTCCATCCTCTACAAAAAATCAATAAGTTTCTCAGCTTCCCTAACACAGAAGTGAAATAAAAACAAGGAAAGCCAAACTCCTCACATTGTCCATAGCCAGACTTAGCATTTATATATAACTTTGTTATGTCTCCATTATAAGAGAATCTAGGTCTACATTATTCACCAATAAATCAACCTCTAAAAAACCACCAACTAACTACCTCCATATGAAGAACGAATAAGAAAGAAAAAACTAGTAGAACAGCCCAATTATGCAAGAATAAACGGCACCAACTTATAAAGAAACGCCCTTTCATATGTTGGTTTTAGAGCACATGACAAAAGATTCCGAATATCAAAACAGTTTTCTATTCTTCTCTAATCCCACTCCTTAACATCAATCAGAATCTTTAAGACCTTGAATGAATATAATACTCATAGAGGTTGCCAAAGAAAAATCACAACTTTGACTAAATTCAGACCTCAGAATCACAACAAAGATTTATCAATTTTGTATCAATCAGTTAAAAGAGAAGTTGAGAGATCTTTATAACTTCCCCCAATATCAATATATTAGTAGTAGAATAGTGTATTCTCTCTCTCCTTTGATCGGTCAGAGAATTAAAGCACATGGCAGCCAGCAAGAACTTGGAATCACAGCACATTCCCTTCACACACTCAACCAATCATAACAAACAACAACAACAACAAAGCTTTTTTTTTTACCTCAGAGACTGGACTATGCGACGGATCAGAAAGATGAGGCGGAAGAGAACCAGAATGAACAGACGATCTCGGCGGAGGAAGCGGCGCAATTCTCTCCTTCCTACTCTTCCTAATCATTGGCACAGCCTCCTCCTCCACCACCAATCTCGGTGAAGGCATCTCGTTCATCTCCCACAGCGTCGCAGCTAACTTCCTCGCAGAAACAGGAGCTCCTGCTGGTGCGGCTACTTTACCGGATTTGCTCCCACAGTGAGACGGAGACGCAGCGTGTAATAAAGAACCGTTGGAAGCAGCAGCTCGTGGAGAAGGAGATCGGCCCATGAGTCTCCATGTAGGTACAGGAGTAGTGGATCCTCCTCTTTTACCAACTACAATCGCTCTTTTGAACCTGTAACCTTCACGGAGGATCGAAGAAGTCGATGACGTCGGCGATGAACATCCACGTTTCCTGATTTTACCAAGTAGAAGAAGATTCTCTACGCTTTGGTTTTGCCTCGGCATTTTCAAATACAATCCCTAGATCTCCTCCTCTCTTTACCTTTTATCAGAAAAAAAAACAAAAAAAAAAAAAAAAAAANAATCACCGATTTGTAAAGCAGAAATACAAAATCGAAGTTATGGAGAAGAGGAGTGATGAAGAATACTTACAGATAACTTCAAAGCATTTTTATGGTTTCTTCTTGTTGTTGTGGAGAAGATAAAAGTAGGATTGAGAAAAGTGGCAATTAGGGGAATTTGGAAGGAAATGGCGGTTTTTGATATCAGTGTGTGTGTGTGTGTGTACAGAGTGTTATGTTGAAAGTGTAAAGGGGAAAAAGATGATTGGAGTTCTGATCTTCTGTGATAACGAACACTGTAACATGTCCACGTGGTTTGATCTCTGTGGATAATGGATGTTGCTCCGTGATTTACAGGGTGGATTATTATTTGTTAACCGAATTAAACCGATATAATTAAAATCGAAAACCGAAAATATTTACTTAAATCGGAGCACTGTAAATTGTTTAAAAGCCATAACGTAGATTGAATATTTTGGTTCTCAGTTTTGGGTTAGTTCGGTTATTTGATTTGTTTGTTTTTTTAAAAAAGTTGTGGCCGAATCAAACAAAATAAAGAATACTCTGTTAAGTTTCTAAATTATTTAATAAGTTAGGGTTGGATCGACTCTCTTGGAATTCCACTTAACAAATTAAGGTCGGATCGGCAAATTTCATATATATATATATATATATATATATATATATATATATATATNCAAATATTGTGTAGTGGAGTTTTGAATTTATATAACCATATTTCACAGTGTTTGAAGGATTGTTGAGAACTTCGGTTAGGAGAAAGTACATCTGCTTCAAAATAAGGAACTTGCTGGGATTATATATATGAGTTGATTTGGAGATTGGATCGTGCTTGTACTTTGTAAGTAACTATAAGCTTTCTTAAACTTCGTGTTTTGCGTTGAATGTATACTTGATTTAATATTTGAACAAGACTTATTAGTACATTTGCTCACTTGGCCATCAATGACGCATATGTGATTACGTGACGCATCAATGTTTTCTATAAACGGATCATTTTGAATGGTATACATATTGATATCTTTCCCTTGATCTCTGTAAGCAGACTGTAAGTCAAGTCAACTATGTGAATCGATAAAAGACCAAGTAATCTTATATCGAACCATGATTTTTATTTAGGTAACATATATAGAGGGCTAAGAAATTGTGGGTCGTTTTGGTTTGGTAGAGAATCCTAAGGTGGAGCCCATATCGTGTTAATCTCATGCTTATGACTCATAAATCATATGATCATGTTCCCATGTACCCCTTTTTGTCTATTAAACCGGTGAGAGTGAACCGGTGTGTGCTTAAATTACTCATTACATATGGGTCTATCTATTATTCCATGTGTTTAGATAATCATTTAATTTCGGTTCTTGAAGTTTTTATATATTCCCAAAATCTCTTTCTCTGTGTAGATGGATGTGTATACGAATATGGATATCACAGATTTCGTAAAACATGAATACTAGTATGATGTTCTCAAGATATGTACCTATACACTAGTCGGTTATTAATTGACTAAACTGAACAATTGAAACTAAAAACATCTAACTGTACAAATAAAATCCACTGCCACATCGTTTTTACCAATGCTAGCTGATGTAACTATTTGAGCCGAAAGTAACTTAAAACTATTTTGTTCAAAATTCTAATGTTACAAAAACACAGTACACTTTGTTTTCCGAGTACTTTCTGGTAACATATTTTGTTCAAAATTATAATGTTACAAAAACACAGTACAGTTTGTTTTCCGAGTACTTTCTGACAGAACACTTGTTACTATTAATGTTGAATCCGAAAAGAAAAAAAGAAAAAATAGTTTGAAAAGACAATTCAACCTAGAAATAGTAACGTTGGATGAATCTGTGTAGATAATGTCAAAATACATAGGTGCCAATAAATAAAACATCAAAATACATAGTGTAGATAATTAATTGCGTAGTAAGACAATCAAAAAGTACGAGAAATATTAAAATATATACGAGTCAGTTAGGCAGGCCCAACTAGGATCTAAATGCCCAATAAAGAACTATGGAAATGGTTTCAAAACTTTATTCCAATGGGTTTGTTGCAGTATTAAACTTCTAACATCATTTTATTTTTGGTATGAATTAGTACTAACTTTTAACAGTCTAGGTTTTTTCAGTTGTAAAAACTTTGACACACAAAAATATATACATTTACATTATGGTATGGCTGCATGAATAATTGAATATATGGACTGTCGATCTTCTAGATGCTCCATTAAAAACACAACTATCAACATCTACCGGGTACTGGATAAAAAATATGGTGAACCTATGAAACGAATGAATTATGAATATATACTGGATGGATATATAAGATTAGATAAAATATATACAAGGCAAAAAGAGGGTGGACCATTGCCGACTATAGCATGTTTTCATCCTTTTGTGCCCAGAAGCAAATATAAATTACCATTCTGTTATACCTTGAAATACAATTTACAATAAGAAAAAAAAAATGATGAAATAGAATAAAAGAAGAGATAATAATCAAAAAGCGTGAGTGGCTTTCGGATAAACACAGAAAATGTCTGTCTCACTCCATTTTCTTTGGAAATTTTGGGATCATGGGCTTTTTTCGTGGGACCCACCTTTTTACCCTCTCTATCTCTCTCAGAGCCTGCTACTGCCACACTGTGGGCCCATTTTAAAAGCCCACTCTTGTTTCTTTTCTCTCTCACGTGAAACAACAAACTAATAATAATATTTTAATTTTAGAAAACAAAACACTCTATTATCATCTCCTAAACGTTTATCTGTCATAAATACATATGACTTTGTATCGTAGTAATGTAAACACAAATAATTGATTGATTCTAAATTTCTAATTTTAATTTCATTCAGGCATTTGTCCACTCACTATTGATGCTTTCCAAAGAACATGTTCGCTCTCATTGACGAAGAGCTAAGTCAACAAGTCAAGTTCTTTGAAGATAGAGTTATGCATTACAGGGATATATGTGCTCTTTTTATAAAAAGAAGCAAATAATATATATCTGACCCTTAAACTTAAGTTATTTATAAACACAGTGCTTTATTTACTGCTTTTTCTTTACCGTATATTTCACACCGTAAAATGTAATTGTCATTTGGAATAAGACAGTACGTAAAATTCATTTTCATTGTGGCTTTATAAGTTATCGATCTAACAATGTAAATGATAACTAAGAAACAAACTCAAGGTAAATAAAGTGAAAAGGAGAAAGCAAAACGGGGTTAAATAGGAAATGGGGCCTGTCATATACTACTAGAATAGGGACCTGATGAAATCTTTGACGCATTGTAGAAGAAAGAGAGAGAGAGACGAGAGGCGTGCAATTGTGTGTTGTTTTCATTGTCCCACCATCTCCATCTCATCTCATCTTCCATTCTTTTTCAACTCTCCAAAACCGCCAAACTTAGCCGTACCTTTTCTTTTTATTTTCTCTTATCAATTTTATACATTTTTTATTTTTATTTTTATCGTAAGTTTTGTACGTACGTAATAGTTTTGAATATATTTTGTCTTCTACATTTGTTAAACTTATCCTCCGTTGTTAAAGAAAAAGTCTGATTGTCCTCCAAAATTGGATAGAACGTTGAAAGTATTGCGTGTAATCTATAGTTGCGGCTGAACCAAAATAGTCAACAGTTTAACACAATCAGTAAGAAATGTACGTTACTGATATATCCGTTAATGCAGTTATTAAGTGCAGTCAAAATATTTCAGTATGGTAAATTACTATAGTTTCTACAGAATAACTATTTCAGTATGATAAGAATAATTATTCTTATCGGTTGTCAAATCTTTGATAATTGGTTATCTTTCAGTTTACTCTACTTCTCTTATAGTTTACTCTATTGGTATGTTTTCTCTACCGAGCTTTGGTATTCGTTACTTACTCTTATGTGTCTAATTATGTTCCTTTGGGGACATCCGATAAATTGCTACTTACTCTTATTTCTTCCCTTAACATACTTGAGATTTTTATATTGTCGGTCTAAGTCTAAGATATCGGCTGCATAAATTTATATCTGAACAGTGCAGATATGTAATGTATCTTTTAATATTTTAAACCCATCAAAACAAATAAAGACGTTAAAGAAATAGTATGTGGTCCACTCCCTCCGGGCATTTAGCTTTGGTTTCATAGAATATACAACAAATAGCTTTGGTCCCCTACTTAGGAGAAATAAATATAAAACTACATATATGATAAACGCAAATTATCCATCAGATTTATAAAATCCCACATGCAGATATATTTCTTTCTAGCTCTCGAAATATCTGACTGAAATTACTTCACTCTAGGATTGGTTTGTAAAGATTTTACTGTCTTTAAGTTAACTGTGTTATATAATTGTTTAAACCACTTTTCTTACCAATTTTTTTAAGAGAATGACGTTGTTTATATGATGAGAACGTTTCCCTTGTAATCCCTATCTTTCAGCAACTTGATTACTACATTAATCAAAACCAGGCCAAACACATAACACGCTTAATCACCATCATTAGCTTTTCTTGAGACGACTTATATTAAATCAAAAGGTTACTTTGGTAGTTAGCTGATTTTTGAAACGACATGTAAAAAGGTAAGAGATCGACTGATTAATTAAGTTGTTTAGCTTTATAGTAGTTTTTATCTCTTTTGGTTAAACGTTTTATAGTAGTTCTTAACCCTAAAAATAGTGGTAGAGAAACTAAAGCCATTAAGAAAATATTTGAATATAGATATTACTATCTTAGATGGGGTCAATTTTTTTTAATAATCTCGGTTGTTCCGTCGTATTTGTATATAACTACACCATTGGTTTCAACATGACTTGCATCATTAAATGTGTATAACTATTGATTACATTATCAAATACCAAAGGATTCAGATTAGAAAAAGAAAAAAAAAAAACTAAACGGGGATAATATTGGAGAAAACAGTTCATAAAGTGGTCTTTAATTTGCTAGGGAATGGAGAAAATGTCAGAAATAGAAAAAATAAAAAGCAAAAGTAGCAACTTACCCTGAGTTTCATGAAGCTTCTCGCACCACTTTCCATATATGACAAACTAGTTTTGTCGTCTTCTGAACATTTTTTATGAAGAAATTTGCATTTTTTATCATTTTTAAGAACCCTCCACGATTTACATTGCAGATTCCTCTCGTGCATTTCCTTTGTGCTCAAGAGATCATTATAATCCTATATATTTGTGTCTATATCGTGTGTTATATATATTTATCTGTTTATTACTATGTGATCATCAATGTTATCTGTTTTGTTTCTATGAACCTCTAAATGATCACATAATTTAGATGTAAAACTAAAATTCAACAGATAATTTCTCTTGGTATTTTGGAGTAAAGATTTCTACTAACTATCCTACTCCCTTTATAAAAAATAAAAATATAAATAGAAATATAAAAAAAGAGAGAGAGAGAGAGAAAAACTGCTAGCTAGTGGTGAAATCAATTATTTCAAAGAAAAATATACATTGTTTCGGATCTTTGTCTAAGCTAGGCAACGTCGCATTCATTTGAACTTTTTTTTTTGTGTCCTGATACTTTAATCAAATAAATTAGCTATGGAGTAGTTTTATAGGGTTTAAATGGATTTCGTAACACTTTTTTTTTTGTTAGAGAGATTTTTGTAACATGGAAATTCATATTTTAAAAAGTTGAAATAACGAGTTTGGTGAGAAAGTTGTGGGATCGTATACGACTGTGACGTACCTAAACAAGCTGTAATGTTTGTTGAAAAAGGCAATTAATGTAATTAAAAGACTCTTGTTGGAAAGTTTGTTCGCAAAAGGAGACTAGGTTAAAAGTAAAATGCGTCACCCGTTAAATCTATACATTTATTTTGCAGTACAAAAATTTCAATAATTTTTGAACGATTATTAATTCGGTTTTTACTTTTCGATCTTGATTAACCTAAAAACATGCTTGTTTACATTATAGTATTTTCACCCAACAAAAAATATTTTTGAAATAAATAAATAAAATATTTAGGTTAAAGTGTAAAAGAGCATAAGAAAAATGAATATCTAGAACCTTTTCCTTCGGAGTTCAAACCATTGCTTAAAGAACTTCTGAATTGCAGACATCGATGAAAGAGGTTTTATCTATGTTGCAAATCGAATAATCAATCTTTCAGTGTACGGAGGAGAACGAAGTTTGATGCAGAACATAATGAGCTCCTTTAATGAGTGGTGAAGGATAAAAATAAATATGACTATGAGAAAGCCGTAAAATGTTATCTTATAATTTATCATTCATTATTTCCAAATTAATTACGTGAATATATGTGAAGATATCACACATGACACAACTTTGTGTTTTGTGTCTTCATGGTATAAGAAATTGTTTGTTTGTTTTTCTGTAATGATATGGATTTATTAAGAACCTTGAGCGAGAAAAAATCCTAATAACCTTTTTTTCCCAGGCGTTATTATCGAGGCGCCGCTACCATCGACTTTCTCTGATGCCGGTAGAGCTTTTGCTCGCCGGTATCGGGGTACTTCCACTGCTGCTCTTCTCTGTTGGTCTCTCTACTCCTTTAGTTTTATTTTTCAAGTTTTTTTCCTCCATCGTTTTCTCTTTTTGCAACTTTCCCAAACCATATCCCTTAGTCCAGATCCAGACGAAAGCCTGAACCAAATCGACTACAGAAGGATGATGTGTTTGTTGAACCCCATCCTCGCTTGCATCAGCTTAGCCTCACCGTCGACGGATTTAAAGTCCTTTGCTCCCTCAATTCTCCAATCCAGCTTGCGATCCGCCTCTGCAAAACCTTCTCCCGCATTGTCATCTGAACCTCTCCATGTGGAGACAAAGTCGATGTTTGGTGAGATATCCTTCACAGCTGCGACCTTCCCCTGTTATTGGACTTCTGTTGCAACATCTTATTACCTTCTGAGCTTGGCAGATCTATGGATGCTCCCACCGAAACTGGAGATTCTTTTACCCCCTCCGTTTAGCTGCCGCGCGTATCAAATTCTATAGTCATCCTCATCATCCTTAGGATCCCTGTGGATGATCTCTCAACCTGATTATGGCCTGCTAGCTATTCAAGTGATCTTGCCCAACTGTCAGAAGCTCAGGTTCTCTCTTCTTACTCTCTTGTTACTTGATAAACGGTTTCTAGACTTCCTGGTTGATCTTGATGTCCGAAGACTGCATCTTAGACTCCTGTTATCTACTGTTGTGGAATAACAAAGGGTATGTTAGATCTCTGGTTACTGCTCAATGGTCGACATTGTCTAATGGTCTCAAAACTGGAAACTTCAAATCTGTTGCAAACCTATTCTATCTAGCGAACCCAGTTCTTACCCAAACCCCATTAACTGCACCATGGTTGTGTTAATATCATCCAAACAGACCAAGCCTGCTCCTCACCCTCAATTGACAAAACGACTGCATGCTTTGTGTGGATTCCTTGATCTCTTTGGCAAAGGGCGCCATATGAGAGAGGATTCACCTGTATTGCTACGTTTTGTCATATTTCTTTGGCACTTTTTGGTCTCTACCTCCCTTGCTTGTGCTATTTGTGAAGGTTTGCTGCTCTATGGTCTATTGCCCTGTAACCAAATGCTAACATCCGACGATCTATAACAAACCACTCTCAGCACCATCACCACCATCCGGGCTACAGCCCATCGAATCCCTGCCATAGCATTGCTTTTGCTAGTGCTCCTTGCTCTTGTGAGACCTTTGGCTCTGATTCCTCTTCCAATGTCACAATGTCTTAAGACCGTGACTACCTTGTCATCTGTCGAGTTCTTCGATGATGATCAGTCTAGTAACCGTGACCTCGCATGTCTCAAGCCGCTTCTTAGCGTTTGTTTCACAGCTCTCTCGGACCTTTGCTTTATTTTATCTAGCTCTATCTTTGTTTATGGCTTTGGGGAAAGTCTTTGTTTGTAACTTTTTAAACCTTTGAGATTTGATTCCTTTCTTCTGTAATGTTTCTGTTTGATTGAATGGAAACTTCAGTTTGTCTAAAAAAAACGATATGAATTTATTAATGATCAAATAAAATAAGAATTAGTATTAGTAAATTAAGCGTTTGTCAATTTCTTAAGTAAATTGTCTACTAATTTACTTTCTGAACTCAACCTTATGATACAAAATAATAATCGTAAATGACTTTTGCTCTAGGATGTAGGTACAATCAAAATGATAAAAGTGACAGGTCAATATTGTAACACGCAAATCAAATTAGTTA